>NC_134316.1:29416829-29732544 GCF_964195595.1 Calonectris borealis | reverse complement strand
GTTTTTGAAGACTGCTGTTCATTGCATCATAATCCCTTTAACTGTGTTAAGACACTAAGATATTTTTTAAATAACAGTGTGTGTAATTTTGGGGAAAAAAGGATATCAATATGTGATTATTATGAAAATGAAGAGGCAGCTAGTAGGTATGGAATTTTTCAGAATCCTTGATGTGTTCAGTGTAGCATTACTAAATGACTGAAATCTAAATAACATTTGGCATTATAATAGAAGAAAATAACTGACTAAGCTAGCCTAAGAAGCAGTGATACTGCACCATAATAAGAACTGTTTTTCTTCAAGAAGCAGACTTTCTTCTCTGAAATTAGACTGAAGATAATGGGGGTAATTAAAGATATATACTTACCCAACAGAAAAGCACAAAAAAATTAGGTTTAAGGACACACTTTCAGAAGACACATTTGTCAAAAAACTTTACTCACGTGAGTAGCTGTTTTCAAGGCTGACCCCTCAGTGGGTATGTTTTTTGACTGAAATCCCTGAAACCTTCAATTCAGCTTAATATTAACAGTGAAGATTTTAAGGTAATTTGAAAGCCTTGATGTAGAACCTATCTTGCAGACTCCCGTTGTGAGAAGAGAACCTCTGGACCATGCTGCCTGGATGGTTAATTTACTTTTTCTATATATCTACTTGTGTCTTTTCATTACTTGTAATAGTTCTGCAGGCTTGGGATTATAATGGCAATACTGTCCTTTTAATAAATTCAATGTAGCTACTGTTAAGTGCCCAGTAAATGGAAAACCAGCTGTTTTCAAGAAGCAACAGAATAAGGAAAAGAATCTCTTTCTTTGGGCAAAACAGTTATCCAAGGGTTATAAGAAGTACTGTATATTTCTCTGTGGTGAAGAAACATTTCCCTTTCTGTTCCTAAACCCATCTTATATCTCTAACATCAGTTAGTAACTGTAAGACTGGTGTCAGGAATAACATATCCCAGCTGCATTTTAGAATGAATTGAGCTGGGACAAGGGGTCCTTGGAGCTTGCTGAATGGGTGAGAGCTTTTAAAGGGAGAAATCAATACTACAGCAGGATTTAGACAACTTAGCAAAATATATCAGACAGAACTTTGGTCAAAGAATAACTGCAACAGCAAGTTAACCCATGGAGTGCCTGAAGTATAGTCTATAGCATTTCACTTAAACTCTTAGTTGAAAAGTAGAACGTTACTCTAGCAGGGGACTGGAGGTATCCAGTATTGTAAAGGTTGCAAATCCATTTCCCTTAAAGGTCTCGTCTTCACATCTGTTATTCAAAATCTCCTTGACTGTAATTTTTCACATCTGACCTCAGGTTAGACATAAGCAATTAAAGAATTGCTTAATTAAGTAAAATCACTCAAATGTAAAGAAAATTTACACTTTTTTCTGAGTTACTGTTTAGTAGAAGAGGTACCTTTCTTACAGTCAGAAGGAGTAAGCAATAATAAAAAGACTAAAAGACTTTCTTGCGGAATGCCTTGGTAGAGATGAATACCTGTACTTTGTTTGGGTGGAAGAGATTAGCATCTGAAAGGTCTGTCACTGCAAGTGTATTTGCTCAGGTCTTAGCAGAACATACTTTTAGTAACTGCATTTCCCGTGCATGGATTGACATCAGACACAAGGACAGCTGCCCTTGGGCTAATGGGTTTGTGTGAGGAAGACTATAACTTCCTTGTAACACGCCCTGTGAAGAAATGTCAGAAGACAAAAAAAAAAAAAAACAAAAAACCAAGAAATGTCTCAGGCAGAACTGAAGAGTGATTTTGGAGTCTCTGTAATATTCTGTTAATTCTAGATTTCTAGATTTACACTTTAAAAATCTCTTTTTCCTATTGAAATGACACAAATAGTAAGAGCTTGTAAAAAGACTAAGTAAATGGCCAGTAAAATGATGCTGTTACCAGTCAAATACTACGAGTAAAATGTAGAGGAGAGTCACTCCTTTCCCACCCTGTCCATTTCAGTAAAGTGTGAATTTAAAAAGCCCAGTTGGAAGTATTCAAACGATAGCATGCATAGTAATTAAATTGTTTCTTTGGGTGGTTTCAAAACCAAGGAAATTAAAAACATAAAATTACATTAACACCTCACTGAACACTGAACTTCCTTGCAGTGCTGCCCTCAAACAGAGCTAGGCTGTGGGAAATGATATTTCTTATGACGTTTTAAAGCCCCATCCACCTTCAGTTAGGTATGAGAGTTCCAAGTTCACTCATTTGGCATTCTTAGTGGCCCTCAGCAAAAGTATACAGGAATGGAAATCTTTCTTTTAAGTATTTTTTCATTGTTTATGTATTCCTATTCAAGTCACAAAATACGAACAGTTCACTTTGTGGCTGGAATTAATTCATTTGCTGGAAGGTTGTGGGTTTTTGGCTTTTCCTGACTCTTCATGTGTGCCTACCTGCCGGGTGCCTCCTGAGCTGCAGCACCTGTTGACATGCCCAAGCCAGTTTCAGATTTGTTGATTTGGGTATTGCCAGCAGCAGTCTAAAGCAGCATGGATCTCGCCTCTATTGCGAAATTCATCTCAAATCTGGGTACATATTCAGAAGAATCAGTTGGAGACAGCTATTATTTCTCAGAGTAGACTGTGACGAAAAAAGACCCTTCTATATGTTGTAATACTCCTTTTAACAGGGAAAGGGTTTATCGTATGCACCTGTAATAAAACCCAAAAGAGTAGGATAGGGCCCAGAACCTCAGAGACATCCACCTCAATTTTTGTTTTACTTTTTTCTTTAATCACACATTCAGGCAAGAATGGTTTATTAGGACCATGATTCTGGAGTTTGTTAAAGTCACTTAAGAGGTTACTGCCCCGCTTACACACCGTGACCTCTGCCACAGATAAATGCCACCAAAGGTGACGGAAGAGCATGGACAGCTTGTTCACTTGTCAGTTGTCACGTTCACAGCCAGGATATTAATGTAAGCTGAAATCAGTGGTGGTTTCAATAGCGGTCAAGCTGAACTGTGAATTGCAGCTGCTGAGAAGCAGACACGCCATACTTGGCAACCTGAGGCAGAAAGATGGCAGAGACCTAGCAAGCAGACACCTTTTAAAGCATCTTGGCAGGAATCATCAGAGATTTTGGGTCAGAGTCCCCTAACTGTAAAAGCAACAGGAAGGGCAAACCCCATACAATGAGAAAGGGAAACGAAGCTGCAACCTTGCTATGTGTTAGTGTTAGTCCCATCACAGGTATGGCTGCCTCCCACGACAGCAAGGTTTCGTCAGAAGTGCTGTCGCAAGAGTTTCACTTCTTGTGAAGGCACAGCGGGTGAGAACACGGTAGGTAACCTGTTGTTCCTGTTGTCTTATTTTCTCCTGTTAAGCAAAGTTCTTTCCTAAACTTGGTGTCAGAAGCTGCCATGAGGTCAAAGAGCGTTCTGCTGAGCTGCTGTTCTCCCATTTGGCAACCCCCGGCTAGTGCTTCTTTCGTTTGCATTTGCAGAGCTTACAGTTTCCTTCTGTCTGCAGCTTTCAGTTGTACAGATACTGGAAATGTAGTTAGAAGAATCATTTACAGCAAATGCAAACAGGCTACTGGAATTATAGTGTCAGATAGTCTATGACTGAACCTGAGGTAAAAGCACATCAGCCTGCAGCCGCTTCATATATTTTCTATCCATTCTTGTGCACCAGCAATGACGGTCTAAAAGTAAAATTTTAAAATTCTTTCTGGCTGATTTTTCTGGTTCCTAGAACAGTCATCCCTAAACATCTCAGATTCACAGCTCCTGGTGTTAGAGGTACAGCCAGGAGGGGAGTCACGTTAAAATAGTACTGTTCCGTGAGCTGCTGTGAGCTGCTGTAGCTGCTGTTAAATACTCATAAATAGGGAACCTAAAAGTACCCTAGACATAGCTTCCCATGTCACATTCTGTCCTGAATGCAGCGCGGCCAGAACATCAGAGCTAGAATCCAGGGAATTCCACAATAAGTGGGTATGAAATACATGCTGAGGAATTAAACGTAGTTATAAGTTATGCCAGTGTAAACACCCTGAGAATTGCCAGGTAATTTGACCCATAATTATTGTTCGGGCTGATCGAACTATATTATTGCATGGTGCCTACAATGTACAAGAAATGCCTTAAAAAACTTACCATGAAAGTTAAAACTACAACCCAAAAAACTGTGTATAGTCTGGTTTCCAACATCACTCACTTGTAAAGCATTCATTTGGAAACACTGTGATGTGTGTTGTGATACCTATTAAATTCTGTAAACGTGATTACAATAAGAAATGTCAAATATTTTTTGAAGACCCTTTGGTAATGTATTTCAAAAACAGCATGAAAGTGATTTTTTTCCCCACTTTGACAGGTGAATTATTTACTGCCTAGTGTAGTTTTCTGAATAGCTGAAGTTTTCTATCAATGAGATGAATTTAGAGTCAGGCAAGGGAAGCCATCTCACTAACCCCGCATCCAACCCCATTCCCAAGGCAGTTTGACTGTATCTACAGCACTTTCTGCTGTACTGCAAATGTCAAACAGAAGGTATAATGGATTTAATATTAGTGCTGGCCAAGGTGTTGAGGGAGCTGTTAATAATGTCACTCCAGTTATTGATCTGAAGCCTTTAGAAATCAAAGAAAAGTGAGAGATCCCCAACTGGGGAAAGGCACAACAGTGACTGGTTTTTATTGCCAATATATTTCTACATATATAGTTCTGACTTTCTGGAATTATGTGATCATCATTAATCTTGGAGAGATTTTTGGAATCATTATGTGGTAGGATAATATCAGGGTGACCTGTATGCATGCTAATGTTAAAACTTGCTTTCATTCCAGCCACAAGTCAGCTTTAAAAGGTACAGTAGTGATGGCAACGACATTAATACAAATATTCAGATGAAAGGAAATTTTATTTATTCTGAGACCATTTACTGGTGCTGTTGAGATGTCTGGATTTGACTCTTCCTAAGGACATTGTCATTTCATCTGTCTGTTAACCTGGGATGTGTGTAACTGCTATTGCAGGAGGCTAAATTTTTCCTAATTATAATAGTCGTGGCTCAGCTGCCTCTGTTTACCACAGACCTAAATTTGGCTCTAGGTTTATATTCTTCTAGGTTCCTTTGCCATAATTAATCCTGAAGGATTAACTTGTAGTGTTTTGTTCTAAAATAGAAATTGGTTCTTAGAATAAGTGCATGTTTTCTTCCTTCAACCGAATTTTTCAATCTTATGGCAGTCTGTGCGAGGGGAACCTCTGTCATCTTTAGTCAGTAATTAATAAATGAAAGTAAAATGTAAAATTTATGTTGAATGTATATCAAATAAACATATAGTTCCTTTCCATGTATATATGAGGTAAATAAAGATAAATCCAGTAGATAACTTGCAACAGCTATCTGCTGGATTGAATACGAAATTTGTCTCTACCACAACTGTGCCATAAAGTAGGTCCATTATAGACACATATAAAACATGCAGGTTCCTAAAAACAGTGTATGTATGTAAGTGTGTGTGTATATATATATGAAAGTATGTATGAACATACAAGACATACATGGTAAGTTGTGAAAATAGCTATTGCACGTGTATTTATTACATTAAAAAATTAGACATTCCAAATCCGTAAAAATAGGAGAAAAAGCTACCTTTGCTTTTGTTTGATCCCCATGTACTGTGATAAACACATACTTAAACAGAATTGATTTTTGGGTACAAATTCTATTGACTCTTCTGTGATTACTAGGAGACCATCCAGTAGAACCACTGGACAGTTGCACTCTGGACAGACCAGTATTTAGTCCTGTAAGTTCTTTGGGAATAGGCAAGAAGAAATTAAAAATATGGCTGGAGGATTGGAGACTGCTTGGATCTTCTACTGTACTCCTTCCCTTAATAAAGAGAAAGACATAGGCGAAGTAGGCTGGAGAATCTCTACTCACCTCTATTGATTTCTCCAACTGCTTTCTTCAGATCTATTTGATCTGGGCTCTGAGGTCAAGATTTTTGTTTCATTGATCACATGTCTGTAGCAGTACTAATGGAGTGTGTTCCTATGTCAGCTAAAGGGCCCTGACAAGTAAGACTAACTTGTCTTCCTGAATATCCCCAGTCTTACCTGGGATTGTTCTCAGGCATACGGCTTAGTCTGGAAGAATCACAATAATTGTGTTTGCACCTTCTCACAGGAGATAACTTCATACAGTTGCTTGTGATATTCAGTCTACATGTTTTTCTTCATTTTATTTGCTCATTTAAGTAATTTTACTTGTCAGTGCGTTTAGAGTACATTCCATTCGTTTTCGTACGCAATAATGTTCATTTTAGCCTTCCCTCAGAAGTGATTTGTTCTGAAATCTTCCACAGTTTTTATTTTATGCCCTTCCCTCAACTATTTCAATTTTGTGTCTCAGTTTCAGATTAAGGCCACATTTTCCCAAACAAAAGAATCATTTTAGTCTGTCACCATATTCACCTATGTAGCCTTAAATCACCTTGGCTTTTTTCCTCCATCCTGTTGTTAGAAATTCACATCCCATTTACTGTTGCCCCCACCTCTCTTCTTGTATTTCCAGCCTCCTTTGATTTCTTCCTCCTAAATTTTGCTGTACGTCATTGTATATCTTTCCAAATTAATTACTGTTCAGCTATTCATTATTTCTATTTTCTAACTATGGGGAATCTTTTTTTTCATTTGACAAACTTGTTGATGGCCTCTTTAAATGAAATGAAATAATTTTGTGATCTACAAATTTTGTTTATTCTGGCTTTTAAATTTTGAGTCATAAACCCTGAAATTATTATATTTAAACAAATAGTTTTAGGATTTTTTTGTTTCCCTAGAACATAAAATTGCATTACAGCCTTTATTTCCCCAATCTATGGTGACATTAACTTGTCTTTCAAATATTATACTTCTAATTGCAGCTGGATAAGCTGTTTCTTTTGCATATTAGAGTAGAACAGTACCGACACTTAATAATCTGAGATTTCTAGCAGATCAGACCTGGCTGCTTAAAGCTCTTGGCTTGTTGTAAGTCAGTTATGTTTAATTCATCATACTACAGACTAAAACCTTGTTCTTGTCAAAATTACACAATTCTATCTTCTTTATATACACAAAACAGCAGAGATACAAAGGATGATATTACTTGGTATCGATTCAGCTCTGTGGGGGGCAGAGATCAGAAAAGGCAGAACTGGCCAAAAGGAATGTCCGCCTCCAGTGAACAATTTTACTCATGGTCACACTGGGAAAAGCCTGAAAATATTGCTTCTGTGTGAAAGGTTTGCTGCTTCCAGCTCTCAGGGCTTTTCCCAGGCAGTTTGTCTCAGACACTCCTTGCGTCTCAGCTGTGAATAGTATATGACCACTCTGAATAACTTGCCTAATTTATCATCACTTTATCATCTCTATTTGTTTATCACCAGGTAAAGTAGATATCGTGTGACTCTGATTTTGTTGCATTTTACATTTTTACTAGCTGCAGGACAATTAAAAAATCCACTCCCTTGTTTGTTCCCTGAGTCCTCTGTGCCGCTGAATCCTGATGTTTCCAGTTTGAATTTGTCACCCCTCCAGCAGCAGCAGGTCAGCTATCAGAGCTGTCTATTCTGTGTCTGTACAGCGCCTAGCACGGTGAGGTTGTAGCCCAGGGGCTCGATAGTGCCACCTGCAATGGTGATGGTGATACTCACCTACACCAGTCAAACAGATAAGGCTTTTTACAGTCAGGCTATTGCACAGGTCCATAAGCTCTCTGTGGGAATGCTTCTGTGCAGCCAGCAGCCGTGCCAGCTACTCCCTCCCAGGACTGGACACTTAAGGGGTGACAATGTGGCAGGACTGAATCGCAGTACTAATCCAGTCCAGCATAGGTGATTAGGACTAATTATTTCATTAACTGGAGTTTATCCATGTGCATTACCCTTAAAGGTTTTGTAGAACATTGAATGAAAAGATGCAGTTGTGCTGTCATCAGTAACATAGAGCTTCCTTTTTTCTTTTTTTTTGTTTTAAGTGAATTTCATTCTGATGATAGGTGCCAGATGGAGTCAGCCCTGGGGAATGAAATTGTTTGTTTATCCACAGAACACGTACAGCATGGGCAGCAGCAGTGCAGTCTTTCCCATGCTGTTTCATTGCTGTTCTCCAGCCTTGCCCTCCAGTGACAATCTATAGAGGCAGTTCACAGTCCATGCCCTGCCCAAACTCCAGGTGCTTTCCTGTGAATATCTGCAGTAGTGCCAATTAACATCCATTTTCATGAACTTTTTTGGCATGGGAAGTGTGTTGGTCCCCCAATCCTGTCCAAATAGGCCACCAAATGATAATACTAATTAACTGCTTACCTAAATCAAATTTTAATCAGTGACCTACGCACAAAAGATCAAAGGCTTTAGTTTCGTGTTTCCTGTTGTATTTCTCCTGAGGCATCTGTTTTCTTATAATAACGGTTTACCTTCTATCAAGAACATTGGAATAATGATAGTACTATTAAAAAAGCCAAAAGAAAAATTAAAAAGGCAAAGTAAAATAATCTCTTTAATAAGATTCTTTGCAAAGGGGTGAGAAATCTCATTCTCCCACTCTGCAGCCCCACTCCTTTTCAGCCAAGAACAAACATTGTTAGAGAGATTTCAACCAAGAAAAGAGAAAAAAACAGAAAAAAGATAGAAAATAATATCTTGAACATTTTTATCAAATGTGCTTAAACCATATATCCTAGAATCATGTTTTTAATAAGTTGATGAATTTTGTAATTCTGCATAAAAACAATTAATTTTAATTTAGGGTTTATGTTTGACAGAGGTTAGCTAAAACCTGTGCTTTTTATTGTTATTTTACAGCTTGTTTTGAAAGTGTCATAAACAAATGACTGAAGTGTCCCACAAGACAAATGTTCTTTAATCATCTAATGCACTCATTTATCCTCAGCCTTAACCTTAGTCCTAAATTAAGTCTCTTGCAAAACATAACTTCATCTAAAAACACCCATCAATCCTATGTGATTTTGATAAGCACATTTAAAAAACATAAACAATCAGACAGTTGTCAATCCAGTTGAAGTTCTGTCCCATTTAAAAGTTATTCATTAGGATATGTTCCTTATGCACCTGCTGCTAATAAAATTTTAAAGTGGAATGAACAATGCTTTCAGGTTTCTGCTAGAGTTATGATTTCCTGCCATTCACTAGGACTCGGTAAGAATAAAATCATAATGCATATCAGGAAAATATCAACTTCAGCTTAAAACAAGTAACTTCTAGCCTAATGGGATGCATTTTTCTGAAAATATTAACATAAGTTATATTTTAATTTGCATTTCAGTTTCACGGTACCACTAACAAAGTATGTGTCACACCTTTGTGTTAAGTTTATTTGGTCATTACCTTCATTATCTGCTCAGGAATCTAATGTACATGGAAGCATCAGACAGGAAAAAATGAGTAACATAGACATAGGTTACACATTCAAAGCAAGATATTTTGCAGAAGATATTTTATCATTTGACCTGAATAAGTAAATAAAGTGACTGTGAGGGGATATGAAAGACTTTTAGTGGCTGATATTCACTATAATTCAGAATTAATTCAGATTCTCTTTAGTTTAAGCAATACTTAGCCATAGCCGTGGCTAAAACAGCTTTTTTTTTTTTTTTTTTTTTTACTGCTGGCCTCTTTAGGACCTGGAAAAATAGTACTGTTGAGCTCTTTGGGATTCTTTCTCACTGGGGCTTTAAAATTCTAAAGAACAGATAAGAGCAAACAGCAAATAACTGGATTTAGAATAAACTCAGAAATTATCGCTAAGGCCCTTCCTGTGCCACAATTTGTCAAATCTGCTGATAGGAAACAAATTCTATTCATAAAGATTTTATTTTTTGGGGCCCTCTTGTGATTTGGTAGCAATTCAATTATAGTTTTGTGAGATAGTGAGCCTGGAGAGGGAATCCAGACTGACAAGAAATATGACAGGACAGTTACAGAGTGTTTATGCAATTAAACTTTCACTGACAATACCTGCGGAATGATGAATGCGTGGGCGGAGGTATGTGTGCACAAGCAATGCCCCACAAGTATTGCACATTTTTCATTATTATACAACTGTTCAGATCTTTCAAGAATAGCCTGAAGTGAGGTGGAAAAGAGAGTGCTGTTCTGCAGCATGTTAACCAAATGCTTTTTTCTTCTTTTTTTTTCCAGTGGGTTTTGATATGCCAAGTGATAAAAGAACATCTATTTTAGAGAAATGCTGCAAGAAGATTAAGATTTAGCCTGAGTTTGACATACATTAATTTTGGATTTTTAAAGAGGTTTTATTCTTTTTCTATCTGCAACTTTATATCATTTCAAAACTGATAGATACTGCATAATTAAACGCAAGGTTATTCATTTTATGCATACAGGTGCAAAGGGCACTATAAAAGTAGGATTTTACTGATTGTAGATTAGAAGAGAAAGGAGAAACTTAAAAGGCTTTTGTAGAAAACCACAAAAGCTTACAGAGTAGATTAATTTGGTTGATCATAGTCTTTATTTCAGTATGTCTGTCTTCTATGGAACTATAAAATCAGAGAGCTTATTTTAGAGGCTCTGAAGGATTGTGTTGAGTTTTCCAGGCTATTATAGTAGTTATTTTTACTTTTCATGTGAAGTTGCTCATTTGTAGTGGGGTTTTGATTTTGAAAACATGCTGTTAAAACTTGTTGACCTGGACTACCTCTTTTCCAAGGAGTCTAAGTACAGCACTGAGTTAATTCCTGCAAATCTTACGTTCAAAAATTGCTGTACATTAAACAAAAAGAATAACTATGATGTGATTGCCAGCCAGAGAAGCTGAGCAGAGCACAAGCTGTGGATTTTGGATTGCTGTGGACAGAGGTTGAAATAGTATGACTGTCACTAGAACTATGAAATAAAGGCCTGGCAGGTAAATTATTATAAAGTGACCATTTAAATATTATCTAGAACCATGCTGAGTTCTCAGAACTTTACTTGGCTTCACTGAAGTAAACGTTGGATGTTCAGAATCTGATTCCTACACACCTGAATTCAAATCACTAGCAGTAAGAAAAAGCTGTTTCCTATTCATTCATGCTTACCAAATCTTTCAAAAATTGAAGTCTGCTTCAAATAATGACAATCTAAATAAAAAGGTTGCTTGTTGCAGTGAACTGTTTTGTGATTCTAAATTATGTATGCTAGATTGCAAAATAGAAACTATTTATTTATTTATTTATTTATTCATGCACGCATTTATCTCATGAGAAGCAGCTCCTGAATTTTCACTCCTTCTTTCTAGAGATGGTTGTTTCCTATCTTGCAGGGTCCCCAGTGATGTCCAAGGAAATGTCCGTTCATCTTCCTGATTTACACACAGACATCTCTTCTCTTTTTGAAGGAATGACAGTATTTACCCGACTTGCACAAAGCAGACATAATATCACGGCTTAAGTTACTCAGCACCAAAAGCTATAGTGTATTGAAAAAAATCTGATTTTCCAAGAGCTGTTTCTAATACCTACTAAAATTGATGGCAAGAAAAAAATTGTTTTCACATTACTTAGGTGTTAAAATTACATGGTGGTGTTCCTTTATTTTCAAAAACCAAACCTAATCCTGTTAATTCAAAGTGAATAACAAACAGGACTAAGACTTTTTCCCAAGTTGTTACATTTATTCAACCTGCTTGTGTTTTGTTCTTCATCATAATTATTTCCAAGTCAAATCTGCGCTGATTTCCTTGCGGACCCACATACCTCTGACTAACTTAAAGAATTGAGCTGGGATAATTCACACTATTCCTTGGGGGTCATGTTCTCTGTTTTTTTTCAAGGACATTTTTATTACAAAGCTGATGAAATTTGCATATTAATTCATTTCTTTCAATTTTTTAAGATTAAATGTTGTCAACATGTATCAGTGCAAGGCTCTGACAGTGCTGATGAAATGGGTCAGTCAAGCTTGAACATTTAGAGTAATGCAGCCATCTGCAACCCCCAAGCCCCTTGTGTAGTTTAGTGCTACCATTGCAACTTGATTAAAAAAAAGTTTTATTCAATGCAGGATATTAAAACATTATCTGTGAAATGATATGTGTTACTCCTGCCATTTGCAGGGAAAGTATATTTGACAACAAAATGGATCTAAGGATCTCCTTGCTGATTTAGAGTTAGTGCTTTGTCAATCTTAATTAAACTCCAGTAGGAAAAGTGTAGGGAAAAAGAAAGAGTTTCTACTGTGCCAGAGCTTAGAAGTTATTAAACTGAGCTTAATGTTCCCTCCTAGCCTGTATTTTTACTGTTTGAAAAGCAGTGTTATTTACAGGAAGGAATTGCCTAAATCCTCATGTCTCAGGGGCCCTGGAAAGCAGTTGCATTCTTCTGAAAATACCAAGACTTAATAGAATCAGAGAAATTAGAAATGGAAAAGAACCATTAGGTCAACTTATCTATCCCCTTGCCAGCGCAGGAGAGTTCCCTACAGTATTGCTGTCTTACAGTTAATAGTCATGGATTTTGAATCACCGTTTCTCAACTACTTAAGAAAGTATTTGCTGTACAAGCTGCTTGGGTTCATTTTATTTTCACTGATGGGACTAATATCCTTGTATTCTAATATTCTTATGTTTTAATAGTCTGTGATTCTAGACGCGATGTATATAAACACCCAGTAATATCTTTGCTTCTCTTTAAACACATACTGTGTGTTTCCGTCATATAGGGTTTTATTAACCTGCATTTACTCAGCATCTTATTTGACAAGTAGTCACTTTGATATCAATGAAAACAATACACAATAGCCACGATAGATAGCATATAGATCAGCATAGCCACCTTGGTTTTAAAGATGTGGAGTCAGTTGTGGGTTTGGCCGAGGATCTTTTGAAATCACCAGGTCTAATTATGAAGTTAGGGCAGTTAAATCCACCCATAACACCAAAATAATGTGTTAACTCAAATGACAAGTTTCAGATGTGAACTTACTTCTCTGCAATTATTGCTACAGCTTAATCGGTTGATGTATTTTAGTAGAAACTGCTCCTGGTCATAGATGTCCTCATAATTGCTACTTCTGGTAGCCCCAGCAATGTATATTGGTCTTAATTGGACAAAAAAACTGATACCTTGGCTTGCAGATGTAAAGACTGACTCCTACTTTGAGTATGAATACAAACCATGAATTCTAATAATAATCAGAAAACAACCTTCCGGCACCCCATAGCTGTGGAAGAGAAGATTACTCAAGTATTAGTTGACTTCTATGGCAGAGTTGCTATTCAGATACTATACTGGTTTTATTTTTAGGCAGTCACCTCTGCAGACTTTATGCTGTAATAGCACAGTGTATTTTTGAATTCAAGCTTCCTGTAAGATATGTCATACAGGAAGCTTGTGTAAATCATACCAAAGACTGTTAACAACATTACAGAACCATTGTATTTTTTCTAAGCTGCATATTTTTTCATGTGGTGGACTAAAAGGGATTTAGGAAATATCATTAGGTAGACATTGGATATCCTTTTAATACAAAGATGAATCTGAGCTAGTAGTATCTAGATTTTAAGACCAAACTCAAAAAGTTGTATTGGATTGAAAAATCAAAATCAGACTTCACACTGTAGTAGAGTCTGAAAATGTCAGGTATGAAATATTTAAACTGTGGAACACGATCTTCAACTTTGGGCTATAAAACTTTAATTTTGTGAGTTGCTATTTCTCCAATTGTTCGATATTTTTAATTCTACAAATCCATGTTTATTAGCTTTCAAGGTTTAAACAGTGTTACTGAGTCTATTGAAAGTAAATGATACTGACTTCTGAGAAATGTAGTTACTATGATTTGTTTTCTATTTCTATGCTCAAGATAAAGGCAAAAGAAAGAACAAATAAAAGGAATTGATTAGCACAGCTCTCTCTTTTAATACTTGTAAAATCACCTAATGTGCTTTGCTATTTATTCTTCCATACACCACAAGAAACAGATCAAATTGATCTGGAATGTGATTTTTTTGAACAGTGATAATTTTAGGATACGTAGAGAGAAACTTTAGCATCTTTGATTCTATATATTCATATTTTTACAATTTTCAATTGTAATGCCCAAAAGAAATCTCCTTCCACTCTGTGATCTTCCCAAATATTTTGCAATAGCAGTTCTTGGTCCAAAATCCCAATCCTATTGAAGTTGATAAACCAAATCATGCTCTCATTATAAACAATGCAAATCTCCAACTTCTGTAATGAAGTTGTTCCAGTATTATGCATAACGTTATACAATTAAGCGGGGGTGAGCACTTTCTTTAACATCATGACCTCTTCTAGCTTACATATCCATGTTTTTTTTTTTTTCTTTTCAGGATTTCCTTATATAGTAAGAACATAGTTTGAAACACAGCTATAAACAATCCATCAGATAAATTTATTGCAACAAAGTAGTCTGCCACATTAAATACCGTAGATAATTTAGCAAAGTTTTGTTGGTTTTTTACCTTTGGAGTTTTAAACAATGAATGCTGTTAGCTTTGGTAAATAACAACAGCTTTGTTTTGGCAGTAGCTGCTGCAGACTCCTAAATCCAAGTTATTTTATCTAACAGTGTTTTGATTAAATTTATTCCTCTCCATCTAACTTAATTTTTTTATTTAATGCAGTTTTCAAGCTATGAAGGAAAGTAAATTTACTGTAAATCTAGACTCTTTTTTGCTAGCAAAGAAATTCAGTATATGTTTGCTTTATAGCTTCCATTTTATATATATAACGTATCCTACTTTTGAACTGTGAGATTTTTTTTTTCAGAAACAAACTCAGAAGTTATGCTTGCATCTACAATCTGCAGGCAGGTTGGTACCTCCACATAAGGAAAATATATTTTTAAAACCTTTTGTAGTTTTGAAGAGGAATTTCCCCTGCCAATATCTGCATGTAAATGTTCTTCTTCCATCTTAAATAATAGTTCTTACAATGCACAATATGTGTGCTGCAAATAAAACAGTCAAGTTTTGACACCTTATGTTTACTAAGTCTTTGTGTTTGTCTGGCTAACAGTGATCACACATCCCAAAAAAGATTTTGCACACTTTATTGTTTGTGCTCTGAGCTGCATAATTTCAAATGTACATTATATTTATTTTAAATTTTATGGAACCAGGCATTGTTGAAAGAAGATACCACCAGTTGGAAACAGTGGATAATGTTATAGTAATAATCCTACTGATCATGACATCTTTATGGGATAATTTGATGTCAGAATGAAGTCTTTAGAAGTATTTCTTCTCTACATATGTATATGTGTAGAAATCTCAATCCTTAAGCATGCAGGGATGCAAGTGGTTCGTATTCAGACATGTTGGCCAGGAAAAGGCTAATAAGTGAGCAGTATTGAGGGAGATAAGAGAGTCAACTAATCTAATTAAAGAATAATGGTGCATGCATTTGACTACCCAGAAATTTCACACCTTGTCAAGATTTCAATGAACACTTCTTGATACTTGAGATACTTGTGCTTCTTGGCCCACAGAAGTGAGGGATCTGTTTTCTACCTTAATCTTCAATATTATAAAGGACTTGGTTCAAAAATAGTTATAGTTGAGCCTCTAATGTAATTATGTTCACTACCATGGTGTAGGTAGAATTATTCACATCACAAACTACCACTGCTAATACCAAGTGAGCTGGGATATTTTGAATAAAGGAAAGAGCTGAATATAGCCCATACAGGAAAATTGTAATCCATAGATTCATTAGCCAGTGTTGGGAAACTGTAATCCATAAATTCATCACGAAACTCATTTAAGTAATGACAACTGAATGGCATCATATGTGAACTTACTAAGAGTAGTAATGACTCTCTAAATGGTGAAGTTCCTGAGGTTAGTGTGAAGCTCACATTTTTCAGAAAAACTATGAATCCCTCACAGTAAAGACAATAGGAATATGTCAAGTATGGGAAGTTAAATGCAAGGTGGTAATGTGGAGAACTAAGGGCAAGACTGAAAAGTAATTTGGGTTACATGCAAAAAAATAACAAAAAAGTCTATTTATTGGTAGATACAAATAAACTACTCAGTTTACTGAATTTGCATGGAATAAAGGCAGTTTAGTTTATATTCTTTCCATTAGTCTAAACCACAAATTACACTGAGGTTTTACAATTGTTCACTGAAATCAAAACTGCAATCAAAACCTGAAATTTCAAAAAATATAATATCCAAACAAACTGATATGTTTGGGAGCAGCAGGTCAGCAGGTCTAGATGGTATATAACAAAAGAAAAAAGATGAAGGAAAAGTGAAATGGCCAAGTGGCTAAAAAATATACAATGTTCCAGTAAAATGGCAACCAGAAAGCTGCAGGGTAACAATGATTACCTAGGAGAGAGACATTTTCCTGATCTACAGAAAATGTTTTGGAAAACAGTGCTAAAATTACCTTTAAAAATGATGTGGTTTTATATGTGCTATTTCTATTAACACATACACGTGACACAAGAAGTATGAAATGGCTTGAGACTTGAATCGCAAAGGTGACTGGATGTATAGGAATATTTCTTTCTGAGGAAAGGTGTAAAAGACTAGAATCGTTTTCCTCATAGTACCCTAGGTATCTTTTTACAAGGAGACAAAAGTATTCAGTAAAACTTATATGGAAGATCGGCGAAACAGGTAAAAGGAAGCACGTTTGTCAAGAACTGTGGACATGTGGAACTCATTGCCACTAGCTATTCCTGCAGTCAAGAGCAGAGCAGATTTTTTAAATATGTGGGCATTTATATATGTTGACAGCATTCCCTTCTAATTTCAGTTAAACTATTTTTATAGAGGAGTGTATTGTGCTTCAAGTCAATTTAGATACCAATTGGTGATTTAAGGAAGAAAGCTCTTCTACATGCACCTTATTATCTAATGGTGTACAACCGGTCTTCTGGCACTTTTTCCAGAGACATTTGTTGTTATCTATAATCAGAGAGAGATTGTTGAACAAGCCAGTCCTCTCAAGTCCTTTAGTAACAGGGACTCTTCTTCTCTTCTTTATTTTTCATTAAATATAACATTTGTTTAGACCAACACAAGATAAGTCTCATTCTGTTTACGGTTGCGTTTCTATAATACCATATAATACTGCATGATATAGCTCATGAGCTTCTGCAAGCTGCTCATTTCACATGTTACACTTACGTCTTCTCTGAAGAACCTCCTCCTTGCTTTCTTCAGGCAAAAGGTAGTAGACTTTGGAAAATGGTGGTTAGTAAATGAACATCAGACTCAGAATATAGTATGCGCTGAAAATGACTGGGGCCTGGAGCAGAACCTAGAGATTGTAGCAGACATTCCTCACTTTTCTCCCATTTCTCAGCAGTGATGGCCGCTGTTGGAAGTCCATCTCATCTGGGATACTAGGCTCTATAGACCCTCAAACCATTGTGTCTGTTCTCTGTCTCTGATCAGGACAGCACACAGCACCTGTATCTTGTCCTGCAGTACATCTGCAAAGACATTGAGCTATCAATCAGTGTATTAAAGCGGCAGCATTCTTGTGCATTGTTTACCTTTATATTGAGATATGCATTATCAGTGCTAAATAAACAAACACAATGAAGTTACTATACTTACCTCCAAGTTTCAAGACTATAATTTTAATTTGGGAGTTTCCCTCTGGCTTTGCAGTTTACAAAATCGGCGGTAAAAGGCTATAAAATCACAGCTGCATTCCAAGCCAGAGATGAGTCCAAATATAAAGACTAGGAAAATCAAGTGTTGTTTGAGGAAGGCTGGGGAAGTGGGCAGCAGGGAGAGGGATTGAACCTGGAAGCAGCACAGTTAATCGCCTGCTCTAAGGATTGCACTTATACACTCCAGATAATGGGGAGAGGGTAGAGGGAGGAATTTAGAGTAGCTTAAAGTCATTAAGCCAGAAAGACTATCTGATTCCTTCTCAGTAACAACATAAAGTACCTTATTCAGGTAAAGAAGGGCTTTACTTACTGTAAATCTCACAAAGTTTATGCCACCCCAGGTACAAACTTCACACTAACTTGTTCGTTCTGGGGAAGGTTCACAGTTTGGTTTTGTTTTTTCGGGGTTTTTTCTGAGCAATAATAGTCTTTCTAAGATGGCTGCAGCGTCAGCATTTATCTTGAAACTCTTGGATATTAGTTTTGACTGCAGTCACCTTTCTGACAAGTGTTATTGCGACTGTGTTTTATATCCCTGTTCAGGATGATTTCTAATGATAATGCTCTGTCTACCTCACCGCTTCACACTAAATTATAGATGCCACTATGACAGGACAAACTATATCCAAGTGCTAAACTCTACTCCCTTTGTGTGATGTCAGTGCCTTCACTACTTTGTGCCTGGAATTAAAAACAGGATAGGAAGATATGCAAAACATTTCTGCTTAAAAATAATGTTCTGTCAGTTATTAAACAAGTGATATTTCATTTAATGAGCTCAAGGGGATTATTTTAAATGAAAAGGCAGGGAGTATGATTTTATTAACACATTCCTGCCCTAGAGTCCTACTGTAATAATTCTTTACTTGACTAAATTAAAAAGTTATAATTCAGTCCATCCACAACAAAGACTTATGGATAGTTAAATTTCATTAGTTTTTCTATGTTGAGTTGTGCATGGAATAAAGGGAAGGAAGGCATCAGGTCTCCAGAAAATACGTCCTGAAGTAAACATTACATTATGAATACAAACAATCCAGACTTTTAGTGAAGAATGTTATATTATCCAGTTTCCACTTGTTAATCTGATACCTTCAGCTTTAAAACCATGCTATTTGTGTTATCTCTGTGCATATGTGTTTGCTAAAACAAAGGCTTTTATCAAGTAGTGAATTTTTTTCAGCCTGGAAAATGTGAACTAAGGCAGACTAAATCTACTACTCTTATCAGCCTGAGAGTAATTACACTTGCTGTGTTGACTATAATACAAATAATGCTCAATAAACCATTTTGACCGATGATTTTTAATTAATTAGGCATTGGAAACACTACTGAAAATTAGCAGGAGGATATGCAAAACCCATTTGAATACACAATGTATACCTGCACTAGCATGGACATATACACATTCATACAAATCTATCTGTAGAAGCAGATAAATAGCAAGGGTGTCATTAGTGACTCCATAATTAAGACTGTGCTGAGATTGGGAAGTGTACTTAAAATCTTGTTTAAGTGGGATAAATAAATATGTCTGTGTATATGACAATGTACATAAGACTTTTTTCCTCTTTCTTCTTATGCGGTTCTAAGAAAATAGGGTCTGTAGCTGTTCTTAGAATTTCGGAGGATGACATTGAATATTAAACCAAGAACAAGCAATTTTTAACAATATTTTAGGCTAAAAGTGTACACAATTCTCAAAGTGGATCCTTGTAATTGTAGTACTCTGTAGGTCCATTTTTTGAAGTGAGAGCATAAATGTGTTCGCTTTTATCTTGTATGACTCAAATTTAAGACAGCTGACTAAATTCTGGTCTTATTTATGGGTATAAATCTTAAGTAACTATACTGAAATCTTTGGTGATATTCTGTATTTGCTCCCATGAAAACTGAGAGTAGAATTTAATCCCATTGCTATAAAAAGAAACTGGATATTACTCCTGGGAAGGTTAAAAACATTCTATCTGATATCACTTCAGATTGAAAACTGTATAATAAATAAGAAAACAAGTGATAGACCTGACAACTGAAAGCAAAGAGTAGGTAGCTAAATATTGTAAATAGACGGATAGACCACGTTATTTTTTTATAAATTCCATCTCAGAGGATTACTTCATTTATCTTTGGAGAGAGACTTTCTCATTACAAGAGGTATTTCACTAAAAAATTAATTGTTTATTAAGAATTAATTAAATAGGTTAGCATGGGACTACCTGATCAGGGAATATCAGTCTCAGTACTTTGAACTTGCAGGTGCTGCAGTGGTTGTAGTTAAGACGTTATATCGGAGCTTTCCTTCATTGCAAAGGGTTGTGTCAAGAAAATCTTTAATATAAAAATAAAAAGCAGTTCATGCATAAAGCATGATGCCCTGAAGCATATTAGATCTGTTTATCTCTCTGTTTAAAACGAACGGTACCTGGTACGGTTTACATAACAAGGCAGGGATCAGTTTGATAAAGCATTTATATCACCTGGGGAACACGCTGGCTCATTTCCTCAACACCTTTCCGCATGACTCGTTCACCAGCAAGTATAATAGCAAACAAAGTTTTAATAGGTCAAGAGCAAAGGACCTGCTTGTGTTAAAGTAAAAGACGTTTCAGTTTGCCCTTTGACAAATAGGGCATGTTTCAAGCCCGGGTCTCTGCAGCTGATCATTGAATGATAACTATTGATTAAATCTTTTATGGACAAATCCTTAATTGCATTTGATCATTTGCAGCCTTAAAGATGTTTTTTTTAAAAAAGACAAGTTAAAGCTTAGTACTTATGTGGTGTACATAAAATGTGTAAATTATCCAGGGGGAACCAAATAAAGGGCCAAGATGGACTCTTGCCCCCCAGATGCAGTGGCAAAGCTCTAGTGACCTCATTAGAAACAGGATTTCACCTCAGAACATTAACATTTTTGGCAAATACTACAGTATAAATCTGCGAGTTAACATTTGAAAACACTTTTTTAAACAAATGAATTTCAATTTAGTTTGCAATTAAAATCTGTTGTTAGACTAACAGATTTTTTTTGTCACTCTTCCATTTTGTTTAATGTAATCCAGGATATGAGTCACATTTGCTTGTTGTTTCTATATGTAAAGCAAATACTGTAGCTGCTGTTTCTGTCATAGCACATCTGCTCTGCTGAAAACTGCAAAATGATAGATAAACACATGGACAGGAAAAGAAATAGATGAATAACATTTTGTAATTATTTTTTCAGTGAGCAGTAATCATCACCAAATGTCTTTGCAGTTCAAAGGCTATTTTTGTTAAGCGGACATACATGGAGCTTCCATGCAAGCTATTGTAACTTTCTGGTATTTTTATTTTAAGTACTGAAAAATATGTTTTCCCCCAACTGGCACTTTCAGGACTGCAGAGTAAAAGCAATATTGTGTTCATCAGCTGTCCCATAACAAAGGAAAAAATTGTTCAGTGAAGAGAAGAATTATTATACTTTGCCTTTTCTGGAAAGTTCAACAGTGGAATACATCTTCCTTAGAGCATAATTAATAACAATTTGTGATGCTTTTATGCACAGATACAATTCAGACTATCTGTTCACTATATATAATGTACAAAAATAAGCTGATATCACTTACAGGGTATGTATCTAGCATCCCAGTGGACATAAATCAATAATTGAGCCATAGATAAATAGATTAGACGCGGCAATAGGAAGGGAAAGGAAGCTGAGAAGAAAATCCACAAAAATAATTTTGCAACCTTGTCTTACGTTTTCATCAGAACCTAAGCAAAATAACCTGACAAGGGCAGAAGTCAAATCATCTGGCAAATTCCTGAACTTTACTTTTATCAGACAATGTAATACATACAGCACATGACACTAAAAATAAGAAAGTGTTGTCTAAGGACAGGATGGTAATACTATGCCTTTTAATCAACCCCAACAGGCTTTATGGTAGCTTCTTCATATGCTTGGTGCTCTTCTAATCACACAGGTCCGTGCACCGTTCAGTCCTTCCTCCCCCCAGACTGTGCTTCCCTTCCAGACACAGGGAAGACAGGAGAGCTGCTTAAATGGCAGCCCTGTTGTCTGCACAAAAGCAGTGCCCACGTCTCTGTATGCTGCTGTGCAGTTGTTAGGTATAAACTCGTGGGAATACATGCCTTACACAAGCTTAGAGGGGTGTGTGTTTGGGCAACTCTCGGCACTCCGAGGTGCTCTAGCAGACCTGAGGAATCTGTATATAGATTGTGGTTAGCAAGATGCTTTTTCTACAGATTTTTTTTGCTGTAAGAGTGTATGTGACTGCTGACTTCTAGTGGCTGGCCTGCAGATGACATCAGTCCTGGTACTACTGCCCCTGACAGAGATTCTCCAATGGCTCAGGTGTGAGGCCGTATGTGGCACTCGAGCAGAAGGACCTGAGCATCTCCTCCACACAATCCTCTACTACTCCATGGAGATGCATGGGGGTTGTCACTGGGACAGGGAAATTACACAAACAGGCTAAACTTTGGCTGAAAATGGCAAAGTAGAGTTGTGAGCTATGCATTCAGCAATTGTGTGATACAAAACACCCGGGGGGAAAAAAAAATCATCATATTACTTTGTTTCTCTTGCTCTTCATGTCACTTGCCCCCCTCCACCTCTGTGCCTCAGGAGAATACAATATATTCCTCAAACACCTGCCCCTGTTGCCATGCTGCATGTCATTAGGGTTTCTGCCCTGGTTTTGGCTTTTGTTGCTTCCTGGTGCTATTCTTGTATGACCTAAATTTTGTTGTGCTCAATCCAAAGATCTTTGGCATTATGGAAGCTTTGTGAAAAAGGCTCGTCACCATTCATACAGTTCAACATAAACATAAAGAGTTGTATAATGAAATATGTCTTTAAAGGAACCTTTTGAGACTGATTGGCTTATAAGAATTACATTATTATGAATCTCTTTCTGTGCATTAGGTAAGGAGACTACACTGGCAAAAAAACGTAATGTGTGCCTCAAGTTGTAATTCCTAAGTTCTTTTTAATGTCCTAAATAAGTGACCTAATTTTCAAAAATGGTGAGAACCAATTCGTCTCTCACATGATTTCCATGACAGGTTCCAAGTGCAGTTTTAAAGCTGACTTGCAGAATCAGGTCCTGCTATTGTCAAGTGAGGTGAATTAAGGAAGCTGTGTATTCCTCTGAACTGCTCAGCTGTGAACTGTCAGAGTCAAATGAAACTGGGGAGGGCAGAATAGGCTTCCTGTACGAAAAAAAAAAAGAAAAGAAAACTATGCCAGTGAAATTTAGATCAGCAGAATACAATTTGCCATATTAGAATTCAGTCACAAATCAGCTCCAGAAATACTGCTCTAGCAAAGAAAAAAAGCCGCATGCTGTTCATAACAATAAGTGGTTAGGGCTTCACTTATACACTTCCCCCAAAAGAAATGGTCTTCTAATTAAACAATTGTTCACAGAAATCACATCCCAAGAACTGAAGGAAGAGAAATGGAAAACTCATGATTGTTCCTTTTTATATTTTAGTACTATGAACTGAAATATAGTTTATCACAAAACTAGATTTTTCTTCAGTTCAGCCTGCTGTTTATAGTAAAAGAAAATTACATATGAACATAAAGCTATGAATCCAGTTTTAAATTCTTCTTCTGATCTCGAAAGGCCCTTCATACTCTTCAGATGAGCCTTGTTAAATATCTAACTTCCTTTTCAGCCCCTTTCTTTACTTACAGACCTGATTATGGTACCTGCGGTTGTGCACCACTGTATCTAGGACTTTGCAGCTCAGACGATTCTTATGTGCTAATTCTAACTTTTTAACTCTCTTGACCACAAAACTGATTTGTTGGCTGTAAAAGCAAATCAAGCATAAAGCAAATCAAAACTTGGAGCATGTCTTATTTATCTGTGCAGTTCTCAAGTTTACTTACTGGGTTCCTGGTTTACTCAGCAGCTCTGTTCTGCAGGAATCCTGCTTGCTTATTCACCTTTCCCCTTTTCCTTTAATGACTACATAGTATGGGCTGAATTTATTGGTGATTTTCCTGGAAGGAAGACAGAGACTATATACCAAATGTTTGTCTTTCTTTGCATGAGGCTGTGCTGAGGTTACTCATCGAAAGCCTATGTCTTCTGTCCTTCTGATACCATGGTTTTCCACCTCAGACTGTAGACAAGCAGCTGTTCTTTCTTCTCAGAATATTTTAGTGCTTGCTACTGTAAATAGTTGTTGTGTTGACTAACTGTTGCATTTCATTTTCACTTTTGTCAAACCAGAATTGCATTCAGGCACCCGCATGTTGTAGTATGTTAAATCCCAACACTGGATGCATGCAGACTTCATGAAAGAGTACTTTTATTTCCTAGGTTGTTCTGAGACAGGACATAAGAAGGATAATACCTCCCAGACTGTAGGATTTGGTATGTGGCTTGACCTAAAAGACTGAAAATGGAAAGTGAGAGCAAGCTCCACTTCTAAAGCTCTCTTGTATTAACAGTCCATCACAACTCTTCTTTAACTTAGCATGTAACTCAGCTGCTCATTAAAGTCAGATCATTTAGGCAAGGTTAGGCTCCTCTGAGAAGAGGGACCTACACTTCCATTCTCACATAGTGCTGTAGCTTCTCTTCAGCTCCTCACATTTGAAGTCTGGGACAGGGAGCTGAAAGCAAGTAGAAGCATTACCCCAGGAATGTGACATTGCAGTATACGAGCACATACAAAGATGATAATTGTATTCAGGCTGGGTTCTGCTGTTTGTCATTTATTAATGTTGTGGCATTTATGCCATAAACTCTTTCTAACTTGTGAAATCTCTTTTGGGAGACCCCCACGAGCAATGTAGTCCAAGGGTGTTTGCTGTATATTTGATATTTGTGTAGACATCAGTATGCTCATCATGGAAGATCCTATATAAATTAATCAGCAATATTACTAATGTCAGTTTTTATGAACACACATCTTTATGTTGTATAAATATCAGCTGATCCATTTGCATGAGTCACTTGTCTTCTAACAGGGAAACTTTATGGTTCATCATTTTGCATCAAAAGTTAATCATTATCTCATGGCTCCGTTAGTGTTTGATAAAATGGACCTTCCTGGAGAACAATCGGTGAGCATAGATGGATGTGACACTTAAGGCACTCAAAGTATAGCTAACAAAGGAAAACCAAATGAGCATTGCTTACATGTTCAGCATTACCTTTAGGAGGTCTACAGAGATTTTGGTCTGTTTGCACTAATCTTATGTTAGTGACTGTCATATTACATTAGCAAATTTAATCTTTGTTAATGTGATAGAAAGTTGCTAATACAATGAGACTCATTATATTAACAACTTTTGCATCACGTTAGCAAAAGCAAAATTTGCTAACAGAATGCAAAAATTACCAATATGATGAGGTAATCATTATCATTATTCTAACACCTGATTATATTAAGCAGCTACTAACATTTTTTATATGAAATCACTATTTGCACTGTACTGGGATTTTCTAGGAGAATTTGGGGTACCCAAATAGGAAAATACAAATATATTTTAACAAAAGCTTTTTAGAGATACGGGTTTTCTTTTGTATTGTGATATAAATATCACTTAATGAAAGTCATTCTGAAATTAAATTTCTTGACATAGGAAACTTTTTTTCCATAGAACAGTGAACCATATAATGAGCTACGTCATTGCTAAGCCAGTAAAAGAGTGTAAAGAGAATGTGGATCACTGTTGGTCTTATATCAGCTTTTGGCTTTGAAAGGTAATTTCACATTACAGGTCATGTTTTGCAGTATATAAGAACTTACTTATGCAATATTTCATTAAAACATGTTCATTTCACTGTTACGATTTGTATTTTTTGTAGCAAGACACACATGTATTGTAGAATATATTTGCATGTAAGATTTATAGTCTTCCCTGATTACCTTAGAACTAACTGTCCATTAAAAATGTACCAGGATGAAATTAAAATTATGATAATATTTTTAACATTCAGAATATAATCTAAGAGCAAAACTCTTTGATTGCAATATATAACATGCTACATCTCTATTATAATTTCTTTGAAAACAGTCTGATTATTATTATTCTCTATAAAGCCTTCATTCTTATACAAGCTATGTAATAACAATCTTTTAACTTTAAAGATTAGCTGTTAAAGATTGAGGAAATGGACGTCAGCATAGAGTCTTCAGGAACAATCCCGTAATGGTAATGGGCAAGCTTTGCAAGCTGCTTTCTGCCATGTAAGTAGTGGAGTGGGGAAAACACAGAGAACATTTTGAATATATAATGTGTATGCAGCAAAGGCAGACATTTTAGGCCAGCTGGAGGATGGAGCTTCTCAGTTATGAAGAGATGTTGCACTTAATGTTAAGTCCATTCAAGGACCTGTAATGACTTCAGCTGAAAGTAATTGAATTTTTCAATACTCAAAGAAGAGAACCACTGGCAAGAGGTTCACCACAGATCTCCTTGGCTTCGGAATTTACTCCTACCTTAACACAAATCAGCTTTATGTGGCTGCTTTTAATGTCTAGAGAAAGTGCATCAGAATGCTCCAATTCAAAGCCAGCAAGTGAAGGAAAGAGATGGTCAAGGAGTTGTGTATTCCTTCTGGAGAGACTCCATTTTTTTTCTGTGCTACTGATTACTTAGAAACCACTGGAGAATTTTAAACCTGGTGGTGGATGAGTAAACAAGAGAAGCACCTCCTGCCACAGATCTTTATACAGAAGAGGAATTTCTTAGGAACACAGGAATTCATATAAGATATGAGTGAACATTGCCTATCTAGCCCACTAGCTTGTCTTTTAGATTAGCTGGTACCAAATATTTCCAAACCACATGTAAAATCTACAGAATGATAACTGTACCATATAAGTTGAAGCATGATACTTGATATCTCATGTAAATTTTATTAATACATAGTGTAGCATGGTTATTCTTGTTAGCTTTGTAGATATTTAGTCCTTCTTTTGAAGTTGTTCTATATATATGTTGATTGTGAATTGCATAGATTACATGTTGTGGGGGAAAATTTTTTTTTAATCATTTTGTCTGTATCAGCTCAGAATGTGTTTTCCCTTCAATTTATTAGAAATCTTCTTGTTCTTATGTTATCGTCTCTGTATCATTCATTATTTTATGTACTTTTTGTCACATCACTTCTTATTTATCTGCGCTCAAAGCTAAATATTTATAATCTCATTAATCTCTCTTCAGATGTCCTTCTACCAGAGTTTTTCTGTTTCCATTATTCTCTTTTTTAATAGCAGATGACCAGAACTGAACACAGTACTTAGTGTAAAGCTTGGACTATAAATTTACATAATAGCATCGTAATATTTTCTTTATTAATTTTAGATTCATTTTTATTGTGTTCTAACATCTCATTTAACTTTTTAGTCATAACGGTCTCCATGCAGAGCAGATGTTTTCACTGAGATATTTCCATTTCCTTTTATTGCCTAGTTATAGTTATTTAAAACTCCTCAATATACAGGAGTAGTTTCTTTGAAAGTGTGTTACATCTTGCACTTGTTAGCATGCAATTTCATCTATTGCTCCGTTGTTCAATTGTCTGCTCTGATTGCTATTTAGGTCCCTCTCATATTCCTCCTGATCATCTTTTGACATAAATAGCTGCATTTTTAAGTCTTTCTACACTGACACTCACTATTCAAGTAAAACACATAGCAGATGGGAAGTCTGCAGATGCTTTCCATTGATTTGCTTAGTTTAGGTAAAATGTTGCAACTGTTCCATAAGAAGAGGGGATAATAACCCAGATAGGCCAAAACCAAAACCAGATTCCTATGCCTCACTCTTTCCCTCTTTTTCCCAGTACTGCGTCTGAGGTAGACTTCTGTGGAGAGGGAAGTTGTCTTTTATTTGTTCATAAGGATATGGTATCTTGTAAATTGTAATGTGAACGGAAACGTCCTAAATATCAGACAATAGAAGAAAATAAAATGCTGTAAAAACTAGGAGAGAAGAAAAAATGTAACCTGCTGAAGTTGGTATCAGAGAGGGAAAGTAGGCATTTGTGTAAACCATGAACCCAGGTACGATTCCTGGGTTTAGGCACGAAGTGAAAAATGTCAATGTGAAAGTATTTTATATACTTCTGTCAACACAAAAGAATATGTAAAGATAGATATAATTATATATGAATATAAAGTCAAAGGTCAGATCCAGCTCTGCTTAAGGTTTACCAGTAGTATGGTATGTTTCTTTCTAATTCCCTTTCTTTAGTATAAGCCTATTTTATTGTCTTGGCACTCTAGTAAAGCAACTAACCTGGTTAAAATACGTAATATTTTTATCTATTGGAAGGAATGCGTATGAATATGCTTTTCAAATTTCAAATTGAAATCATCTGCAGTGGTACTTTTCAAGGACAGAAGGGTTAGCTTGGCACACAGGTGGGAGAAGAGTTGCTCATTAGGGAAGGTTTGTTATATGGTAACATATAATTAAGGTAATGGTCACAGCTTGTGTGACAGCAAACACTCTGGCAGTTGTTTGATTGCTGTCTGGGTCAGGAGATCAGCTCTTTCTACAAGATGTATCCACATTAGTGTGTTAGTGAACAGGTTAGAAAGCAAATTACAGCTGCCTTTCTTAGGCATATTACTGTCAAGGCTCATTGTTTTGGTTTTTTTACTGTACATCAGCAGTAATATGGCTTCTGAAGACTTCATGTGACAGGTTAGGCATTTTATCCTTTGAGTAAACAGTAATCATGGTGTGAAGAAAGTGGGGCATTGGAGATTTTTCCCATTCTTTGAGAATTCCATTCTTCCTTTTTAGTTTGCTCCAAGGGCTCTTTGGGGATACATATATTAAGCCCTTTAAATAGTTCATAATAAATCTTTGTCTCAGGCTGATTCTGACAGTTTTTTAAAGAGTCTTTTAAGAGAGAATCCTCAATCATTTGTTAATCCATGGGGTGATCTTCAGACTTGGAGGAAAAAGAAACAGTGCAAGCTCCAGGGTTGTGAAAATACAATGTAGAAAAATTTTAACTCAGAAAAACTGAGGAAATGTTGTACCATGGAAATTTCACCAATCATACCATGTTCTGCCTGTGTCTAAATGATCATTCTCCAAGTTACTCAATTTGCAAACACTGGAGATAGAAAAATGGGCTAACAAAAAAAGGAGGAGCAATTATTATTGATCATCTTATTCTTACTATCTGGGTTTTGGCTTTATTTCACTTAAAGCTTGAATTGAAGGGTCATTATGGGAAAAAGAAGTTGTTATTCCCACTGTTAAAATAAAGCAAATAAAAAGAAGTAGCATTCCTTCTGTTAAGTGTTTACAATTCAAGCCTTGTGATAAATCTGCCAAAATACCTGCACTGTGGGCTGATTTTTAAAATGCTGTTTCCTGTGTAATATGACAGATTCTGCTTGTGTCTGTCAAAAGCCTTCTTAACTTCACAGTGCAAAATTAATAAATAAAGGGCAAAATATAATAAAAGTAAGATGTCCAGTTCATTTGACATTTGTTTTCACCAAATAATTTGAGCGAGTTGTTTCCTAAGAATAATGCATGGTTACAGCCCACCGGAACTACTGTTAGGTATTTGTTTTCAGCAGCCTCAAGTCTGTCATTTTTTGAGATACCTGGTCTTAACTCTCTTTGAATTTCAATGGCATAATGCTTGTCATAATTTTAGGCTTTTTTGTAAATTCTGCATAAGCAAAGAAATCTATAAATGCTAACTTACCTGTATAAAAACCCTCTCAGTGTACCTTAGGAATGTTCTTGCCCTATTTTATTTTAATATGCTACCCTAAGGAGAAAATTCTGGAACAGGAACACGGAAGGGCTACTAATAAGGGACAAAACTATAGAGAAACCTGGATAGTTGGACTTCTTACCAACTGAGCAGTACATCCCAATAGCATCAGCTACCTGCCATGCCAGCTGTGCTAGCAAGTTCCTCAGTGGCAGCAGGTTTAGCAGCCTGCCTGGTTCTGCCTAGCCTGGACTGGGTCATGGAGTTTCTGTATGACAGATGAGAGGCAACAGTTGCACAGCGAATCTTGTGATGATGGAAAAGTTAATAGCGCTCTGAAATAAATTTGGATGCACAGTGCTGAGGACATAAGTAATTTCGTGTTTAAGTAATAGTTCTATTCACAGGATGTTTTTAAGTGTCACTTGTTTGGGGCAAGGGATAGGAAAGCCTATGTTGCTTAATTTTTTCCATTGTTCTTTTTCTTTAAAAATAACAGTGTTAGTCACACTGGTTTTTGACATGGATAAGTAGATTCTGTCTGAGTATATGAAATTGTATGTTTTCTGACATTTTAAAACTGTCGTTTGACTGTCTTCTGAACTATGAAGCCATGCAGCTGGAGAAAGTAGTTCCTAAGGTACAGCAGACCAGGACTTTCTACACATCTTGCAAAATCTGGAGCATTTCCCTTCATCCCCCAAAGAATCTGCATATTGTCATGATGCTTAGCACCATACCTATTGCTACTGTCCAGTAACGAAGTTATCTGTGAGCCAAACATTAAACCCTATGAGGAGAATAATCTTCTCGCCAATTATATTCATTTTCCCATGACAACATACGGCTTTTAACTCTGACTCGTTTTTTTAATTATTGAACCATTCTAAATTAGCTAAAATGTTGTTTTGTAAAGAAAATGATTTCTTGCCTCCCATTCTTCAAAATATTTATAAAATACCCGTTTGCATTTGACACACCAATACACATTCAGATAAGGTTCAAACTTGGAAAAGGGAAGAGTTTGGTAGAGCCCATATGACTGAAATTCAAAGAAAGGAATGGAAAACTGCTTGCAGTTTTAAGTAGTTGTTCACTGTTAGCAAAGATGAACCCAGATACTTGCCATGTTTGGAAAAAAAAAAAAGAGGTCAAATGATGCCACAATCTTACCACCCTTTTTTGCCATTTTCAGTGTGTGAACAGAAAGTAGTAGGTCAGATGGTCCTCTATGTTTATTGCTGCTAAACCAGTAAGCGTTTGCCATTAGTAATGATCAGTCTGTGTTTGCACATGTATGCTTGCTTGGTTTAAACATATGCCCAGTAGCTACGTACTTTTCTAGAAAGGTTATTCAGCAAGGTTACACAATTTGTGCAAAGTGATTTTTTGGCAGGATTCTATACACATTGATACAGCAATCCGGTAGATACTAGCAACCAGTTACTGCCCCTTGGTTAGGCTGCATGGAAGATTCATGTATATAAAATAGTGTATTAAAGTAAACTTACAAAAGCAAAGAGCAATCATTGCAAATGTAATTTTTTCTTCCTCTTTGGGATTCTAATTTTAAAAGCATTAAAGAAGACAGCTGCTCATGCTGTGATATGCGCTAAACAGCCTGAAGGATGGAAAAAAATATATTTGTAGCTCATAATAACTATTGACCTTTCTGATATACAATGTTCTCTGTGTTAGCTATTCTGTTCTATCAACAGTGAAGATTGAACATGACTTTTTAATAGAAAACATGGGGTTTCAAGCTGCTTTCACAAAGGTGTTTATGTATTGTTATTTTGTATTGTAGTACAAAGACTAAGTCCTGATGCCCTTTGTCTGACATCATGTTTGTCATAAAAAAGCCCCACTGTTACCGACTGTTTTATATGAGGAATTGGCTCGTAACCATTTTATAGTCGTGATAAAAGCATTGCTCCACTAGATCCAGAACACAGGTATTGAAAATAGAATCCCCCAAATATCCCAGCAGCACAAAAGGTATTTTCTGAAGAAATAGATTCCTCAAGTGGCTATATTTATGGGGGTATTCCACTAAGATTTAAAACACTCACTTTTTGCATTCATACTGTTTGTTCCTTGGCATACGCAGGCTGCTGCATAATAGCTTTTGCTGGATGTCATGTGCTCTCAAAGACTATCTTTACGATACTCTGTTTTTTCTCTTGAACTTTCCTACTGCTTAGTTGCTGAGTACAGAAACATCCACTAGCAGCAGCTTGACTTTGACACTTGTGTGTTTCCCCGGAGTGGGATCATCCAAACATCAACTGAGCAGCATGAGGTAACTCGGCTGCTCTTCTTTCCCTCAGGGAAAAACTTCACCAAAAAGCACCTCCCATTTGGCTTATGAAAATCTGGAAAGCAACCTCTTTATTGTGCTTTTTAAGCCCAAGCAGGCTGGCAATGTTAGGCAACATCAGAAGGGACTTTTTAATGTTTGTGGAGGGTTTTTTTATGCCATGTGCTGGGAAGGAACTTTAGTGGGCCATTATTGGCAGCTCTGAACCACAGTTATTTTCGCAGCTATGCTCTGGAGTGTCAGTTAATGATTCACAAGTTACTAGGCAAGAGCAGAAAACAAGCAAGAGAGAAAAAATACCCTCCATTGATCCTTTTAGGGCATGAAAGAGGGCAAACAGCATCAGCATTTAATGGCAGTTTTGTGCTGAAACAAATGGTCAAAATTGTTTATAAAAAGTTCTCTGTAAGGATAATGATCATTTAAGTTGTGGACACCAGCCACATCTCAAAGGAGATTTAGCATCTAGTCCTGTATTCCTTACAGGCCCATAAAGCTCTCAGGGAATTCAGTGAAGTTTTTACCCCCAAAACTAGTCAGGGTCCTTTTTTCCTTTGCTGTTTCCTCATTTCCCAGTTTCTTTTCTCCATACCCATTCCCTAACAGAGGATAGATGTGCTATTACTTATGATCCTGTACTCCTAACATCAGGACTTTTCCTAGCCATTGGATGTGTTCTGTTTCAAACTTTATTAGAATTGCTGCAGTGCAAGTCAACCGTAAGGAAACAATACCACCGTGCTAATTTTCTTTGAGACTGTCACTGACCCTGGAAAATTTATGAGTGTTGCTGACCTCACAGGAAACCAAGCCAACAGGTCAGGTCAGATTATTTATTCCATTGCATAAAATAAATTAACTTTAAATGTAAAAATGTAGAAGCAAGTTTGAGCTTCATACACAGTATGGTTTATGTACCACTCACTCACTAGACCATAACAGCTCTTCGAGAGTTGTTCCGGTCTATTGGATGAATGTTGATACATTTGCAAGTGTTTAGATAATGGATTTAAGCCCAGTAGACTGTAACATTTCCAAAGGCTTTTTCAGAGTTAAAGTTTCCTACCATGGTTAGTTCTGTTAATAGCAAATCTTTATTATGTTGTTTTCAAACAGGTAAAAAAGCTCTATGTATTTCATAGATCACTGAGCTACCAAAATTTGTTGTAAAATCTGTCTTTCAACATTATAGGAGTAACAAAAATCTTATTCATAGCTTCATCCTGGCAACACTTTATTTATAGCTCTATCCTGGCACCTAACTCATTCTATATTTTACCAGATATATAAAAAATTCTGTGGGATAAAGTTTACAAGGAAAGTAAATTGCATATGTTGGTAATTAATAGCCTGATAAGACATGTTTCTAGACTTGAAGAAGAAATAGAAAGAAATGCAGAAGCAGCAGAAGAAGAAAGCTCTGAGAGGCATTAAATAAAGTAATACTTCTTATTCCAAAAAAGAGTAGTTCAGATTACTTTGGTTCCACAAGGATAATAGAACATTCAAAAATTTCTCTGTAAAAATAGGGAAAACCTATCAATGAGTTTGTACTTTAGTTTGTCCTACATAACTACAGCCACTACATGGGCCTAGTCTGGATTAAAAAACAAACAGGGTAAGCTCATTATTTGTGACACTACAAGATAACTTTTCAAAGCATGGCTTATTTCTCCGCAGATGCAGTCTTTTGTGTGCCCAAAATATAGTATGCACGTAGTAGTGTTTGCACTTATAAAACCTGCAAACTGAGCATTAACAATCACAGACAAATATAGTTTGCACGTTAAAGTTGTGTTGTTTGTATATGTATGGTAGTTATGTGAAACTATAACTTATTTTGCCAGTAATTGCGCACAGAGTTTTGCTTATCCATTGGAAAAACAGCACTAAGCTCCTTTAGAGAACTCTGGCTTTCTTTTGGCTGTGGTTAATGTTAAGTCTGGTGTATTTTGGGGGTTAACACAAGCACATTTCAAAGGCTGGTGTAACCGCTAGACTGAATGTTGGCATGTGCAACCAAAGCCCTAAAGGCCACCCAGGATGCTAGAAATGATAAAATCATAATCAGGAACTTGATCCAAGTCTTTTCATAGTATTCCTACTTACTTAAATGGGACCAGGCTCTAGTGGCTTAAGGTTCCCAAAGATGTGCTACTTGAGACACACCTGGCATGCATCAGCTGCTCCAGAAAGACTTGGGTCTTCTGGAGATCCTGTGTGAAACTGCCATTCCTTTACACATCTCAGGCACTGTGGGGCAGCTCACAAGAACTCTGTAGACCTATGTGTGGGCAACTGAATTAAGCCTTTGGTCACTTAGAATTCATCCCTGAAATGAAATGAAACTGTTCTTTTTAATGCATTTCTAATGGTTTGTCCCATTAACTTTTACATAGTTAAGCATTGGAGTTTTCACTACTTCCTTTGGAGGAAATTTTCAACAAATCGAAAAGTCGGGATTAACTATACAAATTCAAAATATTAATTACACTGTGTTGTGGCCAAACAGTTCAAGTCAACAGATTCCTGTATAATATCCAAGTTTTTGTAAATCTGCAGTGTATAAGGTGGATCAGATATTAGACGTGTTGTCCCACTTTTCTGGCTGTTGTATCTAAATTCACTGCTACTTCACTGACTTGACTTTTGCCTGAACGCACAGACTTTTATTACATTAAAAAGGTATGCTGTATATATCTGAGTTAGTCACTTGTTCTCCCAGTTTCAAACTTCTATGCTTAACAGTGTGTACCATCACATGTGGACCATAGCCTAGTAATTACAGATTTTGATTATAAAAATAATCATATCTCTATATGTTAAAATATATTTCTATAATATATTTTTATTATTATGAAAAAATACGAAATAAATATAATTTAGGGCTTCAATGTCAAATTAGTTGTAAAGAATTAAGGATTTTATATAATTACAACCTAACTGAAACAACCTGAGATGCCAGTCCTCTCATCAATTATTGGATCTGGAAAATTTGGAGGGATAAGGGAAAAAAAAAAAACAACAAAAAAACCCCAGCATTAAAAGAACCAGCTTTCAACAGAAGTCTGATAGGGTTTAAAGTTTTTATGCCTTTGAGTTTCTAATAGGCTTATAGGTCATGAAAAGTGAATTGTCTTCATCTTGGAGGTAGAATGACAAGAAAGAACAGTTTATTATCTTGTCTGAAAACATTACCTAGCAATAAATTCTTTAGAGGAAGTCATCCTTCTTTCCATTTCTTTTGGAAGAGCTGCCATGAGCCTTCCCCTTTTCAGTGAGGCCTTGGCCAGAACCCAACATTATTGCCCTGTGGAAAGAAGGGAACTGTGTCACCAAAAGCCTGGGGTCCAATTCTTAACTTCTTCAGCTTTTCAGTAAATAGCAAAACAGAAATTTTAAGAGTCTTACCAAGTTAGATACAAGTACTATGAATTTCAGATCCAAATCTTGTTATTTAGGAATTCAAGTTCCTGTTTAGAACTGGGACAGCTTACAGCAAAAATATTATTCCTACAGTTCCTTTTAGAAATAGTATTGCCTTGGAAGAATGGACTAGCCTCTTCTTTGACACCCACAATGTTAACTAAGTAGTTCAAATAGTCCTTGATCTTGCAAGATGCTGAGGACACCAGTGAGACCAAGAGAGCACCTAGAGAAATTGCTAGCGTTGTGCTCATCGGTTGATCTCCAGGGAGGCTGCCTGTGTGCATAAATATGCCTAAGTGGTTCATCAGAATAGTCCAAGAATTTTCAGCACCTCCCTAGTCCAAGCTTTAGCTTCCAGTACTTGCCCACGTTCAGCCTGCATCAACCCACTTCACTTAAAAAAAACACACATTTGCACAAATATTAAGTATAATTTCATAGTAACTTGCACTTATTGGAAATAAATTGTCTTAACTTGAAGCTTTTGAATTGTATTTGTTGGGCTAGTAGTTAGAAAAATCTATCTTTTAGCTTATAAAATGATCAAATTTCATCTGAGAGATGAAAGCTACTGAGAGAAAATGACCTTTGCAACAATGCTTTTTTGAGAGTCACTTTTCTGATTAAAAACACACTTTAAGAGGCAATAATATGAGAAAAAACAGAACAGTTAACTACTCAAGGTTAAATTTTCCTAGAAAGCCTTTTAATGCCTGGTTACAAACAATGAACTGCACAGAAGAAATAGAAACATTTACAAAGATGCATCTAGTCTAACTGAAAATGATAGATTTATATTACCTAAATTATTCACCTGAACATAATGATTCTCAGTTGCCTATGCAAAGGATTATAAGACTTTAAGAAAATGTGGGAAGAGGTTTGCAAGTGTAAAAGATAACATGAGAAGAGCGCTCCCTTTTTCTTACTATTTTCTATGTTCTCTTATTTTGTTTCTCTTTTAAGAGCTGTATAGTTGGTGTTTGCGAATGTCTCTTAAAAGCTGTATAGACACCTGTTTTCAAGGAAGAGAAGTGAAAGCCAGGTGAAAACTTCTTGAAATGCTGCCAAATCCAGAATTTGCTGTATGTTAAACTGTAAGCTTTTTTCCCACCAACCCCCTCAAATTCCTTGTTGGTGTTTGGTTTTCCCTCTGTAGCTTCTGGTCCTCCTAAGAATGAGAAGTCTATCTTTTATCTGTTTGGCATGCAAAAATGCATTTTTCTCCTCTCAATTATTTTTAATGCATGTGAGGAAAAAAACCCAGAAGTTGGTGAATATTTATTCAGGCTGCTTTGCCAGCATTTTGTTGTTTAAGACATAAATCAAATTTGGAACTTCTTTTTTCCTGGGGGACAAATTGTTTATCTGAATTTGAATGTGCTTGTGAATCAGTCATAGGCATGGTACTTCTGCTATTGCTGTGTGATAGCAATTATTTGCATTCTTTTACATTGTTTGGCTCTATAGCATTAAGGTAGTCAGGCTGCACACAGATGCAGAGTACATCCGCAGATCACTGCGGGATCAGAGCCATGGACTTCAGTCCTCCAGTTATGTGCATGTTTATCAGTAGACATTCCACTAACATCAGAAGAACTCTTCCAGCAAGTAAAGTTAAACAGGACATGACTGGTTTGTGGGGTCTGGGCCCAAGATTATTCCCAAGCAAAGCCTGTTGGAGGATCAGAGCTATAAGGATTGTTCACAAAGAAATGCTTACGAGGAGATAACTAAATAATTTTGTGAATTGGCTACTAGTTCATACTATCTCCCCATTTGGCTCCGTGGCTCTTAGTTAACATTTTGACATTTATGATACTTTTGTACAGGTATAATGTGTTGCAGCTTCATGCCCTTTGAAATGGACAATGCATTCCTTGGGTCCAGAAATCTCATCCCGCATTAGCAGCTTTGGGAGTGGAAAAAGAAGAGGTTTATTCCTTTAGTGGTATCTGCCAAAAATGTTTAAGGACACGCAAAGGCGAGTGCTTTCCCAACAGAGTACACAGTTACCTGTTTTGCAAAGACAATCTAGACTTACTTTTTATATTTCTGAGCCTGACTTTGTATAGTGCTTTCATTCATACGCAGTGAGCATTGACTTTTGTCATATTATTAGCATTCTACACTCACAGTTTCAGAGGTTTATAACTCAACAATAGGTTTAGACTCAGTAAATTCAGCCCAGGAGCACTATTTTTCAGTGTAAAAGACACCCTTAGCTACTACAGTATCAAGCAAAGCGGACCTTGCTTATTTCAAGCTTTTTTAAAGGCTTTAGATTACAAATTTAAAAAAAAAAACTCTTGAAGAAATGAATTGCTGTAGAGTTTCATTCTGATGTTCCTCAGATTGCTAGCTTCCTTTGGCATAATTGGAAAAAAATTGAAAAGGCTGAGTGATAGGCATTTAAAATCAACTCGTGAGAACTCATAATGGGCCATATTCCATATATTCCTGTGCAAATCTCACTGACATCGGTGGATGCGTTCTGTACACATCCTATTTTTAAAATCCTGCATGCATAATCACCGTTAGCATTGTTACAGTATCTACCGTGGGTGGGTGCAACACTGAATGCGGATTTGTACTATCAGCCGTAATGGTCCTCTCCTGAGAGAAATTCAGAAAGCTGTTCATAAGCTGTTCTGGACTTTAGGTAACTAATCCCATCTCACACATACACTCTCAGGTACTTTTTGTTAAAGAAAATCAACTTCAGAATACATATTTATATGACAGACACTGTTCCAATCTGTTGGATAAATTATATGCATTTTATAACATTCACTTACAGAGATGTATAGGTTTGTACATATTATAGTAACAGCAAAATAATGTTAAGCTTATGATATAAAGTGACATGAGCCCAGAAAATGTCAATGCCAAGTACACTGTACTAGACGTCAGATGTTTTCCTTTCTTTCATACAACTGTGTATGAAAGAGAAATTTTAATTTCAATTGCTTGGGAATGGTACATATGTATTACAGCCTGATCGTTTTTCCAGTGTGAGATATTGTGTGTTTAATTAACATTACTTCTGTGTGTTTAGGTAATTACCATTAGAACACATGAGGACATATTGTACTTATTGCCTGTGCTAGAGCATAATGCGCTGGACTACAACAACTACACTTGTTAAGCTGATTTTAGCATTTCTTCACACAGCAGGAAGCACCCATGCTGTGGTTTCTTAATGTACTCTTTAACTACTGCACTGTAGAGTACTGTACAATAAAAATAATCATTAATTATGATCCTCATCTTACCAGTACTGCTGCTATCCTGGTGACCCTGGTTGCAGTTTCAGGGTTCCACTGTGCTGTACCCTAAAACACATATCTTTCCTTTCAGAGTTTTATTTCTTAGATGATATTGCTGAACAGAGCTGATTTTTTTGAGGACAGGTTTGTCGCATGGATTGTGATGGCTTCACATTTGCTCAGGTCTCCAAGGACCAGCACCAATAATTGTGAGAGAGACAACAGCAGAATGGCATACTTTCCCATTTCCACCAGGATGAAAAAAAATACTCTAAATTAAGTCTAACCTTAAATGTATAATCTGTCCTTGGGAGCAAAAAAAAAAAAAAAAAAGGATATAGCATCCTCAAGCTCTTGGCATCCCTTACGAGAAAAAATTGGTTCTAAGGGTCTCTGATCTTGTGTTTTAGTAAAATAGAACTGCACGGCTGACTGACAGTTCTGATCTAAAGCATTTACGTTTAAGTTTTGATCTCTCTGCTTTTGATTAAAACTAATGAGCTCATTTAATTCAAAATGGGAATCTCTGATAAGAGAAATAAGGTTGATGTGATTGGATTAGAGGGGCAAATTAAACTCTTAGAGCAGAAGTTTGTGCTTATATAGTGTATTAAAAAGCTGTTGGCGTATTATGGCGTGTTAGATGATGAGAAAAATTTCATAGTAATTCATATTTAATCAGAAGAAATGAAAGTACTAAATATAACATGGCTCTGCTTTTCCCTCGAGTGATAAAGAGCTGTACATTTAAAATGACATCGAATTCATGCTCTCTAAAACAAAAAAATCTTAAGAGAGACACTAAAGAAAGGGGCACCGTTGTCAGTTATTTCATCACAATAGAGTTGAAATGTCACAAACGCAAGACAACGTGACCACATTAAATCAAGGACAATTGGATATAATCCTTAGCTCACAAACAAGTGTTTGTGTTTCTGTTGACTGCATAACAAATGCTTCTTAAATACTTGAATACTTTCTACTAGTTGTTTGGTCAGTTCTCCAAAACAATGGCAGAATAATTTCAAAATAACTTTTTTATTCAATGTTAATTACTCGTTGAAACTGGAAGTTAGTTGATCTCCAATAATCATAGAATCATAAAGGTTGGAAAAGACCTCTAAGATCATCGAGTCCAACCGTCAACCCGACACCACCGTACCCACTACACCGTGTCCCTAAGCGCCTCACCTACACGTCTTTTAGATACTTCCAGGGATGGTGACTCAACCCCTTCCCTGGGCAGCCTGTTCCAAGGCCTGACCACTCTTTCAGTAAAGAAATTTCTCCTAATGTCCAGTCTAAACCTCCCTTGGCTTGCTTATTGTAAGCTGCCCCAGAATTTTCCCATGAACAATATTTTGGGGAGAGTTTGGTGATCAGGGTTAAAAATAGCAATAATAAAAATTTTTTAGAGAATATCTCAGTGCTGACTGGTGTTATATCCACTATTTTATCATGGTTTATACTAAGAGTATTTATTTACTATTTTAAGTGGTTGCAGTTGAGGGAGTGAGAAGCACAGGTGGGATCTATAGTTTCAAGGAGGAAATATCTCTTCAATTGGACTACAAAGGCATTTCATTAGTGACCAGTTAGTCACCAATAATTAACAACGGTGATGATGATGATGATGATGAGAATAATAACAATATGTGTCATTTACTTGAGCTTTTTTGCCTTCAGGCTGCTCAGTGCTTTATTGATAATAATTAACGCTCAATAATGGGGAAACTAAGGCACTCAAAACCAGCAGTGACTCACCCTAGGTGTCACTGCAGGAGAGGAGTGGAGACTAGGGAATAAAAGCCTGCAGAATTTGCAGCCTCTTTCAGCAGACAGAATTGCTTCCTTGGTGAGACTTTGCCTTTCATGAAATACCGAAGAACTCCACAGTTTTTTAAAATAGTGCCATACCCTAACAAATAACTCTAGTCGTAACAAAATTGTGCAAGAAAGAGTTAATGAGACAAATCTCTGTTAAAAATTCTATGGGAAAAATAACTTGAAAATGAGACTTACTGAGTATACATATATTTTTCAAATTTTTTTTGCTAAGTAAACGTTTTCTAAACGAGGTAAATTGATTACAACACTCTTAGCATCTATCAGTCATTTATTTTTAGTGAGTTCAAGGATTGCACCTGAAAAATAGCTTAGAGGGGATGTATAAAATCTAAATTATGTGTATATGTATTTTTTCTATTCCCTAGTGGAATCTACAAGCCCCAGTTTACTAACCACTGACAACACTCTAGAGCGCTCTTTTTTCATCCGAATGAAATCTACACTGACCAAGCGAGGAGTGCACATCAAATCGTCAGGATACAAGGTAAGGGTTGCACTGTAGCATGAAATATTGACATCTTTAAATTATGTTCATCTGTGTTCCAGGGACACATTAATAGACAGAGAAAGGAGCTATTTCACATTTGCATATGTTTCATTCCTTTTGTTAAAGAATTATTAATACAATATTTCCAGCCTGAGGTTTGGCTTTGGTACTACATCTCCATTAAATTGATCATTATTACAATAAACATTGATGATAACATGAAGGCATGACAGCCTTCAAAAGAGCAACATTTTCAGAGTAAAGGTATATTTTACCAAAGAAGGTGAGTCACCGTAACATCATTTTTCCATAGTGGAAAATTACTGCTCATTTTGTTAGACTGTTAGTCGTCTTTGGGTTATGTTTTTCCCAGAGAGGTAGGATTTCTTCATGCAGACAGTATGCTGGAGCTATTTAATTTCACTGCCTTTCTGGCTGAAGGAAACAACAAGCCACAATGAGTACTTTTCCACCATTTTTCTTTTATTGTCTGTCTGAGGGGCATCTGCTGCTGGGGATGATATTTGCTGGATTTTAGACTCTCTTAAGATATGAAAGTCTCTTGTTCCTTATCAGCAGTAATCTCATTTTTCTTCAGTCATATATCGCTCATAGTGCCTGTAGCTATCAGTGGCTTTGCAGTATACTAAAACTAGAAGGAATAGCACATTTTTAACATTGTCAACTTGTGGAATGAAATATGTCATCCATTAAGTATTATACAAGATAAAAGGGTGGTGCAAGAAAGTAAGTGAGAATGTGTGTACATTTAAAAAGTTGCTTGTCAATGTTCATTTAAAAACTTTCAAAAGCATTTTTTTCAGTTTTCAGAGGAAGATTTAGAGGAGCTTTGTAGTAAAATTCCCCAATTCACTTATCCCAAAAAATTCTCTGTGAATATAACATTGAGGTAGTCTACCTGAGCAGTAAAAATCTGGTAGAAATGGTCGTCTTTGCAAGCAAATGACTGGGAGTCCTTCCGTTGGATAGTTTCTGGGACAAGATGATTGAAGTAGTTGCTAATGGAAGTTTAGGTCCAAATCAGTGGTTGCTTAAGGCATCACAAGTTTTGATCTGTGTACTGTTTAATTGTCAACACCTGAAAGAATGCACTCAGTACTTGTTCATGCTGACCGGTTTACAAGTCTCAGAAGGTATCAAGACCAGGAAGTGTATGGGCAGTCTCAGGAGAAGGAAGGCAAATGAATGAACGAATGGGCAGGTCATTGAAGTTATACTAATTTTCATGATCAGGCATGGTCCATCCAGGCTAGGCCAAAGTTAGATTGGCAGAGAACTTGATTTGCTGGGTATTTTTGCTGCAATAGTAATGCAAAAAATAGAGAATTTGTCTGTGGATTTTGTAGTCTGACATTTTTTGCCAGATGTAGGTGAGAACAAAAGGAAGACATGTGAGTGACTTTGTCGTTCTCTCTTCTTGGACTCCTGACAATCTAATGTTAGTCCAGCACCAGAATAGGACATAACTAGAATGGGCTGGCTTCACAAGGTGGGTTTTTTACTCATTACAATACAGTTTTTGAAATTCACAGTAGACCCTTTACTCGAAAGACACAGTGATGTCTATCATATAAATACAATTTCATTCCTCTTTTAGACCTGCTGATGCCTCATGGAAACACTAAAAACCATAACTGAGATGTCACAGGTAAAGCAGAATAAATTTTGAAAGCTCAGATATCATTTTTTAGCCAGCTTTTCCTAGACACAAAGAATGGATAAAAAGAAGTATGATACTCAACAAAACTGTCTGTAAATAAAACATCTGGCTTTTTCCAAATTTTTCCATGAGGCATCAGCAAGTCAGCATGAGTAAAAGTGCATAAACAGTGTGCAAATCCTAGGCATGTGTAAATATAGAGGCGTAGTTCTTCTGCTTTTTGATGTTTTCGAGGATTTTGTAACTGACAGTGTTTGGCCGAATTCAGCTGTGTCCAGCCATATGAATTGTACTTTGACAGTTTTTCAAAAGCGTGGTTACTGGCACTCTATGTTCTATGGAAGTATAATTATCCACAGCCTCAATGAGCCCCAGAAAAATTGTGTATTCATTTTAGAAGAGCTGGATCATGTGAATGTCTTTTTAACCGAGTGTTAAGAAGTGCTTTGTTTAAACATCATTCTCAGTTGGCATATTAGACAAGCATAATAAAACTCAAATGTTATAGTGAATGTCATTCACACTTTTACGAATGTTACCAATTTATTCATTGATTTCTAAAACTCCAGTGCCAGAACAAACTTCAGGCTTCTTGAATTTGTTCAGGTATATATTTTATTAAAATTAAGAAAGATTGATGAGCCTTATGGATGTATAGCTATAAGAAATTATCAAAGGGAAGGAGAGTTACGTAATACTGACAAAGCTCATGGGAATAGCTGGTTAAGTTCTGCGTCAGAGGTTCCTGGAAGACCTCCAGCACTTACTCAGGAAACACTATGCCAGCTGGGGTCATGTGCAGCAGAGTTCCTATGAGAAATCCTGGTGGAGCAGGCTGACTCAGGAGCCGCTGTCTCACACCTTCAGAATACAACAGAGAACTGAATTTTCCCTCTGCAAAAAGCAAGGGCTCCTGGCTAACAGCTTCCCTTGAGCTCTTGTGTCATTGTGGGTGGGTAACCCTCCTGAATCACCATACAAACATTCATCAGGAGCAGTGTGCTGGGAACTCCGTGTCTTATGTAAGTCAGGTTTTAGCTCTGTCAAAGGTACTCAGCTCCCCGTGGATTCAATCCTCCAGCAGTGACAAAATTTTTCATCTTTGTGAAGTGGTTGTGTCTTGTTCCAAACTCTTACTGAGCTCAGAACCACATCTCCATATTTTCCCTGCTTTGCAGACTGCTGATGAATGGTTTCTTTAGATAGCAAATGATTGAGGTGGTCCACAAGATGCCTAGCCAATTTTCAGAATGAGTGATCCCTGCCTCAGGAAAATCACATAAAATTGAAAACAGTCAGAGAATGAGATTGATTAATCATTTGGGTTGATCTAGTCAGGACTAATTTTCTGTCAAAAGAAATGTTGGAAGAAAACCCACACTGATAGACTTAGACAAAGAGACCCTGCTCCAGACCGTTCTGACATGAGATGAACGGTGTTTATAGTCCCTTCATGGACTGATTTAATTAGGCCTGAATTATACCTAAAGGTGGAGGTAATGGACTTTTTTCCATGAATGATATTACCTTAAAAGTCTGAAATGGGAAGGTGGTTACATGATCCTACCTCTCTCCTTCCCTTTCATTGTTTCCCAGCACCCTCCCTGAATCTGATTTTCCGTATTCATAATATTCTTAGGCTCAGAGCTTGTAGGAAAAGAGTTTACATACAGTGCTAGGGAACTATTCAGTTTTGAGTGAGTAAATCTACAATCTTAAAAAAAAAAGTCAAATAAAATGTAGTCAGCTGATAAAAAACATTGAAAACAAATAAAAAGAAAAAAATTATAATTGCATTCACTGCAAAATGCAGAATGTATTACCATTACAGCTGTTGTCTAAGATACATGATGCAAAGATTTACTGTTTTTCTCTGCTGAAAATGTATCACATCTTCCTTTTTTCATTTTTTCATCAATAAAAGATAGTTTTGTATTTCATTTGGTTTTTTGTTGTCTCCATTTTATCTCCTTTTCCATTTGTTCTCCTCCATTTGAGGGTCACAGTTATGTCCACTTAACAGTTATTCCACCTTCAATGTTTCTATTGTCCTACTTTCTCAAACATGTCAAAACTAATTTTAATTGAAAACTACTTTGTTCAAGTCCAGTGATACATTTCCTACTACCCTGTAGTATCCTATTACTGTTTTGTCACATTTACTTTCATGTCCGATTGTGCTAGGATTTTCTTCGTTCAAACCTTTTGGGCCTGATACTGATACTGGTCTCTTGAACAAAGCATAATTAATGGAATGAAGAGTAGTCAAAGCATCGAATGTCATTAGAGCCAGTAGTTGCCGGTAGTTTCCAGTTCATCAGCTCATCAGATGTGTTAGTATATATCCATACATATTCCTCTACTGTAGCCCTCTCATGATAAGCTATGACAGAGGTGGATAAGCAAACATGAGGAGATTCCCTTGTACTTCTACTGTCACTGTGGCAATCTCTGAATTTGGTATAACCCACATCTGTTGCCTCTCCATCTGCCAAGAAGCTGGCAATCAATCTTCTTGGCGATCCCTCAGCAGAGTTAAGGGCATCTTAAAAATCCTTCAGACTGTACCTTCCTACTTGTATTGGTACTTTCTTTCTGCTGTGCTGCCTACATGCCTGCTTTGGCTCATTCAGTGTCAACAAGAAACAGTCTCCATGTCATTAAAACGTCAAAGTCATTGAGGTCACAAGGCAATGAGTCTACTGCAGACTCTTCAGTGACTGGAAGTAAATACAGTAGCTATCATGTGCTGAGCAAAATCTTACTTACAGACTTCTGAGCCTGTATTATTGAGAAAATAAATACTTGCTAGGTTACTCAGATACTTTTGCCTTGAAGTGAGGCCTTGGTGTCTTTGAAAAGTGTCTTGGGATTATGGAAAAACACATACATAGTCTTTGGAGATGAATGATAGGGACTTTGTTTCAGCTATTTGTATACGACTTTCAGGAGTTCTGAAGTACTTTAATATCGCACAGAAGTGTTAGCACTGGAAACAAGTGTAAGCCCTGCATTGCTGCTTTACAGAATCTGCATTTCAGTAATGAAGGATTCAGATTTAGTTAGCTATGCCTCACATATCAGTTGCTGTGTATCAAAATATTTTAAATAATATTTAAAACTCCGTAAAAGTGTTTTCACAAATTAGTCTTTGTCATCTTCACAAATTCATCTTTTTCTTTTGTGCAATGGTATCTTTCTACCAACTTGTTTAAAATTAAACATTTTCTGAGACTGTGCTCTCAGATTTTGCATTTAAATCATAAAGTTAAAATTCTTTGAACGCCAATTTTGAAGATGGAAATCTAAATTTCTTGTTGAAATTTCATGTCCATCACAGTTCTATTATCAGCCTTTTTCACACTATTCCTGCCTTTATTCGCAATTTAAAATTAATATTTTTTATTATTTCTTTTTTTAGAAGAACTTGAAGAGTTGGGCAAAATTTGTAAATCTCAGTTGTGCACTTGAAGTAAGTGCAGTTTTTGGCAGAATTTAGATTCATTAATCCAAGAGGGCAAGAGAGCCAAAAACTCTGTTAGAGAGACAAAATTATGCCATTGCACTTGCCTTGTGATATCATTCTCTTGATTCAATCCAAAATTGAAATTATTGTTTCCCATCTAAGTGAAAGATTCATCTGGAATTCAGAAACAAGATGTCCCAAATTCCAAAATCACTTTAAGGACACAGCAGAAGACCACCTTCCATTTCAGGGGAATAGAAAGGAGGAAGAAAGAGAAGGCAGCTGGTTTTTTGTATAATAGTCTAATTATTAGTTCATTTCTCAGATGTGGGCTATGTTAGAGTCAGATTTAATTCCCTCCTCAGCCTGAGGGAATTCACATATCCCACTTTCCAGCTTGGCCTAAATTCTTTTCTCCTCTTCTAATATTTTTCCCCCTTGAAATCTTTTCTGTCAAGCATTTTACTCTGTCCCAGAAAGGTATCCTGACCTTTCTCTGTAGGAAGAAAGAAAACTGCAGAATTTAGTATTTCATCACATGGCTGCTGCCACACCTCCTTAATTGAGTGAAGAAGGAATAAGAAACCAACATCAGGAAGCATTATGTGAAGAGTTTTCTAAATGTCAGCACATGCATTCCCCAGACTTTTCAGCACTGGGAAGACTTAAAGGTAATTTGTCAGAGAGAAAGAACTGATAGAGAATTCACCCATGTAAATCGATGACCTTTTAGTCAAAAGGAAGTCTCTTAGCTAGTAAAGATGCAGCATTACTTATAAAAGAACAAAATACTAATGGGCCAATCTGAGTCTTATGAAGTATCTACTTGTAGATATAAAGATACGGTTCAAGAAAAGATGGTCTGCAACAGGATTAAGAAGACTAGAGTTCATTTTATGCCTTGCTATAGAGCTATGAGATTCTCTTAGGAGAGCTGTCTGGAAAAGCTTGGTTCACACTCAGCATCTAAATACATTAACCAATTTTTTAAAAGTGTTCAGCAGCTACTAACTCCACCTTCTCAAAAAATATTTTCAGGGCTGAGCATCTTTTAAATGGGATTTATAGCAATCTTCTACCATCTGGGGACATTAGTATATGTTAGGCATTCATTATTGCAGTAGCACTAATGAAACTAACCAGTTAGTATTATATAAAAGGCCTTTTTAATAGCAGTCGTCTTTAAAAGAAAGATTCAAGCTTTGATCATTCCTTGATGACTGCAGCTGTAGTATTCCTGACACCTGTGTCAGGATGTGTTTCTCCTCAAATATTGTCTTAAATGTTCATATGGCTTCAGAGTTGTGATTTTGTTGCAGTGTGTTCCAGACTGTGTAAATGGGAAATCACAAGCTGGATTCTGAAAGGGAAGAAAACATAAAATTGAGCAAACACGGATTACTTTCTGGGAGATGTTCTATTTTCATAAATTCCATTATCAAAGAATATGTGATATAAAAAGATAACATTATCATCAAATTAGCAGCAATTGCCTTTGATTCTGATCTTTAGGCAGTATAATTCTGAAGCTAACTTTCTTAAAAGTCAGTGGATATAACAGTGAAAGAAAACTATGAGATCAAGATTTACTCTGATACATAATAAAATAGTCAAAATGGACAAAGGTCAGCTCCAAGCCAAATCTGGTATTCTTTCAAGAACCAAAATTTATTGAGTCATAGAGATACAAAATGTTTGTTGTACTTGCATAAGTAGCACTAATTATCTAGATGTGTGAAGTAATAGTGCAGTGCGAGACCCATTGCAGTGTTAATAAACAGAGATCAGTGAGTGGGCTGAGAACGATGAGATCTCAGCAGAGTGGGAACCAGAAAACACCACCTATTACACACTGGGAGAAAGGTATGATGCTCCCAGGTGGGAATGCCTACTGAAAAAGAGAGGTCTTCAGTCCACAGAGTTTTCTTAAGTTATCCACCAATGTTGTCTGCCACTGCTTATTGTTAATGATTGGGAATATGCCTTCTGTAGGAGCAAAGAAAACCATGCAGTGCTCTGTGAAGAATCACCAACCAGAATTTGCTCTAGGACAGACAGATGCTGCTGCCAACATCTCTGCTCCGCTTGGCTGTTTTGTAACTGCTGCCAGTGGATATTTTGGCCCACCTCCTTTTCACAATGTGAACATTGTATTAGATGTGCAAATGCAGACACTAATAGTGTTTTTAATTATCTCTGCCACTCCCAACAGTTCAAAGTTTTTGTCCAAAGTATGCTTAGAAAAGGCAATAAGCTCATATATTGAAAAAAATGTAACTAATATTAAGCTAATGTAGATGAGTACATCTTCCTGCTCTTCAGCAGATACTTGCGGAAGCAGTATCATCTTTCCACTGGTAAAACTTTATTGAGTGTGAAATAGTCAATGAAATTCAGAACTAAGATGAAACTGAATGGAAGGTTCTTAAACTTGCATTTCAGTGAATTTTGCATTTAAGAAAATTTGTTTCTCATTGTTTTTCTCATTGTTGCACATTGTCTTGATCTGGTAACATGAGATCAATAGCTGTCGAATAGCAAATATAAGTCTTGAATTGATAGTCATAAGGGTATAATCCTGATGTCTTATGCAAAAACATATGTGTATTTAGCTTTTATAGAACTGTGATGGGTTAACTAGAGGGAGAAGACTCTTTTTGCAAAGGAGTATTTTTCACTGTTGCCTCTGCAAGTAAATATTTTCTTGAAGAATTGCATGAAAATTCTAAACAAAAATATCTTCTAGGAATAAAAGTGTTCCACAAATGTGGAACCTACACTCAGATATTACTTTCATTTCACTGTAACCTGTCACACGCTGTATTAGTGGGCAAGCAGAAGTTCCTTTTGAATGTATCATTCATGTGTAAGTAACACAGACGCCAGGAAAAAGCATAGTTGTTGCACTCAAGGAGATAAAGCTGTGGGTTATTGCCTGTCTCCACATTTACTCCACGAAGGAAAGGCCATCATGCATGTTCCCTTGAATAGTTAAGGTTGTACAGCACATTTTACACACCAGCTACACATTAGCTGGCCTCATTAATAAATTTTTACAATCACATGTTCTTTGAAATTTACAAATCAGTAGAGAAAATCTTTTACAAACAGTTGGAAATATTTAAAAAGCTACTTAGATATTGTCATTATGAATCGCTTCCCTGTAATTTTTCCTTCATCATTAATTCTTGTATTCAATACATGCTGAAATGTTAGCTGCCCACAATTCATAAGGATCAGGCTGTTTCTTTGCCCTGTTAAAGCTGAATTCTTTTAAAAGTTCCTTTTTTTCCTGCTTCCTGCTCTTCATATCTTCTTAGTGATATAATAACTGCATTAACTTATTTGCATTGTGCAACAATGAGATAAACACTGAATTATGATTTCACCTCATCATGAACTTGGAAAAGCATCTTTACTTCTCATTTACTTTTTAACACGTAATTCCCACATGGTTTTTAAACTTTCTTATACGTTTTGTGCAGGTTCTTACCTGCGCAAAGCATTATGTTTTATTGGCTTTTTTCTGTTGCTTATAATGTCATTTATATTAATGAATGTACTTTTGCAACCCTCCTCTGAGGCTGGAAAGTGCTGACATACCAAGAGATCAAGTAACTTGCCAAAGATAACAATGGCTGTTTGTGTCGGAGCCAACCGTGATTACATGCTGTAGTTCATCCTCAGCCTTTCTTCCTAGCGCATGAATATTGTCAAATCATCTCTGTGTTCCAGCACATCACACTTCATTTTCTCAGGCTGGTGCTTCCTTTGTTTTGATGGTTGCCCTGAATAGGCAAAATGAGATGCCAAATAAAAAAGTACTCAGATCAGATAGTGTGAAGTTTAGTAGGACCTTCACAGAAAACCCAGAAAAAGGTCAACTCCTGCTCTCAACTGGGTTACCACTGGCTGTAGAAGAGCTACTCCAAAATCCTTTTCCTCAGAAAGAAAAAGAAGCAATGTACCAGCAGAAAAACACATTTTCCTGCCCCTTGGATTTAGCCCAGGGAAGCCCTCTGAGGCTGTTGTTCCTGCCACCTTGTTGTGGGAGAGGAGCAGGGTTGGTGGCATCCACCTCCAGGGCTGGCAGCTGGCTTGGCTCCTTGCAAACTTTGCCTTTCTTATTTCAAAACAAACAAACTTTATATAGAAACATTTTTTTTTTCAATTTGATTAGTATTTTTTCATATCCACCATAGATTTCTCCACCCTGAAGACCTCCAAGCTTTATCAACTAGTGCGAAGCAATACATGTAATAAGCACATGTAAAAATGGTAGGGAATCATTATGCACTGTAGCTCTTTATATTTGGACCAAAATCAAAATGCCTCATTTGCTCATGCAGATAGCACCACTTCGCAGCTGCTCGTCACTTTCTACATGAATAAGTGGTTGCATAAGGTTCAAGGCCCATCATTTACTCAAAAGCCACATTTTTTAGTATAATTTGCTATCATATGAAGCAAGGTTCCTCTGTACTTCTGACAGAATGGGAGAGCAAAGGCAGAGAGCATTTCAGTGATGTGTCCATCACCAGTATGCCATGCATGAAGCCAGTAGTCAAACAAGGACCATCACATGAGGCTTTCATTCCCTGTGGCTGTTAACTTAACCTGGTGCAATTACTTCTGGATAGTGATCTGGTCACTGATTTGCTGGTTTTACCTTCTAGGATAGAAAATTGATCATGAGTGTTTCAGGCCTTGTTTCCTAAAAACAGTTCTTACAGTATAAATGTCCTTTTTCTCTATTGTCCAGAGTGCACATACATCACTATATAACCAAATAAGCTGTTATGCTTCTGTTTCTAAATGTTTAAGCATGCCTCTTGATTTGTCTGTTTAATGCACTGATACTAGCTGAAGAATGACGTTTGGTTGAGCCTTTCTGCTTTACCCTATGGAGAAGGCAGAATATAGATGTTTGGTGGGAAGAGTTTCAGTTTCTCCTTTTTACAGCATCATTAGGAAGCTGTCGTTCTAATAATAATAATTCCCATTTGACATCATGGAGGTAAAAAGAAATCACTGCTGACATCAAAAATGAGGTGATATTTCAGCAGTATTATTTCACTGAAGATAAAATGGAAGTCTTTATTACTCCCAATGCTTTTAAAGAAAGCTGAGTAAGGCTTATACTGACCCTGGAGCTTATATACCTTAATGCATCTATAACCAGTACGAAATAAGAAATTTTAATTGTTACTGCTATATTTTTTGGCTGTCCCTCCTTAGAACCAAGAATTTCATGCCTGCTTAAAGGAAAATAATCAGTATCTGAGAATAAGCTTGGGAAAGCACAATTATCTTAATTTTCTCCATTATTTAAAATTGATGCAAAAGACCCCAAACAAATGAAAACACTAGGTGTCTTACAAGAAGTGGTAATTTTCTTACAAACTTCATATTGGAGCCTTTACTGGGAATCCATACAGATTCTATAAAGAGGTCTGAGCTCTGAAGAGGTTACCCTGAAGAGGGTTACAAGTTTTATTTCACTTTTTATTAATAGGTATTTTATTCTCTCTGAACTTCTTGTGCACATTGCTGTATGAATTGCTTGCCATTAAAAGGACATAGATAAGGTCTGTTTCCTCAGTTGTAAACAATAGGTTTTCCTCTTTTGTTTGTAATAGCACATTAGAAGCTCCCATTCCCTTTTCCTTTGTACAGACTTATTCAGTTAGAATTCTAGTCTTTGTATATTTTTCCATACTAAACCAAACAATATGGCACATCAGTGACTCTATCCAAATATACTTGGAAAAGAGTGTATCTGCCTAAGTTTGGCAATATTTCCTGAATTTGAGATCTATTTGTGGTATACTGCTGGTTTTTGTTTTGTGTTTTTTTTTTTTAATTTAGGGGACATAGGAAGAGTAATACAGACTGCAGACAGCTAGAGCAACAGGATGCAAGTTCGGTGCCTTTAAAATTTACAGTATTGCTCTAATTAAAAGAAAGTTCAAGAAATATGGATTCTTCCCATGGCTTCACTTTACAGAATTGGTCACATACTTGCAAGTAGTGTCTCCTCTGTATAACAAGAAGAGCTTGATCAAAATGTTTCATAGTCTTTTCACAATCCAACTTAAGAAACTTTTGCAATTAAATATGTGATGGGATCATCATGTTATTTTGTTCCAGGCAAATATGTTTATAACAGAGCAGTCACAGCTCATCTGCTGTTGAGTTACTGCTTCTCAGTTATTCTCAGAAATAAGATATGAATTCTTACAGGCATGCAAATATTTAATATTTATAAGCCTTTAAAAATCGAAATTAATAGTTACCAGTTACAGTGAAATGTTTAAATCTGAAATGAACTCTGCACTTTCAATGTAAACAGGTCTCGTTCTATGTACAAATAGTTTGGGCATTTTCTCCAAGAATTTCTGCATGCATGAACTGAATGCTTAATTTCATTTCATGTGAAGTCAATGAGCCCTTTCACTTTTGACATATTTTGGAAGGTCCAGGCATGATTTTCTCTGAAATATTAGATAAACATTTCTCTTCTTGAAAATCATTGCCTTATTAGCCTTTTCATTTGTTTCTCCCTGCTCAAGTGCTCAGGAATGTATTTTTTTTTCCTAACTAATCAACTGCTTTCAGTTCTTGTGATCCTTGTATTGTTACAAAGACTATGTTGGTTAGGTAAGTCCACCACTAGACCTACCACTGTGTTTAAGAGATACTTAAATGCAGAGCCCTGTTTTAATTAGCTCACAGGGCATCACTGAACCCAGTCTGGCTCTGCAACAGTCACATGCCCAGGGTTAGGAACGGCGCACTGGACACAGTTTTTCCTGAGGAAGCAAGGAGCTGATTCACAGTACACAAACATGCATTATGGGTTGTTTTCAGTCACTTTATAGTCATATGCATTCATAAATTTTGATATGGTTGTAAGATGCAGACTTTGATGGTACAAAACTCACAGAAGAGCTTTAGATCACTGGAGCAACCACAGACGAAGTTTATGTTGACAATTTATCAGCTCTTCTCCGTCAAGGAAAATTGTTTTTTAGTGCCTGCCTATTAGCAATCACATGCATATTATGAAATTGAGTTTTGGGGAGGACAGCCTGCCATCTGTCTTTTCTGTATTTTTTTCACAATGCATCATGCTAAAGTTAAAACTTTCTGTGCTTCAAAATGGTGTAAAATATGAGATGTCTATAATAGAGACACTCAGAAAGAAAAATAGACTAAGTAGAAATGTAAATCGTTATAAACTTTATAAACGGGCAGCTACTGATCCTCTACTTTATGTTTTAGCCTCAAGTGCCCTCCACATTTTCCACACACCATAGTGCCCACCATGTGCTCTTACTCTGGATTTCAGGGTTGCTAACCTGATAACTAATTAATATATATCTCAAGGAGTGTGAGAATGCTTTCTTCATAAACTCTTTCTGGTTCAGGGTTGGGTTTTTTCGTGAAATGGAACTGCAAATGCCTGATGTGGAGAATGAAAAAGATGTGTTCAGTTTCTTTTCTGTGTTCTGATATGCTAAGATTTTATCAATAATATTGTTTTCCTGTAAAAATATCTGCCTCAGAGAAAATCTGCTGTGTAGCTGTTAGGATTACACCTCTCAGAATATGCCTGTGATGATTCTGTTAAATTGATAAAAACAGAACACTCTGCTATGTAGAAGGATTGCTGAAAAGAATATTCCGAGGCCCTTTCATGTGTAACGGCACTTGTATGGCAGTACGTTTATTGTGCTATAAATTCCATCACTGATTTTGGCCATTTCAAATTGATTCTGCAGTAACTGTAAGTAATGAACCTTACAGACAGAACCAAGAAAAAAAAAACCAAGCCAATAAACTTGTGGCTGTAGGAATACAAATTGTAGAGTTCATTTAGCCTCAGTTTTTATCAGATCATACAGCTAATACCCCAGAAAGCCAGAAAATATATCCAACAAAATGTACAGTGCCATAGCCCTGGCGTGCTTTAAATTTAGCAGCTAAATCAGACAGTCAATTATTCGAAGCACATGTTTGTACGAAGTGTCCTGTGGATTTCACCTGAGATTTAAGGAAGGTGCTCAACATAAGTTATATAATAGAAATTATAATAGAAGTGACTTAAACAGGATAATGAGCCAAATCCTGAGCGGTTTTACATGGTCTAAGCAATACCAGGCATCACTGGATTTTATAGAGGTGTAGAGCAATGTGCAGTGGGCTACTAATGACTCAACAGGTCAAAATATATAAAAGTCTCCAAAATTTACATGTGTTACTAGCCTATTTCCCTTTCCTTATTGAAAAGTTCTACCAGGTTAACAAGAATGATGTGATAACTTTTCTCCAGGTATCTTTAATGATCCCATAGATTTTAACAGTGCTTGCTAAAGATTTCCATAGCATGGTTTTAAAACCCATCAAAAAGATACTGTTCTAAGGCTTTTCACATTAGTTTTGTAGATTTCTATTACATTCTATAGGAACCCACTGATCTTTATTTGTTAAATATTGTATACATTTCTCACAATCTTACCAGTGGATGCCAAGATCATTTAGACTCTTATTTTGCAAATAGACCATGGATCTAGTCCCACTAAATCAGTGGGCTGGTCATGTGATTACAGGAGAGAGAAACAAGGCCATGTTTTATTCTCTATGCAAAAATAAATAAATGCCTGGGTTGGGTTCCTACAAGCCCTGCAGCACTTCCATGTGTCACAGCTTACACACTCATGTATCTTACAGTCTGCATTGAGTCCTGAATTCATTCTGTGTGTCTTCTTGTACCTAAATCTGCAGATTTATCTGAACCCTCTGTATTGTCTGTGAGAGATGTTAAATCCTCATTTTGAGATCAAAATGCTTGGGTCCATTCTAGCCTTACATAGGCCACAGAAGAGACTCATTGTCTAAGGCCCATTCCTTGCCTCTCTCTATAAAAAGTCTATTTTGTCAATTTGTCCCATTTACAGCAGCAGCCTGAGTGACACACAGAGGAAAAAAGACACAGAGACTGAGGCTTTCAGTTAAACACCAAATATGGTGGAAGTCATAATAAAATAATGAGAGTTGGGAACACTATTTTTTCTCTCACTCTCTGCTGTTTTGTATTGCAATGAGGAACACAATGAGCGAGCCTGAAGTCTTGTGAATAGCCCCTGGTAACCAAGAGCAAAGAAACCTTGCTCATTATCTCTACTCCCCTTCTGAATAAACATTTCAGCCATCGTAAATGAGTGTGACATGAAGGGCAAATGAATGGCTCTCATTCCAGATGAGAAACACATGACAGCTGAGCAACCTGAAGGTTGTTGTGAAAGTACAGATACTGTGACCACTGGATGATAGGGCAAGCTTACCATTTAATTCAATAGGACCTGAGATGCATCATACTCTCAAAGGAGAGATTCACAGCCTTGCAGAGGATAAGTCCTAGATGTTCAAACTGAGTTTTGGTTAGGATGGCAGTGAGTGAAAGACAGAGCTGTCCTAATTTTTTCTTGTTATTTTATTAAATTACATAGAAAAACTTAGTCAAATATAGGGAAAGGTTCAGTATGGATTGACAGATGGCATGCAACGCCCCTACTGTATCTCATTTATAAATATGACTGATGTAGAGGTAATTTCTTGGAAATCTGTATTTCAAAAAAAAACATATTCTAGGTGGTGGGTTAGTAAAAGAAAATTAATCTTTGCATGTTAAACTTGCCAACTTTTGAATTAATTGCATGAGTATAACAATCAATTAATAAATGTTAAGTAAACAACAGAAAATCAGTGAATTAAAAATTACTAAATTGATTCCAAGTGCAGATAAAGCAAGAGGCTGCCATAATTCTTCAGTGTAGATTCAAGAACACGAATCTTGTCTCATCAGTTCTTGCTCCCCATTTATCCACATCTGGCATTTAAAACAATGCTGGTTTATTATGATTTTTACAAATAAATTGCTATCTATAATCTAGCTTGCTACATTAAGTGGATTATAGAAACAAATCATAAATAGTAGTCCATTTGTAGCTGTCAAGGAGAAGGTCAGAGCTTTGCAAAGATCATCCATCTCCAAGTGGAATAAAAGTGTTTTCTTCAAAGAGGAATCACATACCTTGTTTGGGTGGACTTCAGCTAGTAATGACAGTACAGTTTCTTGAAATACCCACAAAAACCCTCCCCTCCACAAAATTAACTTGATTTGGGGTCATAAATCTTTTGCAAAATTGGGTGATTTGACATGAAACAGATCTCAGCACTAAATATTTCTGGGCAAATTTCATTTGATTGAAAGTATATATTTATATTTTCACATTCTTCAAAAGTTTCAGGAGAGGCTTGGGATGGCAATGGAGGCTTACAGGTCACTTGTCTTATGGAAAGGAGATTGAGCCTGAGATCCAAACATTTACGACCTATTGCTGTCACTGCCACTGAACACACAGTTTGTATGTCTCTATTAATTTATCAGTATTATTTCATTGCATTTCACAGAATTGTGCAAAATAAGTCTGTATACTCATTCTCATTTTTTGCAGAAAGTCATACAGATATTTGTTTCAGGAAGGACGTCTCCAGTAGACATGTTCCTTTCATATACGTTAATTTACAGTGCTTAGTGTAAACAGTAGGCAACACCTTCCTTGTGTCTTAGCACAAGGGAGCTCATAACCTAGAACACTTCTACTGAAACGAAAATAAAAATAGAATTGGTAGACATCTGAGTAAATACAATATGTCAAGGAAAAGTCAAAGATTTTTGCGAAGCTTTCTCAGGGAACTAGCAAACGTGTCTACAGGGGATTTCCATTTGATACAGAGTAGCTGCATTTCCAGCATGGGAACCCGCAGGGTCCGTGACCAAAAGTCTGAAAGAAATTAAGCTGCCAGTGGAGGGGGAGGATCCTCTCATAGATAAGTAAGTGCTTTAACAAACAAAAGACAATAATGGTCAGTTTTGTCAATTTTAGTGGTCACTACTGCTTTTGCACAGAGATTGCTGTTCATGGGGTCTTTGGTTCTCAACATATTCGTAAATTAAATGGAAACCAAGGTGAAAGTTACCGTTCTTATTGGATTGTAAAAGAACTTCATGATTCTGTGTGAAGGGGCAATAAAATAGCAGATAAAATTCGGTTCAGGTAAATGTAAGGTAATACACCTGGGAAAAAACAATCCTGGCTGTATATATACAATGAAGAGCTCTGAGCTTGCTGTTACTGCTTGGAGAAGATAACTTGGAGTTGTAATGGGGGGTTTATGAAAGGAACATCTCAGTGCTCAGTAGTGGTCAGAAAGCAAATAGGGTGCTAAGAAGTTATTAGGAAAGAAATGAAAAATGAAACAGAAAATATTGTTATACCGCTGTATAAATCAATGCTTTTCCTTTACCTTGAACACTTGTGCACTTGTTACCCCACCTCATCTCAAACTGAAGATAGTAGAACAGCAAAAAAGTGACCACATTGATCAACAGTGTGGAACAGCTAAAATATATCTAGGAGATTCAGCTTGGAAGAAAGATGACTATGGAGGCACATGATAGAAAACATCAGTGTATAGAGAAGGTGAATGGGGTATAATTGTCTGCAGTATCTCAATATGTAGGGTGGGGAACAAAATTAAAGCAGTAAATGGCAAATTCAGAACAAGCAAAAGGAGGTACTTACCAATTCCAGAGTTCAACAGTGAAACTCATTGCCACAGGGCACTGTGAATGCCAAAAGCTTACTAAACAACATGCCTTTACCTCAGGAAGACCTGGGAGAATACAAAAGGGAAATGTCAGTAGGTGCTTGCCTAGTCTGTTGCTCTCCCTTAGTCAGCCTGAGTGACACATTGAGGGTGTTGACCTAGACAGGCCTTTGGTTTGACCTGCTACAGGTGCTTGTAAGGACACACAGTTGCTCCTCTGGAAAGGCTGTCATGGTGCGCCCTGGCCTTCTCCTGTAGCCAGAGTCTCTGTAAAGCCACTTTAGGGCTTGGAGTTTGCAGTTTGAATGCCAGATACTTTCTTTATCAGGACCATGTGAGACCTATTTAAAACTGTTCAAATATAACACTGAGCACATTCAAGGAACTATTGAGGCTATATGTTGGCAGACATGCCAGAAGACTCTTGCCTCCTGTCCTATGATCATTCCTTTTCACCATATGGATGTGGAGGCATTACTAGCCACCTGCAGCAGCTTTTCTGAAATCACAGTTGTATTTTTCATAAAATCAGCTCATATACTTTTCTGTATGTTTTCCCCTTCTAAACTGAAAATTTGTAGTTTAGATTCATGTAAGTGTCATTGATGGGAGGAACGTGAAAGCATATTAATAATTACGGGGAAATTAAGCTTTTTTGCCCATCTCCGCCTTTGCTTTTGCCACAGTTGTGGCATTCTGCAGGAAAGCTCATACATTCTGTTGTCTAAGATCTTTCAGTACAACTTGTGTGTTTGTATACAGCCAGCAGAAATTGGGCCATGCTAGGGGAAACCATGCAAGCATTAAAATAAACAAAATGGTTGCTTCTCTGTGTAAGAGCCCGTACCAGACACCATTAGCACAAGCAGAGGAACCTTGGTATTGATGAAATTCAAATAGTAGTTCTCAGCCTTTTTCGTAGTGTGTCCCTGCTTTACTATGAGAAAAACTCAGATCTTTCCACCCATTTAGCCACAAAATAAGGAAGAGTGAATATGACTTTTCTTGACCTGGGGGTTGCAACCCCAGGTGGAGAGTTTGAGTAGAACATAAACATTACTGTCTTAATCAAGGCTAAGTTGGGGAATCCATTTCTGCCTTTACAGACAACAGCATTTTCTACATTTTTTCTCTGTGTGTGGGAAAAATGCATTAATATCAGATATTTTGTTTTATCTAGTCCTTGCTCACTGTGCAGAGAATCACCTAAGGTAATTGTTGGACTGCTAAGAACTACATCAAATAAAACAGTAGGAGAAAAAAACAACAAGAAAAAAAACTTTGTTTCTCCCTCCAAAGATAGAAATAAAGACACTACATCTGAAGAATACTTGCTATTGGTTGTCTTTAGTGCAACAAGATTTGGTTGCCCGGACATATGGGACTCAGGGCTAACTTTTTTAAAAAAACTTTTCCACCCTTTCTGTTGCAGAATGATGTAGCTGGTTTCCACCCCCCCTCCCCCGATACTCTGATAAACTGCATTGGAATGGATGCAACAAAAGTCCTTTTTCAGGTTTAATTTTTACTGCTGGCAGGAGCATGAGAATTCTGGAATAGTGAGCTCTGAGAGAGTTTGCTCATGGGCAAGGATGACAATTCCTTTATTAGAACCCTGCACACTTCAATAGCTAAATGCTTTCAACTTTCTTTAAATAGTATTAAGGAAAAAATATCCTCAAGGCATTATTTTTAAAGGGGACTTCAAACATTCCATGAGGAAAAAAAAATACAGCACATTTGAACACCAAGGGATTTGCAGTGGAAAATCTGTTGAAGTAGAGCTATCTTTTGAGTTTCAGGGTTAAATAAGTATTGGCCATAAATCAGGGATGCAGACTACCAAAAATTCTGAGGCATTCCAGATTCCTAGCTTGGACCAGCAGTAGCCAGATTCTATAATAGATCATTTAGAAATAAGTTAGTTACGTTAGCTAGATTTTAAATTAACTATGTTTCATTTATTTCTCCAAATTCAACATACAAAATCCATTATAACATTTGCTAGAAGTATAAGAAAATCCCAGGTTCTTAATCTTTTTTACTATATAGACTTAATTCTGCAATAATTCAGAATTAGATATTTTAGAGTTTATATTTAAAAGCAGCTGTGAAGCAAGCAGATATGCAAGGGTAAATTTGCTCATCTTGAATCCTTCTGCAAATGGTCTGCTCTGGAGGTCATATCAAAGAGATTCTTTTTCCAGCTTAAACCTGTCTTTTCCAAATAGATCTCAACCTGATCTCATTTAATGCATTGATGTCTGGTTTCTTAGTCATTATATTTGCTGTATTACATATCAAAAGGACTCTTGAGAAATTCCCCTGAATTGATAATTCTAATTTCTTATGTATAGCTACTCTATATTCACTCTGAGGACAGCTGTATTGTATGCTAAACCACGAATTGTAAAAATTGATCCCTTTGTATGTAGGTTTGTATTAAATTGAGATACTTTATTTTTTCCTGTTTGTTGCCACACATGGGTTCCTGGTGTCAGTTTGTATTTGGCTGTTTGAGCATATTAAAGTTTTGCTAGTGCTTATGATGTTCTTGCCAAGAGCGCTCTTGCAGCAATCTGCACTAGAAGAGTCTTTGTGCCCATTACTTCAAAAAGTATTCTGTTATAAAACCAATTTTTATGGCTACTTTTTCAGGTTGCAGTGTGGTGATTTCATTTAGTTTCTTCTTTTTCCATTTTTTTAATATTGATCTTCTTCAAATGCTTGTAAGTTTTGGATTATGAAAAAATAATGCGGTGTTGATAGATTGAGTTGTTAATAAGACATCTTAAAAAGGAAAAGGGTTCAAAGGTACTAAAATAAAACCTGGCATGTTGAATTACTAACACTGCATATATTTAAAGGATACTATTTAATAGTAGAATGCTTGGAGCTCTTATTGCGGGGGCTGATTATGAAAACGGAAACCTTTGCAGTTGTGTGAAGCACAAGAAATGAAAAATTGTAATGTGTAATGACTCAACACAATATTTCTTGAGCTTATATTATGAAGCTGATTCCAGGAGTGTCAGCTCTACAACATTTTTTATTTAGAGAAAACCAGCTTGCTAATACATTGCAATTAATAAAAAATCACAACACAGGGAAGGGAGGCATGATAACATATTTTACAATACAAATATGCTTTTGAATGGAGGATCTTGATCATGCAACTTTTACTACCGCAATGAATGCCAATGCAGGACTGGACCTCAGAATTCTGACATTAGAGCCATCATGGTGATTAAGATATATATGTGTCCGTGTACAGTGCAGGACACTGTGCTATGCCATACTAAACAATAACTGCTAATCTATTACCCCAAATAATAAAATGGAAATGCTGTTATGTAACAGAATGAAAAATCTGCCAGAAATTGAGGGTCTAATAATGTTAGTCTAAAGGATCTAAAAATGCTGATAGCAAATATATTTTATTAATTATTCTTGAGCAACCTCTGGTTTGCTGTTCATTTCCCAGGCTATTAAGATTTGATAACTCTTGAAAAACAACGTATTGTACATTCTTGAAAATGCTTTTTTTTTTTTTTTTGAATGGCAGCTTTAGGAATTGTTTATCACGCAACAGTCTTCCTTTATTCCCACAGAGAAGTAACTTGGTCTTTAGATAACCCTAACCTAGCGACGTCCAGATCAGGGAGCTTCATATGATAGACGTAACATGGGCAATGTCAGGTTCTTGTTGTGTCTTAACTCTTTTGGAGAGTTAGAAAGCTGTCCCCATTCCCTTCCCTTCAGTTTATTATCTAGTGAGAGGCAAGTGGGAGATACGAGGTTGTGCGTCCTGAGGTTGAGGAACAAACATTTTGCGTGAGTGCTCAAAACACTAACTTTTACACAGAAGAGCAGCTGTTCCCTGTGGCGTACTTGAATGAAAGTGACTGTGGCTATTGTGCTTGCTGCTGGTCTCAATATTCTGCATATGCAATAAGAAATACTCTACTCAGGTCGGTTTAAGGATTGAGCAAGAGCTATGAACTGAGCCTGCCGAGCCAGGGTGTTTCTCATATGTGATGCTTGTCTTTAAGCACCCAATGAGTTTGAGGTCTCATAAGGATACTTTTTTTAAACTCCTTAGGATTAGCCTAAATTCTGCCTCTGACTGTTTTAAGCAGCAAAATAGCTTTTGAATCTTATTATTTGGAGAGAGTGATATTAGAGGAAAGATGGGAAAAGCCTAGAGTGTCTCCAAAAACTAGTATTGACTTTTTAACAATAAAATACGTCCTGAGACCAAATATGCTGTTTAAATGTAAATACCATTTCCATTTTCAGACTGTCTTTTGCAGGTGTATTTGAGGGGATTTGAAATGTACTTGTAGATGGAAAAGAGGCTATTGACCTTGAAACTATGTATGTGTTAGGAATAATGTTTGCCCTCCTTGAAATCAGACTCGAATTCTTTGAATGGGTGCTCAAGACCACAACTCTTAACAGTGGTTCAGGTAGCATTCAGGGCATAACTGAATTAAGACTGACTTCATTTTACTTACAAAGCTGTTTCTCAGGAGTCATAGATTGCTGTCTAGTCTCTTTTTTTTTATTCACCATGGTTCAGAATGACTCACTGGCATCTGCACTAACTACTAGTTTCCTTTGTTCTGGTGTGGACTTGATATAATAGGACAAGGTTTGGGTGTAGAAGCAAGATCTTTTATTAGATGGACCTCTATAGTCAGAAAAAAAACAAACAAACAGGATTTTCAGCATACAAGCACTTTTTCAAGGCTAAAAATGAAGCAGCAAACTTCTGAATCAAATCAGTTGAGAACAATTACTGTAAGTAGACATGTTATTCTGTTATGCTGTTCGAGAGAAAAGGTAGGTGATACTTATGAAGTTGGAGATGGGTGATGTTAACAAGGGAAAAGATGATATGATGGTTATTTTATAGATTAAAAGAGATAGTAAATCTAACATTGATACAACAGGAGCATACATCTGCAAACTTTACCTTTCACAACTTCATTATCTGAGGGGTGATTGATCAGGTTTCCAGACATGCAGGAATTGATCTGTCTGTGTACAGCGAATTGGATGCATGTGGGACACATCAGACTTGCTGCACATGTGGGATGATCCAACATATTGCAGCTGTAGCAGCTCACTCCTTTTCAACACCAAAATGTCATGCTCCATGGGACCTCCTGTTAGGAATACTGCAGTGTTTATAGAAATGCAGTAAGTCTAAGAATGGGATATGCAAATATTACTGGAACTGCAAACACAACGCCTTACTGAACCTCTCTGATCCCAACTGCTGCTGAATGATAAATATAGGCAAGTGATGTGTTTTCCTAAAGCTTTCCTGAAGACTGGGAGAGCAGGCTTTGGTCTCAGTGGGGATGAGGCTGTGGAACTCCAGAAGTAAATGGCTTCTGACCATGAGAAAACATAAGCAAATAGAAATGTTGTGATGGACTACAGTGGGGTGCAGGGAAGAATGAAGAGAACTGTGGTAGATAAAGAAATCTATACCAAAGCTTAGGTTGATAGGCATGGATATATTTTGATGTCAGAAAAGGAGAACCTTCAGGATATCACTGTGTGAACTCCAGATGTGGCAGTGGATTCTGTTTTCTTTGAAAAGTCCAGAGGAAAGTCTGTTTCCAAATGTTCAGTCTTAGCTTAGAAATCACCTGAAACCATATAGGAACCCTTTACCTTGTGGAGTATTAAAATATTTGTCTTGCTAGTGGCACAGGCAGGCTTTGAGATACATGTCCATGTATCTGTGAGTAAAGGAGCACACAACTCTTCGAAAGAAAAATGTAAGAACATGGCTATAGTTTGTAAGATATTTCTTCTGCCAATTTTAGCAGTTCAAATTAATTGTGTTTTAAAGACTAAGGTGTTGATTTTGGAAGTATAAAATAACATCTTTAAGAGACCAAAACAAATATATATATCCTTGTGAATCACCGTTGTTTCTGTAAAGGGGGATAAATGTACGTGTGAGTTGTTCATAAGACAGCTAAATAAATATCTAGACACACAAACTAAATCAGGATGTTTTCATACCTGTTTGTCTTCTCAAAATTTGGATCTAAGCAATAATTTTAAGGCTTCAAATTTAATATCTCATTAAGAGAAATGAGGCGGAGGGAGCAATTCTGCCAGTGTGGTGATTTCAGCCCCATAATAAATTGGCATAGTGATTTACACAGAGAACAAAAGAAATAGTTTAGAAATTTCTTTCTAATGGAAGTTTAAGTTTTGAAGAACACAGAGACATCTGAAAGGTGAAATTCACAGATTTTTCATGCGTGCAGGTTTTTATAGCCTCTGGTAATGCATGTCCTTACTCTGACATCACATGTATGTGAAAAAATGGATGTAATATTTAAAGATGTCTTTTGACAAAGAAAGTATTTCCATCTCCAGAGGTGAGATTTAGCTTTAAAGGATGATGAGCAGGTTCCAGATGTGTTTTTCAATCGCTGGGCTTTCCTTTTCTTAAGTATTGACAGAGGGAAGGTTTTATCAAGGTCTTTGTGATGTGCTTGTTTATAATGAGTAGACATTAGTAGAGCACATCTAAGTGCTTATTGCTAACAGATGACTAAAGAGAGCATATGGCAGGGAAAAGAAATATATATTTGTCCAAGCAATGTGGCTTGTTAACACTCCCACACTCATAAACTGTGTTTATATGTACTTACAATATTTTGCAAATTCCTTTTCTAATCAGCTAAAAATAAAAGCCAAATAATGATTTTTTTTCCAATATTGGAGTGTCAGGCAAAGTTGATTTAGAATTTTTTTAACAAAGCAATTAAACAGCACAGAAGATTTTTATAGTATTTGTTTTGCTTCAGCATGTCATCTTTACAGCAGCGTATGTGTTATTTTCATTTCACAGTGTTAAAAGTTTTACTGTTACAGATTGCTTTTTGGTTCACCCACCTCTCTATCCAAGTATAACTATTATACAACTAGGTTACACTACAAGCAATAATACAGGTCAGAATGACCTATGTCAAATCCTGGTCTAGATCAGGTCACAAGGTTATTTTGACTGTAAGATTTCCTTCTGCTTCTATAGGATGAAATCATCATGCAAGTTACAACACCTGCCAATAAACAGTTTGTAAGCAAAAAAGTCTCCGAACTGTTAACCCAGTCCAGCTCCCGTTAGAGTTAAAAAGGCATCTTGCTACTAATTTCATTTAGGAGGTAAATGGAGAAACACTGGGGAAATCTGTACAGCTCTTGACATACAAAGTTTCTGATGATGCCTGTGATCAGGGGTATAGCATTCACCCACCTTTTTATAATGGACAGAACACAGTATCACTGTCTTCTCTTGCTGCGACATCCAAATGTGCCAGTCTATTCATATAGCATTATTAGAAAGAAGACAATTATAGTTTAAAGATGGATTTGGACTCTTGCATACTTTTCAGAAGAAAGCATTTATCAAGAGAACTGCACAGAAGAGCTGCATTTACTTTTGATTTTTTAGAATATTCCTAGCGAATTTTTGTTAAATATTTACATCTGGATCCAAGTATTGTCCTTCATAAAACAGTTTATTCTTGCAATTTAGCTTCATTAAAGTCATAATACTGCTTTAGGATATGATAGACTAGTGCTGAGGGATTGAATTATAAAGACATTAATTTTAGCTACCGGAGATAATTGACCCTATAATTCCTATCACCCCTAATCCCAGTTCAAATGAACCAGTGTTAAAAGTGGCAATACTCACAATGTAGACAAGGTCATGACAGCTAGAATTGTTTTTTACTACCAATTAGATTTCCCACTTGGTGCATTTGACTAATGTTGTCATAGAAAGGGATTTCAGGCATGGAAATACAGTTTCTTTAGAGGCACACAGGCACTGGAACTGATGGGCAGTTTGCTGTACATTTCCCAGTGTACAGAATCAGAATGCAATTGAGTGCTGACCCCTAAAATTTGAATTCACATGGGGATTTAGAACATGTTTTGATCCATGATAGAGCTAGGAACAAGCTAAATAATTTGAATCTGGAAGCAAACTCTCTTGAAATTCAACAGTGTTAATATATGGTGGGTCTAGCAGGTTTGAAACTGTCTCTTGGGGTAATACTACATCTGAGGTGTATTTCAGATGAGGAATCAGAAAAAAGTGAGGTACTGACTGAATAGAGAGTTGTTGAAAAACAAGTCATGTTGATATTTAGCTGCAAATGACATGGAGGTTTCAAAAAATACAAGGAAAAGATAAATGGATTTTCAGTATGTTATATCTTAAAAATTCCCTCAAGTGATAGTGCGAACTTCAAACATATTAGCATAAGGACTCTTATGAAAAAACAACAGAACAACAATACTTTTGCTTAGCATAAGTTTGTTTTTCACGTTATTACTAGTTATCCATCAGCATTTTTCCAAACATTTACAGATTTGAGTTTTTGCAGTAAGCTGAAACTGCATGATAAAAAGAGACAGATAATGATAAAAAGCAGATGTATATGCAAGCCTAGCTAGAAGGAGCAAAATATACTATTACTGCCCCTCCTATGAAGTTAATCCTATTTCTTTTAGCTATTTCTTCATTAGTTAATGAGGTCTTGAGAAAAAAAATTAAAGTGTGTTTGAAATGGTGTTTTTGCATCCTTGCCTTTAGGAACTTTTTCAAATATTCATAGAATAGTTTGCCCTTGGAAGGTGCATTAAGTGTGAGTTTAGGCAATAATTACTTCAAATGTGGGTGGTCAGAAACCTGCAACTGAAATGGACAAACACAGCAGCTAGTCACTTTCCTCATTCAGGTTCACCACACTGGCTGGAGTTGAAATGTATAATAGTGGAGAACGGAGATATTTTAATGATTAGGTTAAAAAAAAGAAACAAACTTCAAGGCTTAGATCACAGATCTGCTAGCATGAATTAGATTTGAATTTGGATGCACTTTGTGGTTTGCAGTCTTATTAATGAAAGATTTTCTTCTCTCTCACTTTTTATTAACAATCAATCTCAGATCAGAAGAAAAGAGTTTGGCTGCTGTCTTTGTGAGATGAGTATCAGTGGACTTATAACTACATCCCATCTCTGTCACCTCCTCCAGTGCACTTGGTACCAACCAACATCTCTGTTGACCTCTGGGTAGTGAGTCTGGGATCACAGTGAAAGGGGCCCCCACCTCCTGGAAGCCTTCTCTTCATGTTGATGTTGTAACACACTCTGAGAGTGAAAATCTGGGAAAGCTCACAACTGCCAGTTCTTATGGCTCCCTTATCCATGAGTACAGTAACTGCAGTTTCCATTTGCAGTTTGATATCTGGCATCAGTGCTGTATTTATATTCTTTTATTGAAAAAAACAACCCCTTTATTTATCCACAGAACTCCTGAAGGAGTGAAACTGGAAGTGGTGGATTATTCTTTTCCCAGAGTTTCAACTTACTCCATTTCAGGCAGTGTTCTTAGAATCTCACTCTCCACAGGTGCAATTATCTCCTGGGCATCTTCTGGCGTTATCTTGTGAATAGGGAAAGAAACCATCCACCCCCAGAGCTCTCCATACATACATAGTGTACTAGGCAAAGGCATTACATGTCTACCAGCTCTTACAAAGCTTGCTGTGGATGCAAGAAGACCATCCTGCAGCTGAGCTCATTGATCACTTCTAGGCTGTTGCTTCTCAAATTGCCAACCACAAAGAAGTAATTCAAGGCTGTGAGCAGTGTCTCCGTGGTGTAGGTGACTAGCAATTCAATTAAATCCATTCTGGAAAAGTTTCAAAACTGCCGATCTTTTTGTCTCATATTCAATCTCCAAATGTTACAAAATTAGTATTTTATTAATTTCTACCTTCATTATTTCAGTTTTATCCCCCTCTCTATTTTCTTTTGTTGAATTTCTAGTTTGTTTTTTTCTTCTTCTTTCTTTCTGTAACAACCACCACAACAAAAATCAATACCACAGGAGTCCTGAGGTTTTTATTTGATGAATGTGAAGCATTTGCCTGTTATGGTCTTGTCTTCTTTTTTGCTATGAGGACATATAGGACATGGTGACAGCCAATATTAATAAGCTTAACACTAATACTGGCAGTTACTTAGTACAATTTTTGGCTGTGTTAAGTGGTCTGTAGGGAATAGTAATGCTATCCTTTAAAAGAAACTGATGTCACAGTTGCATCCAGAATTCACTGGGGTTTCTTTTATTGTTTTTATTTTCCAGGTGATTCATATAACAGGCCGGTTACGTCTGAGAGTGTCACTGTCCCACGGACGGACAGTACCCAGCCAAATCATGGGACTTGTTGTCGTTGCTCATGCTTTGCCACCTCCTACAATTAATGAAGTCAGGATTGACTGCCACATGTTTGTCACTCGCGTGAATATGGACCTCAATATCATTTACTGTGAAAATAGGTACAGCTTTTAGCTCCTTTTTTCTTTCTTTTAGCTGTGTGTATCTTTTGTTCTATGGGCTTGGCAAAAAGTTTTGAAATTTGTGACTCCTGCAATGTCATCCCGGTGTTGTATGAGAGCACTGAATTCACTCTCATCATCATCACCTTCATTTTCATTACATTCTTAGAGGATAAAGATAAATTAAAAACTATAATTGGCAGGACATCTTGCTGGAATAGGGGAGGATAGACCAGGAAAGATTCCTCTAAGCTTTCCCTCCTTTTTACAATCTCTCACCGTCCCTCTCAGAGAGCAAGATTTGGGACTAGACAGACGTTGGTCTGACCTGTATGGCTGTCCGTATGCTCCCCCATCCTCCCCTCCACAAGTCTTTCTGTCTGAAGTTTTAAAGTTTTCCATTTTTGAAGTAATTTGCAGATTACAGCACATCGTGCTCAGTGTTTAGTGGAACAGAAGCACCATCGGCCTAGATAGTAGGCTAGAGAGGTGGGATCTGTTGCAGTAAGAGGTGGGAAAACTGTAGCATAAAATTGATAAAGGGCATACCGGGAAAGACAGCAGTCAAATGGGAACAGGCGATGAGGAGTTGGTTGAGGGGGGGCTATGTTCGATGTGATAGCGACAAGTGATCTAGGAAAGTGGAAGACAGAATTTAAATTCAGCTGTCTACTCCCTGGGGGCTGGGTGCCGGGGCCTCCCCACGGGGTTCTGTCGGGACAGGGCCTGGCAGCCAGGGCCCGTCCCGCCACCCCAGCCAGGAGCAGGGCAGCCGGGGGCCCCGGGGCAGCACCAGCCCCAGGATTTGGACACCTCCCTGGGACTGGCTGAGGCCAGGCCGGGACGTGGGCTGGGCCCAGCTCAGCAGGGCCAGTGGCCGGGCAGGGCTGTGGGGAGCTGGAGACCAGCCCTGCTGCGGCATTGCTGGGGCAGGGGCTGACAGCCCTGGGGGGCTGACATGGGGTCCTGGGCTGTGGGCAGGGTGGGGGAGCCCCGAGGGGCTGAAATGGGGTTCTGGGCTGTGGACAGGATGGGGGGAGCCCTGGGGGGTTGAGATGGGGTCCTGGGCTGTCGGCAGGGTGCGGGAAGGCCCAGGGGTGCTGGTCAAGACCATTAAGGCTTATTGGTGCCCTCAGGGCCTTGAAAAATAAAAATAAAATCTAGGGAATGGGTATTTAGGGCAGAATGAAGATATCTGAGACAGAAGATATAAGTAATAAAGAAGTTTGGGTCCATTGATCGAAGTCTGAGGTATGGAGGAAAGGTTGGAAAGGAAGAAAAAAGGTAATGCAGCCAAGAGAAATTTTGTCAAGGGGCCCTATCATGAGAAAGTGGAACAAACAAGACTAATGCAAGCTTTTCATGTGACAGCAGCCATGGCATATTATAAGTTAAGAGTGGAAGCTCACTGATCTGAGTAGTCATAATTGCTCAATCATAATGGAATATCTATGATCAGGATAGCACATCAATATAAACTTTTATAAAAAGGGATAAACTCAAATGCTTTGTTGAATCAGGGCCTTAAAGAATTTAAAATAATCTTGGATTTCAGTTATGAGGATATCTTCGCTGTCATGTTGCTGAACTGCCACAATAGTATTAATAATATTACTTGGCTATTAGAGGGAACACTTCCATCTAAACTTCCAAAGCACTATCTAAAAAAGAATATATTATTCTCATGTTTAAGCTTGGAAAAACTGCTCCGTAGAAAGTGGCTTGCACAAGGTCACAGAGAAAGCTGGTAACTATTAAAGTTAGGGCTGAGTTTTTGCCTGTGACTCTACCCAATGAGCATCTAGATTCTGTATAATCTGACAGCTGGTGAAAGAGCTCTGGGGATTAGCAGTAGGATCTAGAAGAAACCTTTTGCCTTAGTCTTTGATTTGACTGTGACTAGGTAGTAATGGAAAGCTGCTACCGCTGCAGAGCTCTTCAATGGCCTCTGTGAAATGAGTTGCTGGTGTCTGTCCAGTTCCTAATGAACAGATTTCCTTTTAACAAAATCACCTGCACTTACTGTTACCTTCATTGGCAACCTCAATAAAAAAGCCAGGAATCAAATGGATGTGAAAAATGAACTATTCTGTCAGGTCAAGTATCGTATGAATTTGTGGGCCGTTTTAGAAAGATTTATACTTTCTCTGCCGTCAGTTTGGCATTTTTATGAGCCCTAAATTGTATATGGTTTTTTTTAATTAAACATTTTTCTCAAACCTTCCCTTTACGTTCATGTAGCAATAAAACTTTCAAATGCCTGAGAAAGGCATCACTGAAAAACGTAAAATGCATCAGATGTGGAGCGCTGATTGGTAATCACATAGAAAGAGCTGATAAAACGTGGTATACTATGGTAAGCCAGCTGACTTATGCAAGGAAGTGTTGAGCTTACTAACGTTTTTCATTCGTTAAGGTAAAGGCAACATTATAAAGCAACCTTTCCTTGTTTGTTATCTCACATGATAAGGTAGAATGCATATGGTGGTACTTGACTTTATGTTGCAATAGTTCCATTTTAAGCCTCTGTGTCAGTGTTAAAAATAGTTTATAAAAGGAATTTCAAATAGTAGAAACACTTCTGCCAGGGCTGGGAGGTGAATGTTAGCTCACAGAGGCAGCAGGATTTCCACTGATGGAAAATGGAGTAAGATTGACAGGACTTGGATTTCATAGCAGGTACAAAGCAGAATATGACTGTAAAAGCTGGAGGAATGGAAAGGACAGAAGAAGGGAAGGAATTAACTGAACAGCTGATTGAAGCTGTCAGATGAATTATCTGGGCATTTGCCAAGGCCATTCTCTGAGTCGGGGAAGTTGGGATCTCTCTTCTGGGACTATAGAAAAGGAGATAAGTATCCCATCCTGAATATAAGGGCTTGACTCCTGGTACTTGTGGGCAGCCGGGAAATTCTTTGTGGTGCCACAGTAAAGCAAGCACAACATTGATGAAAACAGAGAAAAATGGATCCATGCTAGGGAAGCTGTAAGCACTATTTATAGAGCAATGGGGAGTTACTGGCAGCTGCGGGGAGTATAGAGCACAAGCCATGCTTAACTGAAATGAATGCTCACGGTGGACCATTGGATCAGCAGGGGTGAGATCAATAGTACTCCTAGTTTTCCAAGTGGTTGCCTGCTTGCAACAGCAGGGAGCAGGAGTGACATTACTCAAGTCTTCGGGTGCATCTTGTTACTTTCCTCTGAACGAAGGGATCTGCATCAGAATCCTGGACTCAGCGCACTAACTAGTCAACAGTTAGCTTCCCTTTGAGACAAGATCCATTAGCTATTTCTCGCTATTTCTAACAATCAATATTTTGTTCTGAGAGTGTTAAATGGGGATGTAAAATTTTGTTGCCTAAAATGTGGTATGTTAATCCATGTCTGTTTTCCAAATGTGGGATGCATGTCATCTAAACTTCACCATCTAGTCTAAAATAGTCTAGAATTTCTTTATTAGTCAGTGGAGTGAGAAAAGCACCTGCAAAGGACAAATCATCTTAGACGATGATAAATAACTAAAAGCAAAATAAAGAGACTTCTGCTAGAGTACAGCATCAGTCAGTGTATTTTCAGTGTCAACTGTTAGTGATTGGAGACCATCTGGAGAGAGCCTATAGCCCAGTTTAATGTGGACTGCTATAGCCATATCTGCTGATATATGCCCAAAAGGAAATAACCCAGTGAATATGGTATTTTCCAAATGGAAGAGGTTTGGCCTGTTGGCCATGACAGTGCTTGCCAATAGTTCCTTCAGATATGCAGAAACACTCTTGTGTAGAGAGCCTCAAGCCTACAAATGTGTGCATAATTTGGTCCTAATTCAGCAAAGCACTGTACCATATGCCTACCTTTACATTTCAATCATGTTAACAGTCCTGTAAGTCAGTGGAACCACTGATCTGCTCAAACATAAGCCTGTGCTTATGTTTTACAGGATCAGGTCTGTGTATTCAGCAGAACTGAATTCTTCCCATCAACCTGTTGCTTTATGTTGCCAAAGGGGTTGGGAGCCACAAGATCTGTCTCCTAACTAGTGCTCTAAGATATACTATACTATTTCTTTCTTTTCTCCATGTGAATTATTTATTTTCCGTCTTTGGTACCTTTGATATAATCCTGAGTGTCCTATCTGATGTAATTTCTTTTGCTTCTGGTTTTAATGTCATTGCTTGACACTGATCATCACTTACATCTGGATATTGTTTCTGTTTCTTCTTCCACTTTTTTCATAAAAAAAAAAAATCCTATGTCCTTCATACATCTGTTTGAAACAGCTTTTTCTTGATATTATAGAATCATAGAATCATAGAATCATTTAGGTTGGAAAAGACCTTTAAGATCATCAAGTCCAACCGTAAACCTAACACTGCCAAGTCCACTAAACCATGTCCCTAAGCACCACATCTACACGTCTTTTAAATACCTCCAGGCGTGGTGACTCAACCACTTCCCTGGGCAGCCTGTTCCAACGCTTGATAACCCTTTTGGTGAAGGTATTTTTCCTAATACCCAATCTAAACCTCCCCTCATGCAATCTTAAACTTCAGGGATTTTGAATCTGCTGCCACAGATTGCCTTGCTGTGTTCATTTTTATCTGTGAAGACTTTACACAAACGTGCTACTGCAGAGAAACAAAATGCAGCTGAGTCAAATTTACCAGAGGGGGAAGCAGAATGATCATCTTCCGTGTTAGCCCTGTGAACTGTAGCACTTGCAGCCTGGGTACATCACAGGACAGTGGCCTGCCTGGAGATTGCCCCTTTCTACTAGGCTGAGCAGGATGGGAGAGAGAGCCTATAGAGAGAGCCTTCTCCCTGATCTTGAAGCAGAGCCACCTCTTAACAGAAAACAACAGTTCTGGGGCCAGAGAAGAGACAGCAAAGTGTGCCAGTGAGGAGAATGTAGACATGGGAGGGGGAGAGACTTGAGTTCTGGTTCCTGCACCATGGACTGTTTATACACTTAGTTTAGTATAAAAAGATTATATACAGTCCAGGAGACAGGAACCTTTAAATCTCAGACTCCCTTCCTTCTGGTAAGGTTTTTTATCACTGGGCAGAGATCCCAGGTCCTTCGTTTCCCAGCCCATAATTCACTGTGCAACCAAAGTGGAGGAACTCAGCAGGATGGATAGGGAGTCCCACTGCCACCATTACAGACTTGTCTTTATCCTGGTGAATTGTGTCCTCTCTGAGAAGGTAGGAGAGGTGCTTTTCAAGTGTGGTTTGTGATAAACATTAGACAAGTATCCCCAGACAGATATCCCACATTTGGATAAGTGCTGTAACTACTAGGCAGTTGTTTGGAAGTGCACATCCTTCAATGTGTTCTGTGATGAAAGTGGGAGAAGGCTGTTGTGTTTTGTGCTAAACTTCATGTGACAATTTTTGCTAGCAGATCTGAGTCCACCTGCTTTACCTGTGATGTTTTTCGTGTTTTTTTTTTTTTAATTGGGACAAACCACCAGTGCTGCTGTGGTGCTGTCTAATGCTTCCATTCTCCTTCAGTCTTTCTGGTCTATGCATTCTCCCTGCCTCAGACACCCAGGCAAACGCAGCTCTGCTAGTCAGTGCCTCAGTGGCTGTGTTTGCCCCCTTCTGCCTGTTAGGAACCCTCAGACCTATGCAGTTAGGTTTCTGGTTTAGCCTCCCCACTGGCCTCCCTCGGGATCACAGTTGCTTCAGCCGAAACACTCCAGTTGTTTCAGCTATCTGGTTATATCAAGATGTTTGGTGTTTCTTACAACTCCCTTAAATGAATGGCAATTATATCTTACAGTTGTAAAGTGGGCTTACCCCCAATCATTGCAGCATACTTCAAACCCTAAAAAAGTGTTCTGTTTCTAGAAAACAGACATACTTTTAAATGCTTGTGTGAGCAAGGCATTTTCCAATTGTTTTGTTATTTTCTGTACCGCATTTAAGGACATTGACATCTTGACACCCCATGACAGAAGTTTACACACGCACACAGACACAAGCATGCAGACACACACACAAAGGTCTGCAGAATAGATTTTAAAGTTTCTATGTACAATAAACAACAAAGTCCCAGTTGAAAGGGCCCAGAGTGAAAGCCGAGCTCCCAAATGAATTAGACTAAGAAAGATAACACCCTGAGGCATCTGTATGTCTCAGCATTTAAATTATATCCCTTGAAATATCAGTTTGGACTTGGTGCCAAGAAATGGTTGAAGAGCTTTTTCATTAATATACCCAATAGAAGACCAATCTGTTGAAATGAAATGTGTCTCTAATCATTTGGTATAAACATAACATGGTTTTACTTTATTATGTAACCTTGAATCTTGGTCTTTTAATGAGGATTTTGGATTGTTGCTAATGCTTTACAATTTCATGGAATTATATTGTCTTGGTGTTATGCTACAGGGAGAATATACCCTAGAATTTAACTTTCCACTTATTTAAATGGATAAAATGACTTCAAGGTTTCTTTAAAAAACATTTTCTTTCTTTTTTTTTTTTAAGGTTGTGTCTTGTTTGTACAGATATTCCATTCACATTACTATAGTGGTGAAAAAACTTTTTAGCAGATTGCACTTTCTGAGTCATTTGACAGTTCTTGTATTCTTTTCCTTCTTGAATTATAGGCTGTATTTTTTTTCCTTTTTAGGATTAGTGATTACATGGATCTGACCCCTGTAGATATCGTAGGAAAGAGATGTTACCACTTCATTCATGCTGAAGATGTGGAAGGCATCAGACACAGTCACTTAGACTGTAAGTACTTCCATTTTTGTCAAAACAATCTGGTACAACACTTGATTGTTCCTGAACTATTATTTATACTCCGCGACGGGGGTCTTCATTTTGCACCTGCTTTTTTTGTTGTAGGGTTTCATAGAGGGTGGGTCAAATATAACTTTTTGTATGATTTATTTTCAAGTCTTTTTATAGACATATAAGATTGTTCACATATGTGGAAATAAAAAATTATATTTGTATTACCAGAGTTTCCAGCAGCTGTTCATTTACACGTGCTGTGCATTATTTTACTCCTTCAAAGAGGTATTGCTTAGGTGAGAAACTCCCTCCCTAGCACAGAAAATGAACTCCTCTCTTTGTTTTTTATTTCTGAGTCATAACTGGAGGTCAAAAACTGCAACATATTTGAGATTTCACCAGGTTTTTCAATACAGAATTGAGCTACAGCTCTACCAGTGTTTTAACCACCCCGTGTATTTACATCTAAATGGTCCCCATCCCTATAGCATCTAAGTTCATTATTTGCACACAGGTAGTATCTGATCAGGATAAGGATAACAGAAGTACAAAAACGTTACAAGAGACAAACCTTACCAGAAAGCATGCGCATATGTCTGTGTATGGGGGAAGGGAGGTTCAGCATGATTCCTTGTAATTAAACTCTTTGTATTCCTCTTATAAAAGCCGTAGGGCCTAATTCTTTTCTTGTTGAGATCTGTTGACTTCAATGATGGTGCTCCTGATTTATCCTGGTGCAAAAAGAGTCTTAGACCCATAATCTCTAATTTATCTGTGCCTGCAGTGAAGCCAGATAATTCTTTGGAAGTTTCAGTGACTGACTGTTTATGATTGACTTATGTGTTTTTCTTAATGTAAAAGACTATCTGCAAACTGCCTCTTAAATTCAGAGTCCCAGATTTGAATAACTCTGCTCCCCCTGTACCATGTCCTGCTAGCATTTCCTAATAAAAGGGTAGCAACCCAAATACATCCACATTTAATTAGCCTTTACAAAACCATATGACTACAAAACAAGGCAGTATAAATCTTCAGCTGAACATACCTTGCTTGATCTGCAAGGGAAGATAGGAGGATAACTGCAACTGGAAAGCAGGAGAATAGGGACAGCTTCTATGATAATATGTGGCAGCCAACAACAGTATCAAGCTCTGTAAAGCTTTCAGATAGTACTTGAAGTTTCTAGAAGGTGAAGTGCATTTGGCATAACAAGGTCAGGTTAGATACACTTCTGTGGAAAAAAATAAAATGAACTATCCAAAATGATAAACAAAGTAATTTTGCATCATTTACATTTTGAGCGTTTAATATCCAGGAGAATATGCCAGAAATGAAGGAACAAATTCAGAAACTTACTTGGTGCTCTTGAGACTGGAAGTCAAAAATGACAAGTTGCACTTCCACTGCACTATCTGACCGAGGAAATAAAAGATATTTATGACTCAGACTTAACATACCACCTGGCAGAGATGAACATCCCATTTGAAAAAGACCTTAATCTTCTGAATGACCACTTCTCTCTGAAATAGAATATGCTTTATGAAACATTCATCTTCAGAAAACTTAGAGACCTATGCAGAGTGTGAGTGCAGTGTGGTCCAGCGTATAAGCACTGGACTAGGACTCAGGAGACCCTGGAGAAAGGAATGACTTCTAGAAAATCGCTTCACCTTGCTGTGTTCCTGCTCTCACTGTATGTCCAGTTTAGCTGATTGGATTGCAAGCTTTAGAAACACAGGGACTTTCTCCCTTTATCAGTGTCCAGCACAGTGGGTTCCAAACTTGGCTGTGTGGCTATAGCATAATTATCCATGCTAGGCTAATTTTTTTTAAATAGATGAGGCTGGTTATATCTTTCACGTTCTCTTGGCTGATAGGAACAAGATGTTCCTAGAATCATTCAGGTTGGAAGGGACTCTCAGACATCATCTAGTCCCACCTCATGCTCAAAACAGGATCAACACTGATTCAAAGCAAATTGTTTGGCCCTTTGTCTAGTTGATCTTGAAAACCTTCAAGGTCAGACTTTCCACAACTTCTCTGAGTGTCCTGTTCCAATTATCCTTAATAAGGGCTTAATTATGCTCACAGTGATTTTTTTTTTTCCTTCTATCCAGTTGGAATTTCCCTGTTTTGATTGTGCAGCTCATGGCTGCATCTTTGCAGTAACATCCTTGCAGGTATGCTGTTAGGTCCCCCTGAAGCCACCTCTTCTTCAGGCTGAACAAGCCTGGTCCCACAGCCTTTCCTCACAGGGCAAGCACGCCAGCCCCTGACCGTCTTGACAGACCTTTGCTAAGCTCACTGAAGTTTATCAATATATTTCCTGTGCTGGGAGCCTAAAATTAGATTCCAGATGCAATCTAAAGAGTGATGAGTGAAGGGAATAATGACTTTCTGTGATCTACTGGCTATACCCTTTTTAGTACAGTCCATAGAGCACACTGCTTATTCATGCTTAGCATACTGTCCACCAGGACCCCCAGGTCCTTTTCCGCAAAGCAACAACCCAGCCAGTCAGTCCCCAGCCTGTACCATTGCAGGGAATCAGTTACAGGACTTGGCATTTGTCTTTTCATGTTGTTCAAACTCATGCTCTGGATGAAAGATCTTCAAGTTTAAATTAGACTTGGGAATAGCTCAGGAAGTATACCTGCCCATTATAAGTCCTGCAGAAGCTGAAGTGGTTCATATCATTGCCCAGAGAGATGCTTGACTTTTCTAGCATTTGGAAAAAAAATTTGTAGAAAAACCAAGAGAAAGAAATCGCAAAACCCCCAAACACTTCATAGCAACTTGTCCATCCTAGAAAATCAAGTTCAAACCAAACTAGAAAGAGAAAATCCTCTTGGTTTAGTTAAAATAAATTTAGAGCTAAAATTCAGGAACTTGCAGACACTGCCTGCAGAAGGTAAAACCAGCAGAACTGCAGTTCCCCAAAATAGACAATGCAGGAGATTTGCCAGTACAACATATGAAATAATTGCTTGAAATTACAATGAAAAAAAAAAAGCAATATTATGCAATATTTTGAAGAGGAGCTGGAAGCTAAAGTAATAGTTAGAAAGCCCTACTGAAAAGTAGAAGCAGGACTTGAGAAAGCAGCAAACTGAAAAGGCCGTGTTTGATGGAGGACTGCAGAATGCAGCTAAAAATCTTGATTGATTTTTACAGGAGAGAAAATAATTTTTAAAGTATAGAACAAGAAGAATCCCAAATTGCAATGGTAGATCTAAGGGTAAAAAGAAACACAAATAAAACTGCTATTCTGCCTATTCGCTGACAACATATCAGAAAAAAATGGAAAAAGTAAAAGACCAGTACATCCTGCCTTCTCATCCAGGTTATTCAAAGACGTAAAAGAGGAAAACAAGCAAAGAAGAAAATGTTGCACAAAATCACACAGAAAAAAATCAAGAGGGCTGTTGATGGCTTCAGATCATAGCAGCCTATTAGAAACTTTGAAAAACAGGCCTTGTTAATGCTATCTTAGATAAAAGAAGACAAAAGCAGTTTCAGGAATGTGACCATAACAAGTATAATGGTGAAGAACGTCTGCAGGACTATAGCAGTGACAACTTTTGAGTCTTTTGTAAGAGAACTGCTGCCCTAATGAAAGGTCAGTTACAGTCAATGGAAAAGCTTTCATTGGCTTCAATGGACATGGGGATTATGCCCTAAGAAAGCAAATTTATATGGACTAAAATTCTGACCCCAGTGAAGCAAAAATTCCATTAGGTTCAGTGGGGTCAAGATTTCTACTTAGAGATTTATGTTAGTTATAGCTTGATGCCCTTGTGGATTAATAAAACAACATTCATACTCTAACATATGGCTGCATTTATTCCAACACAGTAATACATGGTGGTGATCCCACAAGTTATTGAAGCATCAGTTTTTTTCAAACAGAAACAAAAAGTTTAGGGATATTGTTTCTATCTTGTTTCACTCAAGCTTTCAATGATTATGCTTTTTCACAAATCTCCCAGCCAATTGTTTAGTGTTACAATTTTACCTTATTAATCTATTTCCCATTTTATAATGCTTCATGGTTTCAGAAGGTTGGGAAACTTCTCATCTGATCATCTTCGCTGTGTTTGTTGAACAAATTGCTGGTAGAATCCTGGCAGATCGCTTATCATAAATCAAGTCTCTTTCACAGAGATTATAGTTAAAATGTTCTCTAGTCTAACAGCCTGTACACCATCCAGCATCATGGCTTAGCTGTTGGCTCAGCTGACACACAGCAACTGGCTAAGCTGCAACAACTTGTGTTTGAATCCGAGCCCTCAAAAACTGCAGGTCTAGCTGTACCCTGGCTCACATACAGTCCCTAATCCTAGCTCTGTGTGACAGAGCTCTTCATTAGTATAGGTAGCATGAAAGAGTTGAAGTTGAATGTTTTATGTTTCATAGTTATGCATCTAGAACTAACACCCTAGAAGGACTCCTCATGCCTCCAGTTCTGCTTTACCACTTCTAAGAATGGGCAAGGTTATTGGATCCTCTCTTTTTACTTACCTCTGCATAGAAACATTGCAGGGCTGAACTGCATGTCAAGCATAGGGCAGTTCATACACTTTCACCAAGCCAAGAGTCCCTGCATGGGTGGAACTGTCCTTGTTCCAACGACAAGAAAATATCCCTCATCTTAAAGCTAGCAGGATACATTTTATGTCAAATCAATATCAAAAATCAAGCAGATTAATAAAATTACTGTTATATCAGGTCTTAGTACTGTCTGTAGAGCTCAGCAAGGGCAATTGACACTCGCTGCTCTCTGGAGTACGGTGCTGTGCATATGTGCTGCTCTTTGGTTGACACTGTTATCATACAGAGGTCTATAACATCCCTTTTTGATTTAAGAAGTACATTTCTTGCTAAGAATGAATGGATGTCATATGCTGTAGGATTATACATCTCCCGTTTAATTGAAAAAAAAAAATGATCTTCATTGAACATCAAGTACTTGATGTTACTGTTCAATGAAGGTCATTAAGAAAGCAGCAAGGAAGGATAAAAATCAAGACCTCTGAAGGCAACCATGAATATACTTTTGGACAAATATAGGACAATGTGCCACCATTTGAAAATTAATATATTGCTTGTAAGAACACTGTCACAAGTATGTACTGGTATATAATATGTGCTTTTTCATTTTGGAATCCTAATTGAGGTTTAAATTCAGAAACCTGACACTGACAAAAAAGATACTTCTTATCCTCAGCTGTTGCTTAGAAAATATCATCCTGTTTCTTCAGGATTTGATTTACAGCTATAAGAAATACAATTCCTCAGGAACAGTGAGCCAGGGCGGTTCATTTCCCATAAAGCAAAGGTCTCTGATGAGTGTGTTTGGTAGCACTCCCTCTGATCTACTTTATCTGGTTTCCAGTGGTTAGAATAATCCAGTCTTTCTGAAAATAAACTATTCCACATTCACCTTTTTCATGGCTCCCCTATTTTTCAAGGGATATTATCCCCTCAGTCTGCTTTTAAATCAGTTATATATTCATGATTTCTTTTATGTATGTTCAGTAGAAAAATTCTATTGCTGTACAAAATATTGCTTAGTGGTTTAGCCTACCAGCTGTAGTTGAACTAACCCTTTTAACTTATGCACATCAGTTACAATTTTTTATTCTCTTAATAACCTCAAACACATGAAAAACAAATAGAATGAGTTGATAATTTCTAACAGTAAAATACACTTCACATATTTTGCTCTCATGCTGTGGAATAACTCTGCAATGTCAAGTAGCACACAATTAGTAAAACTGTAGGGGGAAAAAAAGAAGTGTTTTGATCCTGAGGAATTTTTATCCTAATCAGATCGAAATTTCAATGCTCTTGTAGTGCTTAATATCTTCAATCACCAAAAAAAATCAAACTGATTCCAATGTCAGGTTTTGCATTCTGGGACTGAAATAAAATGCTAAAATATACAAATGAATCTCATGTTTGTACAAGTTTATTATCATCACTAAAAAGCAAGATTGATTCTAAATTAAGCTGATAGAATGTCTGGTGTTTAGCTAATTCTTAAACCAAGCCTGCCTGGCATCCTGATGACAGTCTAGTGTATCTTGTTTTCAAAGTATTGCAGAAGTGTTGGTCTGGCCACCTGCACAATCTTCCTCTCTGTTCATTCTATGAGCCAGCAAAGATTTCTGCGTTAGAGACTGGCATCCTTATGTCCTTTTGACTGGCGACAGTGGTGATAGAGCAAGATGCGGGAACAGGAGATAAGAAACTAGAAGTAATGGAAGCATATAAAGAAAACATTTTTTTATTCATACGAGGGAAAAAAGGAGCATGGACTTTGGATTTAGCCCATTCCTAGTGTTTGTTTTTCCATCCTAATGCATCTTAGGAGATGTGCACCTAACAAAGAGTGTGTATGTTTTGTGTCTTTTAACCATGCTCTGAAATCCTGCAGATGTTGTGTTTGCTCCTACAAATGCTTCTTTGGGTTATGAGAGATGCTGGTCTGTCTAGCTTAATTTCTTTGCTCTCTGACCAAAGCCAGTTACTTTAGAAGAAGGGGGAAAACACTCTGCAATATGCTATTATGTACGCCTTGCACCCTTGTTTTCTTCATAATACACTATTAACTCAAGGTTGGTTCATTCCTTGAAAGATGAGAATTTATACCACCGCTTACATTTGTTTGTGGAGGATGGTTGTTACTATTGTAATATTTGTTACTCTAATTATCCATATAAATGTTCAGATATCATTTTAAATCCCGATAAATTTCTAATCTTCATGATATTTTGTGGCTAAGTTTTTCACGTGCAAATTGTGTGCTATTGGACAAATGTTTTCTCTGTGTAAAGTATATAAGAGAGTTTACCAGAAGCATCAGATCTTTTGGATAGTAAACAAACCAGAAAACTCTACAAAGCTAAACCTTTAAGCTATTTAAACCATTAGCTGCTGAACCTAATTGCAGTTTTGCCTTCTGTAGCTTAACAATATACAGTTATTTTGCAAGATGCCTCAGATATAGTTTGCATCAATAACCCTTTAACTTAATTTCTGATGCTATTTCATCTTCAAATTAAATCTAATGCAATACTGATTAGTATGTTCCCATTTCAGTTTATAGGCTTTCCATTGTAAGTCTTCCATAGCTCATAGTCCTTTGAAATGTACACCTAAACTCTTCTCCTATTTTTACACTAAAAATGCATGTAGTACCAGCTGTATAGGTACAGCTACTGCATTAAGGGGCCATAGAGTGAAGATTGAGCTCTGACTTCTGCTGGGAACCTCTGGTTTCCCAGTTACTCCCTTAATCATTTTCTTTAAAATCTCTTTGTGCTCAAAATTTCCAACCCCAAAGATGAATTTATACTTTGATATTATTCTAGTGATAGATTGCAGAAGCACATGATAAATTGCAAAACCATGGGAATAAAAGGTTTTACTGTGCACTTCCAGCAGCTTCACCTTCACTCTGTCCACTAAACTATTTCTGTGGTGACTTTTGCTACATAATGTAAATGTATGCCATTTTAAAAATGAAGGGGAAAAGTACTTCAGCCACATAACTTTTTACCTTCATTGCTGAGGTTCGCTCTAAGATTACTGATACAAAAGTTGTATCAGCTTGTAGTCTAAGTCAGAAACAGTGCTGCTCCATTGAAAATCCAAGAACGGATTAAGGATTTTGTTTGTAGCTTACTAAGCTGTGAAATACTCCATCCTAAAATGTCACTATGTGAAGGTATGAAGAAGGTATGCAGATCTTTCCAAAGTTTTAGAAACATATTAGTGCTACTGGTTTTTTTCCTCTTCTTTTTATTTTTTCAGAGGTCTGGACAGTTGACATTGTGTGTCTGAGGACACAGTTTTCAAAGCCGGAAGGATATGAAAATAGTATCAGTAAAATGTGTAGCATATATCAGATACGTGACAGTGTGGCAATAGGTCTTATTAGCACTCGTTTGAAAGAACCTGCATAAATCACTTGTGGCTTTGCCATCCATGAGTGATGTGGCCAGTGGTGGACCAATGTTGGTTTCGATGTCTGATAACTTAGAGTGGGCTGGTATCCGGGACTTTGGCTCAGTGGACTTTTGGGAATGCCCTGCCAACAATCTGAAGCCTTTGTACCCAATGTCCACAGATTGCTAGATATTGGTTCTGAGATCATAAGATGCTTACTTATTAAAAGTTCTTTTATTTTTATTTTACAAGGAATTTTTTTTGGTTAGTGCTAAACTATCTTTTTAAGGCTTGTGGAGAAAGGTGGAAAGTTTTGGGTTGTTTCCTTTTCTTTTCTTTTTACAAGTCATCTGGTATAAAGGGACAATATGCTTTAAAAATGTCTAATGTAGTTTACTGCCAAATGTGAGACAGTGATGAATCTTTGTGGTGGTTAGAGGGGTGTTTGAACATTCAGTTGTGCCATGCCACCATGACACAGTATTGTGGATCCCTTTTCTCTAGAGGTTAGGCTGAGAAAACCACTCATTTCACTCAGTCCAAGTACCCAAACAGGGAGACTCTTATCCCAGAAATGAAAGCATGTTTAAAGGGATCCTGTCCCTTGAAACAGACCACCTTTAACCTATGAAATTAAAAAAGAAAATTAATATTGCTGCCAATCTGCTTCTGTGAAACTTCTATCTCTTTTCCTGTTTGTAGGAGATAGAGTTATGTATAGTCGGATGATACATTTTGTATGGAAAGGGTTATGTTCTAAAGTCATTAATCTTACATAGGTTGTCATATGATGGACATTAATATTAGTGGAGAGATGGAGGACGGATTTAAGTTTCTTGAGTAAGCAGGGCCAAATTTCTCCTCTGATGTTGCGTTTTAGTAGCTGAGGGCAAAATTTGGATCTGGGATTTCATTTTCCTCTCCAGTTTGAACAGAGAGAGTTCATTAATGATAATGGAAGTTCTGTCTGAAGTTGGTGTTCAAAGCGGGCTTGGGTTTCTAAACGACCGTTTCAATATTAGCAGAAGGAAATCACTTTATGGCAGGATTGAAGTTTTAAAAGTCACGGGGAGACAGTCAAATCATGAGGGAAAAGAAAAGTTAAGAAAGAGAGAAGAAAACCTAGAGAATCCTAGGTAGACAAATCTAGTGTTCATTTTTCAATCCAGTTTATCATTAAATAAACTTAGTTAGTTAGTTTATTTACATCATATTTATCTATAGAAACAACAGAAAAGTTTTCTGATATGCATGCTGAAGCTTCCGTGGAAGAGTGCATCTAGTGATACATTGAATTATATACTATAATTCTGTCATTACGTTTGATCAATACCTACATAATGTTTTAAAATAAACATCCTATCTAGCATTATATATTCTTGTTATAGTTATTGTTAAGCATAATTATAAAATTGTGATTTTAAATTATGGACCATGGGCAAATGGTATGTTATAACCATCCTGAAAGGGAGGGGGGAAGAAAACTGTCTGTATTGGTCAAGTACGAGATGATGATTTGTGCTTAGTGCTGAGAAATACTTTTTTTTTTTCTGGTTTTGCTGGGTTTTAATAAATTTGTACTGCTGCTGTGAACTGACGTCATGTAAACTGATAACATAGGGTTGATTTTAAACAAAACATCTTCCTGGTCCTTATCTGAGATAATTTGGAATCAAATAAAGGCAGAATCTCTAGTAGAGGCTAGGAATTTTCAGAGGGCTGGAGTACCACTGTCCTGGGATTAGGATAGGTTACAAAATCCATTAATGTTTTTCCAAACTATTTTCATTATTTAGAGTTACTTTTCTTCCCTAGCTGGACATGTAGCATGCAAGACTTTTCTCACTGCATTTGGCAAGTGATGTCCTTGAGCTACAAACTTCGATCCTCATATGAATCCACATTTCTTTAACAGTTTGACTCAGCCCACTTTTAACATTTGCTTTTCTGCAAAGTGAGGCGGGAAAAACATTGCTTAGTTTTTAAAGGCTCTTAAGCTTTCCAGTTTTTCTAAATTGGTTGATTAAGGCTTTTTAATTTTTTCCTGCAATGTTGTTGATACTTATTTTTGCCTAATTTGTCAGGTATTTATGTATGTAACATCCATTCACTGGAAGATTAAACAGTATTCCATATTGCAGAAGTAAGCAATGAACCAATTGCATTTTTAGAATGACTATATATGCTTAAAAGAATTATCCCAGGTGAATGAAGAAGTTAGGTGGAAGTCTGGATATCAGTGAGGTACAGTTTTCTTTCATGAATCTGACCTGCTACTTCATGCTCGACTTTGGAAAAGATGAATTTATGTTTAGAAGCCAGCAATTATTACTGTCTAATATTCATATCATGATAGCAGCCAAGTCTCAGCCTGTGTTATTGACACAATACACTGCATTCTACCCAAACCTAAAAAAGATGTTCTCTGTCCAGCACTCAGGGCTTTCTCCTGTCATGTGGTGTGAGTAAAATGCAGCTTTCTAAAGCCTCACAGAACCAGTATTTTTCTAAACAGTTATCATCTTTCTATTTTTCTTAAGAGAACTCTGTTGAGATACAGTAGGTCACACAGGGCTGTTAAGCAACTGTCTGCAATGAAGGGAGGTAGAGCGATGCGACCCATGGGGACTTTTGTGATGGGAAGGTGGCATTCTTCCCCAAGCAATCTGCTGTGGAGTCCAGACTTTTGGCCTGGTGGGTAGAGAATGCATTTGCACACTGTGCTGGCTTACGTCCCCTCCTCCTCACCCCACCCCATGTAGTAGATCCAAAATCGAAGTGTTTGTGGAGAATTATATAGATGGCACACGTTTGTTCACCGAATGTCTACAAGTCTCCTATCATCTAGCTCGTAATTCTGTTTAAGTAACAAACATCATTTAACATTGCTAAATATTGCTCAGTACTTTTTTTTCATTGGTAAAATCCAGTTTGTGGATGCCTACTATTTAAAACATCTAACTCACTAATTGCAAAATCTATAGAAAAGTCCTTACAACATCAAAGGCTCACTTGATCCTTGGAGCTGTTATAAATGAAAAACTGTCTCTGCTACAAGCAAATAAGGCACTTAATGCACTCTTGCTGGCTGTGATGCTATTTTTCCTGTGGGTTTTGAAAATGACCTTCCTGTAAGCATCAAGGACTGTAACTTTTCAGATAAAGAAACTTGTTCTTGTTTTAAGTTTATGCCAGGTTCATTCCCCTATAGCCCACAGTTTTCAAAAGCAGAAGAAAAAGTAATCCAGAATTAAAAAAATAAAAAATCCTCTGTTTCCAGAACGAAGTTACCCTGTCAGCTTGCCTTGGGCCTTAGGTAGAGAAGGGGAGATTAAAGAGTCAGTATTCCTTTTCATGTTTCATCTGCCAGTTTTGTGAATGTAGAAAGAGTACTTGTGGCTGCAGCTAAGTATCCGACTATGGTATTAAGTATGGCATTTTCATCCTCATGCAGTAAATTAAAAATATTCTTGTAAGTTTATCGCAAGGGGAATTCAGTATCAATACCATCCAGTCCTTGATAAAGGTATTTCAAGGAGAAGGGTGAATAGCACAGCAGATGTAACCTCAATATTTTCACCAATTATAAAGAGCCTCTTTGTGAAGCTGTGTGAATATGTAAGATGATCTCATCATTTCCTATTTACTCAATACTTACCTGAATACGCAATATAGTGTAGCTTTTAAATGCATATGCACATGAGTAAAATGTCCTTTTGTAAGAGACTTCGCTAAAAGACTGCTTTTGATACACAATTTCTTCATCTCCTCTTCAAACTGAATTAAGCTACTTCCTTCTTTTAAAACACAACTCACTATTTAGAAGCTTTGGCTTTGATTTCTCAGAACAGCCTTACAGGAAGAAACTATGTTCTTTTTCTTTTTGTAACCATATTTCTGAAGACAAACTTGTACTGATTTATTTTGATTTTCTAACAGAAATAGGTTCCTGCAAAGAACACTGACTGTTTCTTCTTCTCCCCCCCCTCCTTCACTCCACTGCTACAAGAATATTGCTGTGCGCAAAGCTACCAAGGAAGACTGAAATCCCTTTGTTGGGAACTGTGTACATAGCAATATATTCATACTTTGAGAAATAAGTGAGATTTTTTTTTAGCTCTTAGCATGACATACTGTGCATTTCTTGCATGCTAACCACTGAATTCAAATTGAGTAACTAGGTAACATTTCAGCAAATTTTAGTCAAGTTTAGCATCCACCATTTCAGGGAATATATCTGTACAGCTAACGTAAAGGTCACCAGTTTTAAAACATTAACCCCCAATTATTCCCTTTGATTAAAGAGTTTTTATATATATGTGGATATATATAATGATATTTGTCATCCTATTCCTAGTATTTAAGATTTGTTTCATTCTCCTACTCACAGTTAGACTCGTACAACTTTACACAGTTCTAAAGATTGTTCCTGACAGCTATTATGGTGAAATCCAGTGTTAGAAAGATTTCTCTGTATTTCCACACAATATGGCTTAGTAACAAGGCCTTTTTTTCCTCTTTCTTTTAAATGTGTAACTCCCATTAACATTTTGGAGACTTATGCATTGGGTAGCAGAAGAAATTAAGCCTGTAAGAGAAGTCATCTCCCATGCTATTCTTACAAATGGACTGATACACCCAATCCTGCATAATCCCGTGTAACTTCAGTCACATGAGCCATCCCGACGATGTGGTCACAAGTCTCACCTTCCCCTGTACTGCATTGTCTGCCAGACTGGGTACTCCATGTATAATACAAATGGAAATTTAAAACTCTTTGCATTTCTCAGTGTACAAAAATACAGACCTGAACCCTGATTCTCAGTAAGGGATTTGCCTTAAGTACAGTCTGAATAAGTTCAGGATGTGGTCCACATGGCATTACTTTTTCAGAAGTTTATGCTAAGCTGAAATGTGTGGTCTGTTGCTAGTAACAAAACATAACTTCGCAAGCAAAGCTTAGGGTGGACTAATTCTTTACTTTCATTTCTTCTCAAAATCAGTAACTTTATTAATGGACTCCCTGTACCTGCAAACTGAAGTTCCTCAAAATGAAATTGAGCTTTACTCAGTAACACTAGGTTATCAATAAACCAGATAGTTTTCCCTTCCTGATGTGTCCTTCTAGTTGCTTGTTTTCTCAAAATTCTCATCTAATTTCTAAGTTTCAGCTTGGCAATGCCAACAGTTAAAAAATACCATAAATTAGAAAACATTTCAATTTTTTTTCATTCTTTCTTTTTCATCACATTGAGAAATTTCTTCCCAAGCTATAGTATGAGCTTTCAGAACTGGCTTGGGGGTGCCTAGTTCACTCTCAAAGGATGCAAGAACCAAATTTAGCAGCACGGCACAGCTGGTCTGCTGGAGAATCTCTTTACAGAGAGAATTTTTATATTGAATCGTGGGACTTCCTTCAGAGTGTGGTCCACAAATCTCTCATATGAAACGTGCCTTAGACAGATGCAGGAAGGAAAATCCTGTGTATGTGGTAATATATGTGAGCTGGCCAAACAGAGAGTGGGAATTTGCAGGTAAATGAACTTCATGGAAAGCTCATTTTCGAGACAGTATTTCAAATATTCTTTGGGTGTATAGTAATTTGGGAGCCTGAATTCTGACTGTTTGTATGCAATTCTGATGCACTGAATTCTCTTTCTTGAAAAAGCAAGCACCTTTTCCTTCAGAAATAACTTATAAGGTTTTAATTTCCCACTTTTTTCCATAGTTCTGAAATGAATGCTCTGTTCAGCTCATGACATAGACTTTTCCAGTTGTGCAACAACCAATATAAAAGGTACTGAAGGAGGAAGGACTTGTCTAGGATTGAATGGACTGGAAGAGCGGAAGATCTGGGTCCTCATAGCTATCACTATGCAGAATTGCAGTGTGCTCTTCAGTCACTGCCTAGCGACTCACCTGGTACCTTGACTTTCAAATGTGCATGTGGGCAGTTGTGAGGATTCATCCTTTGATATTTGTATAGTATGGTAAACTCCTCAGATAAAAACTGTTGTAAGGAAGACGACATTATAATTAGTAGATGCAAGTGCAGATAGATTTTACTAATTTCTGCACGAACCTATGGGTGTTCAGGTTTCCAGAAAGGAGCCAATATCACTCCTTTCTGACAGTTTTACTGTCAGCTGTGAGCAGAGTATTTTGAATGTCCTATTTTACTGAAATGGAAGAGTCTACCATAATCAAAACTTACAGCAGTACTTTTCTTTCCTTGTTCTTCATAACTGATAAAGTTAGGCTAATTTATGTGAGATTGTTTTCTAAAGTGGCATACAACATTGGTTTGACAGAAATGCTGGGTAGTCAGTTGTTCACATTGTATCTTTATTCTGCTGTATAATGAGGCTTTGAAGCCAGTGAATTATCATAACAGAATATTTAGAGCTTGGAATACAAAAGTAAAAATTTAGGGAAACTTAGGGATCTCTGCTAGAAACAAACCTAGTGACATGTTTTAACCCCAGCCAGCAACTAAGCTCCACACAGCCGCTTTGTCACCACCCCACAGTGTGATGGGGAGAGAATTGGAAGGGTGAAAGTGTGAAAACTCGTGGGTTGAGGTAAAGACAGTTTAACAGGTAAAGCAAAAGCCAGGTGCGCAAGCAAAGCAAAACAAGGAATTAATTCACTACTTCCCATCGGCAGGCAGGGGTTCAGCCACCTTCAGGAAAGCAGGGCTCCATCACGCGTAACGGTAACTTGGGAAGACAAACACCATAACTCCGAACGTTCCCCCCCTTCCTTCTTCTTCCCCCAGGTTTATATGCTGAGCATGACGTCATATGGTATGGAATAGCCCTTTGGTCAGTTGGGGTCAGCTGTCCCAGCTGTGACCCCTCCCAGCTTCTTGTGCACGTCCTTGCTGGCAGAGCATGGGAAACTGAGAAGTCCTTGACTTAGTATAAGCACTGCTCAGCAACAACTAAAACATCAGTGTGTTATCACATTGTTCTCATACTAAATCCAAAACACAGCACTATCCCAGCTACTAGGAGGAAAATTAACTCCATCCCAGCTGAAACCAAGACACCTAGTTAACTAGAGGTTGCTGAAAAACAACAGGACCCAGAACACAAATACTTGTTCTTATTACAGCTGAACCTAACTTGCACTTTACATTCACTTTACATTGCACTTTTTTACATGCATTTTTTTATTCAGTAGTTGAAAAATTGGAGTGGGGATTGGGGGGATCCCTCCAAGGTAAGAAAGCATCTGTGTTTGTATGGCTGCCTTTGTAAATACCTTTTTCTGTAGATATCTGTTGTACGTGGATTTAGATATAGATACATTCATAAATATAATTACGGGTATAGACATTTGGTTAACTTGAAAGCTCCAAAGTGTCGTTTGTCACATTTATGGTAGGAACTTTAACTGCGTTAAATACTTATTCTTTTCCAAAGTGACTTTTTTCTTTTCCCTTTACAAAAAAAATCAAAATGTACTTCATGAAACTATTGTATATGAAGCACTTATTAGCCGTAATTAAATGGACAATATGAATTTACTACGTCTTTAGGACTCTGGCTTGTTCTGGTTTAGAGCAAGATGATTAATGCAAATACATATTACTTGAGATAACCATTTAGCAGCTAATTTAGCCAAATTTATTACAGCAGTTAGAGGTTTTTCATTTTAGCAGACGGAGACAAGGACATGACAAAAGCAGAAGGTGTATATGAATGCACACTGCCCTCTAGTGCACAAAGCTTTATGGGATTAGTGAGAAATGCAGAAGAGAGTAAGTGCTCCAGTAACAATAGTACCCAGATTTTGAACAGTTAGGTTTTCTTTAAAACCATGCTGCTCCCTTCCACTGAAAGATTTGCATTTCATCCCCTTCTTCTGACACTGAAGCATCAGATACAAACCAAATCCATTTCAACTTGGCAATATTTTGGCTGAAGTATTACTTTAAACATCTGTATTTTTAAGCCTTCTTGCTGTGAGCATTTAATAACACCGTTTCACGTTACTGATTGCTTTTACTTGTTTCTCTGTTTCCTAGCATATTTCAAACATCGGAGAGAGCTGTCACTCTTTGGCTCTAACCAAGCCATTCTGTGCCTCCCTTAGGCCTCTTTCTCAGTCTGTTGGTGGATTTACTTTGCTCTGCTAGAAAGCAAATTCTCCCAAGGCTTTCCCCCCACTGACCAGTGGAAATTTCGTTCATCTGAGAACTGTAAATTCTGTTTGACAAGATCAAAGAAACAGATGTATAAGTTCAGTGGTTGATATTGCCTGCAATAAGGAGAAATGATCAAAGCAGCAGGGGTAGAGTATCTTCCCAAACCTTTCAAATATCCAGAATCTCAAAGAGGTCTACCTAGGAGCTATGAATAAATCACAGACAAATTTGCCTCTTTTTTTTCCTTTTCTTTTTTTACAGTTTGCCATTGAGTGCATTGAAAATGTCCACACAGCAATAAGTATTCTGTGAACCAAAGAGATTTGTAGTTCTTTTTACTCTTCTCCTTCCACTAGAGTTTCCAAAAACAGATTAAAATTATACTTTAAAAACTTGTAAAACATACAGCTAGTTATAATGAACTTTAGATCCTGTTTGTCATCTCACTGTCATGCTTCATTAAAACGAAAGGAATCCAAGTATCTTCTGCTCATACTTGTGGCATGTTGGACAATGAAGATCATTTTACCACAGTTCTAACATGCACTATATCTTGCTTCTGTTTTGTTTGTATTTTTTTGACAGTGCTGAATAAGGGTCAATGTGTAACAAAGTATTACCGCTGGATGCAGAAGAACGGAGGTTATATCTGGATACAGTCTAGTGCAACCATAGCTGTCAATGCCAAGAACGCAAGTGAGAAGAATATCATCTGGGTCAATTACCTTCTTAGGTAGGTCTTCCAGTCACTTCTCTCACTTGAACTGCTGTCTCTGTTGCTTGTCTCTGTTGGTGAGAGTTTTAGGGAAAAAACAATTGCCTACTGGAGGAAGTTAAGGAGAAGAACTTTTCATATGGTCCACCTCAAAAACAGTGCCATTTAGTTATATTTATTGACATCTGTCATGTCTCAGTACACTGGCATATTCTTGAATTATTATGCTGCCTTAGTCTTCAAATAAACCCTCCACCATTTTATTGCATGCCTCCACTGCCCTGAGATCTACTCAACCTGAGCTCAAAGATAAAAATGATCCACATCAACTTTCAGTAGTTGTGTTATAAAATCTAGTGTGAAGTGTTGGGCACTGGTTTATTTGGTTATTGAAAATGCATGGAAGCAAACTTCTGGAATGCTACAAAAAGGTCTCTCTGAAAGGTGTTTACCAGTTCACTCCAGAGAAGGGAATTTTCTCAGGAGAAAAACCTTGAACTAACATTTTGCTCCTGTAACCAGCAGACAGTATTCACACTGAAAAATGCAAAATAAGATTTAAAAATAAAAGTAGCAATTAAAACTATTTTAAATAAAAATAGTACTAATATCTTGAATTGAAGACTCTTCCCTGAAAAATTCTGTTTTACCAAAGCCCAAGTATTTTTAAAGGACTGCTTTCTGAGCTCAAGGGAAGACCAACAGTCACTGAGAGACAGTGAATTATAAACCTGACCTTTCTGTCTGAAAATACCTTTCAACGCATTCTGTTTTGTGAAAATGTTCAATAAGATTGGGGGATTTTCTGTTTCATTTCAGAGCAGAACAAACAAACAAATAAAACTTGAAACCTTGAGATTGTCATGAAATGCAATTGTCATTTTGTGGCCTGTTCTCCTTTTAAGTTGCTTGTCATGGTTTGTTACATTCCCTTTGATGCCATGAGAGTTCAAAGTGATGTCTAGGGGTTAGATTGTGACTTATTATGCCAAGTCCAGCAAGCCCTGAAGAGACTGTGCCTGCCTAAACTTGCATGTTGAAATACTTTTGATTCCCCTTTCGGGGAAGAGGAGGAAGCAACCTCTGGCAGGAGAGCATTGGGGGATACTGTGGGAAACCTTCAACAACAGTGGAGTGTTCATTGGGGCTTGCATGTTTCTGTCCTGCTATGATTGAGCATGGGCATTTCTGAATATATCCTTATCCGGCTACTTTTTTGTCTCTTTTTGCAAGAGTGAGGCAGATGCAGCATTTCAAGAGGTCAGCTTAAGCCTGGCAATTCTGAACTGGAAGTACAGCTTCACTGCCCTAGTCCTAACAGGGCTTCAAAATGCCCAGAAATGTGCTCTTATTCTAGCTGGAAAAGTGGTCCATAAGAATTACGAACGGTTGCCTCTGTCCCCTTTGCTGCTTTCCAGACAATAGGTGAACCTAGTCCACAAACGTTCCACAAAATTATTTTCTCTACCAACAGAATATACGTAACAAGAAAAGAAAAGCAGTGTCGTTTTCCCCAAGTCTCCTCCCAGAACTTGATTATTCTGCTGCATTCCCTTCACTGGTCTGTTAGAGAAAGGTTAACTTCTATACTGAATTTGTATTTTTAATTTAGTTTTCTCCTAATACTGGAAAGATCCAAATGTCCAAATAATGTTTTAATGACAGATCAAGGCATAATTAGGTCTACTCTTAGCAGGAGTACTGGTCTGTATACATTTCCATGCATTAGAAAGTATGATTCAGCTGTCTGTAAAAGGATAGACTAATTATAGTGACAGGGAGGATTAATGTTGTTCTTGTTCTAGCAACTTGTTATTCACAGTGTGAAAGCCCTCAAACATTTTTTGTTTGGAGGGGGCAAATTTAGGGACTGCCTTGGGATGCAAGCGAATAAAGTCACTTTGTCAGGACAAAACCATAAAGATGATAATTGTAAGAATGGCATTTCAATGTGAACTGTGTGAACTCTGAATTTTCACAGTACACTGTAATAGGCTGAATATGGGCGCACTGTCATTGTGATAGTGTGTCAGTCACCCCCAGTGCTGCCTCATATTGTTCTACGCAGGACTGCGGATTTTCTGCTCTATCACCGGGCTGGAATTTGAACTGCATAGAAATGCTCACCTATTCAAAAATGATTAAAGACTTTGTTTATTTTCAACATTCCTATACCACTTATGTCTAGCTGTGTCTGTTCCCCTGCCTTTGCACAGATCTGGGAAAGGAACACATTTTAAAAGGTACAAACCAAGAAAAAGCATAGGGTTTGTTTTTTTCATTTTCTCTGGTAGTGTAGCTTTTTTACATTGCAGTCATGTTCATTGCTAACAAGTCACAGGTGAGCACCACATGAGCAGATGAAGATATGATTATAATGGGTGTGTTGACAGTTCTTTATCCCTAACATATGCATCTTAACATGCACATGTGCATCTGTCATATAGTTAGAGTGGTTGCTTTTGGTTTCTTGGTGATGTGAATGCATGTGTGAAGTGCTTAAAAATATATAACCTTTTTTTTTTATCTATTTTTTGGCCAAATTCTTTTGAGCAGTGGTCATTTTCTCTAGCCCTAACCAAGCACCTTCTTACTAACTTTATGTATGGTCTGCTTGATTTAAAATGTGGAAAACAGGAACGTTGAGAAAACCAGGTATTGAAAGGGCTCTGGCAAGGTTGATAGGGAACATTGTTACAGAGATAACTCTAATAGACATTGCCGGTGGTAGAGAAACAGATTGGAAAAGTTAAAACACCTCTCTGTACTTCCAGGCCCAGTAATGGGATCGAAATCGAGATATTTTGTTGTTGGATGATTACACAGTGTAGCTTTACTGCTAGATATCACACAAGCCATGGTGTCCCACTTCAGTAAGAATGCTTTGATAGCTTTAAAACTTCACTAGAATCAAACGAGTTTTAGTACCTGGTCAATATAAGTATTTGACAGCGGTATTAAAATAAACCTTCATAAAATCCCTGCTGTGAAGCTCTGAGCAGCCGAAAATGTATGTTTCCATGTTTGCTCTTCTATTCTTCCTATTTATGTTCTTTGTTCCTGAACTTTGGTAAGAAAAGAGGGAAAAACCATGAAACTGCAAATTGTGTTTATATTTGCTGTCTCCTCTTCAGTAACCCAGAGTACAAGGACACTCCAATGGATATTGCACAACTTCCTCATCTGCCAGAGAAAACCTCAGAATCCTCGGAGACCTCTGACTCTGAATCGGACTCAAAGGACAACTCAGGTAACACACATGGTGTGCCTTTACACCTACAAAATGTTCATGTCATGAGAGCCACGTGGTTGGCTTTCCAGTTGCTTTTACTTCTCAAGGATTGTTCCATTATAAGAAAACAAAAATCCTGTAAAATTAAATTGAAAAACACTAGCAAAATCTTTTAATGACCTCATCATTTCCACAGTATCTCCATTTCCTCAGTATTTCTCTGCACTCTGTGCATGTATCCTTGCCTACATGGCACTGAACTAAATATTTGATTTCCCAGCTAAGCTTCATGAACAGGTATTGTGCCTTGTGCAGAGGACCTGGGATTGTAACTGTTGAATACAATTCTAGTTCTTATCTTTCCAGAGTAGGCATATTTTCTGAAGATAAGTCTCTACTGTCAATCTTTATGACACTTTTTCCTGTACAAATACATTTTTGAAGAGTCTCGCTAGGGGGCAGTGAAGATTGCAAAATTTGAGAGTTTTCTTGGGTTAAAAGAATTGTATTTTATTAGAAGATACGGGTTCAAGCACTTGTTTCTAAGCTCTGTAAGTCTGGGACTTCAGCTGTTTTTTAAAAGCTAAATGTACTTGTCAAACTCAATGTGTAAATTAGTCCTACGGATGATCCAGTGTTCACATGTTCCCCATTAGTTTCAAAAGTGGTTACCTAGGCACAGGTACAGATCATCTGGCTTTGAAAGGAGCATGGTTTCCTGTGGCCCAAGAACTAAGGATGTTACTGTGCTGTAGTATACGGTATATATATCTGAGTCTTCTCTCGTGTCTATGATAACAACCAAAAAAAATCTGGAGAAAATGGATCACAGTGACATAAATCAAGCAAAAGCAAGAAGAGGATCAGGCCTTAATGTTATATTATATGATATGGCTGTTCTCTTTCATCTTTTGCTTTTATTTGTTCTCCTTTGACAGCTTGGTTTGATGGTTTAAGTCAACATTAGGCACACATGCAGGCTTGTTGCCCACTATCACTGGGAATCTCTTCACCCATTCCTGGTGCTTTCTTTATGCTGTCTTGTTCCTAAATAGCCAAATAACACACATGTGGAGAACAGTTTGCATTTCCCATGTGCACTGTAAGTTTCTCCACGTGAGAAGTGCGTGTGCATTCGTGACTCCTAAGGCTGATGCAGAGCAAGAGAGCATTCTTCAAAGGTGCACAGATGTGTACATCTCAGAAGGAAATATCTGGGAGTCTTGGAAGACAGCAGAGGCAGGGGGTTGTTTCTTACAAAAGAATTAAATAGAATGCCAAAGGACGTGAAATCAGAACAGCATCTTGGATGAAAGCAACAAGTTCAGTTCAAACTCTGAAAATCCCGGGCAATTTTGTGTAGCTTTAGACTACCTCACCCTAAGCCCACTCTTGACCAGCTAGAAACCATAGCCTTAAAAGAAAGCGTCTTAAAAAAAAGAAAAAGAATTGTAGGAGAAATTTAGCCCTAGGTGGAACAAAAAGCTGGATGAAATTTAGGGGTTTGTGGCTATTACTTTGCTTCTGTGGGTTTTATTTTTCAAAAGGAAGGATCTCTCTGCTGCTGGTGACTCAAGCAAAAATCCCACTAAGTGGCTTGTGAAGTGCGTTGCCCTGAATCCTCAGGCAGCTTCCCTGTCAAGCCCACCTTCTCCAGCACTTCTGGGAAACTTTGGTATTGACATGGCTCCGGGAGTAACCAATCTTTAGAGTAAAACTGGCCCTTCCCCTCTGCCCCTAAAACGAGTCTATTGAAAAGGGTAGTATTTGGCTCTGATAGGTGAAAAAACATCTTTTATGTCCCAACAAAAGATTTCTGGCTGGTCTGTAAAAGACGGGGTTTCCTGAAGCCTTTTATGACCCTTTCAAACATAGTATGATAATGGAGAGTATTCATTCTCAAAGCTGCTTTGGCTGTCTGAGTCCAGTGGGCTAGGGTGTTTGTCTCATCCGTATTAGAATTAGGTAAAAGTCTAAAACACAACTAAATGAATTCAGGAAAGAAGAGCAACAGCTTCTCAGTGCTGTAGCTGGGCTATTTTCAATGGCCCTTAGATGGTTTGGATCAATCAAGAATTTAATTCAGTGCCTGAATTTTTTTTCTGCTTTTTTTTATTTGTTGCCCTTCAGGGGAGTATGAGAAGACAGTCTAGCAATGTAACAAAATTGTTATGACTGGTTTATTCATTCAGATTTATACATGTATGACCTGCTTCTTCTCTCGCACGGGAGGAAATCAGCAGTAATTCCACTGAAGTCAGAGACACTATGCCACTTCAAAAGTGGCAACGGTGAGAGGAAAATGAGATGAGAGGACTAGAATCTTCATTAGTAAATAGTGCTACACCTGGATGCCTGCCCACTGTAGGAGAACACAGATGTGAAATAACAATCACCAGAACATAACGGTCATAATGGGATTGTTCACTGACTCCTCTTTGGATGACACAGCTACAATGCCGTTGTGCTCACAGTCGTCAAAATGATTCTTGTCCAGCAAGCAGATGAAAAGGCCCCCCTCAATCAAGGTGCAGGCCATATAGCATAGGCTTTTAGTGCATTAACAATCCTGAGTCAGAGAGATTCATGGTGATCAAAACTCTCCCAACACAACGTTGCAAAAAAATTGTGGCTCTACAAAAGAGAACGCCTTTTGCCAAAAAAGTTTACAGCAATCAAATCTCATTGGTAGGTAGAAATCTGGACTTGGGGTATAATATTATGTTCCTGTTGCTAATGGTTTGTTTCACTTTCCTTTTGCTCCAGAGGACAATGAGAATTCAAAGTCAGATGAGAAAGGAAACCAGTCAGAAAACAGTGAAGACCCTGAATCCGACAGGAAAAAGTCAGGAAATCAGTCAGATAATGAAATGAACTGTAATGATGATGGGAACAGCTCCAGCAACCAGGACAGCAGGGACAGTGATGACAGCTTTGAAAACTCTGACTTCGAGAATCAAAAGGCCCCCGAGGACAGTTTTGGCACTCTTGGCTCTATGCAGATCAAGGTGGAGCGCTATGTTGAGAGTGAGTCAGACTTGCGGTTGCAGAACTGTGAATCACTGACCTCGGACAGTGCCAAGGACTCAGACAGTGCAGGGGAAGTAAATGCCCAGTCTTCCAGCAAACATCAAAAGAGGAAGAAGAGGAGAAAAAAGCAAAAGGGAGGCAGCATGACCCGGAGAAGGCTGTCAAGCACCTCAAGTCCAAATGGACTTGACTCAGCTTTGGTGGACCAGCCCCAGCTGCTCTCGTCACCAAACAGTGCCTCAGTGCTCAAAATTAAAACAGAAATCTCAGAACCTATCAATTTTGATAATGATAGCAGTATTTGGAATTACCCACCCAACAGGGAAATCTCAAGGAATGAATCACCCTACAGTATGACCAAGCCCCCCAGCTCCGAGCACTTCCCTTCCCCCCAAGCCAGCAGTAGTTTACATGTCTCCATTCCAGACTCCGTTCTCACCCCGCCAGGGACTGAAAATACTGCCAGCCGTAAAACTCAGTTCAGCACCTCATCCAACTCGGCCTTGGCTCCTGTGTCCTCTGACCCTTTGTCACCCCCACTTTCAGCATCTCCACGGGACAAACATCCAGGAGGTCCCACAACTTCCAACTCTTTGTTGTACACTGGGGATCTGGAAGCCCTTCAGAGGTTACAAGCAGGCAATGTGGTGCTTCCTTTGGTTCACAGGGTAACAGGAACCCTTGCTGCGACCAGCACTGCTGCTCAGAGGGTCTACACCACTGGCACTATTCGGTATGCTCCAGCTGAAGTTACTTTAGCCATGCAGGGCAACCTCCTCCCCAACACCCATGCTGTTAACTTTGTTGATGTTAACAGCCCCAGCTTTGGGCTGGATCCTAAAACACCGATGGAAATGCTCTACCACCACGTTCACCGACTCAATATGTCGGGACCGTTTGGAAGTGCTGTGAGCGGGGCCAGTCTGACCCAAATGCCTGCAGGGAATGTGTTCACAACTGCCGAAGGACTTTTTTCCACTCTTCCATTTCCTGTGTACAGCAATGGCATTCACACTACACAGACTCTGGAACGGAAAGAGGATTGAAATATGACCACATACTGTGTTCAGTGTTATACTCTGAGGCATAGACTATGTTTTAATTTAGACCTTTAATTCTAGCACTTTGAATTTGAGCAGGTCAGCTTATTCTCTCAATATGATGGTCCCCATTTCATTCCCTTTCTCTTTAACTTGACTTATTCTTTAATGTAAAGATATTTTTTTATTTTTGCCTTCAGAGAGTCGAAGTACCAGTTGCCTGCCATTTTGTCTTCTTCTAAGATGTGTGTTTTTTCCTTTGCATCTTTATTAAGATGCCTTTAATATGTGTATGCCTCTGCCATAGAATACTCAGTGTTGTGGTAAAGAGATTTTAAAGTGACAACCATTGGTTTTACTTCAAAATGATCTTGATATGATCAAGATTAAAAGAGACAAGCATAAACAATGTGCCCTGTTTGACTAAGTCAAATGAAAGGGGGTTTTTGTTCCTAATTCCTTTAAAAATAGGGGATAGTATTTTAGAATTTTATGCAGAGTTTAATTCTCTTTTTATGGTTAAGATTTTCTTACTTGCACATAAAATAATTTGGGTTCTTAAAAAGTTAATTTCTGGCCTGTGACTAGAATGTTAAAAAGTTGGACTAAATGTTAATTACTGAAACTTTAACTTAATTTCTAAAACCATGGTGCTATCATTTATTAATCTGTAATGTCTTCATACAATATGCAGCTTGTGGGCTGGGTTTTTTGGAAAGAATGTGTTCCGTACTGGTTTATAGTCGGGTGCTGCAGTCTCCTTGGTTAGTTAAGACAAAAGCCCTCATTAACATTTGCTGCAGGACTTAAAATTTTTTACCTCCAAACTAACAAGCATAGCCTCACATCAAATTTAAATGGGTCAGGAAGCCTTTTTCAAAAAGTGCTTAAAAACAAAAAACTCAATTTAATTGACGCGAGGAGCAGTTTCTTAGGTGCATATTGTTTTGCTTTATTTTTTTCTCAGTGTAACTGAGGCTAATTTTACAACGTCAAATAACACTTCGGAGTAAAAAAAAACAGAAGAACTATTTAACATGTTTTGTTTTGTTTTTCATTTAATATTATAGAGGGAAGGTTGTAAATTTCCTTTTGTTCTTTGATTTGGGTATTTTTTGTTGTTTTTTCCTTATTTCTAGTGTTGAAACCAATATGTTTTAAAACTAAAGAATGGGTTAATAAGCTTGAAATAGATAACTACAACTGAAAACTGCACATTAAGTAAAAGAAAAGAAATCTCCTATTTTGTCTTTGTTGCCAGAAATCACAGTGTAGTGTCAAACACTCCAAATGACTGTCAAATATAAATTCTTCTTCCACTCCATCTTTGGCAGCTGTTTGTTAAGGCATCTAATAACAGATGTGAGAACTGTAATGTGTACAATGTGTAAGTGTCCTTGGCTGTCAGTCCCATTGCAGTTTCAATGTGTGTTACTATATGCAGTATATACTAAGCTAATGTAGTTGTTTTGTCCTTTGTCTTCTCTGTGCTTTATCTCTAGTCCGGAGTGGTAAAGTCCCATTCCTGCAGTCCTAGTGAACCAGTGATTCTTGGGGGTTAGTGGTTTTTGTGTGGTGGCCTTCCTCTGTAATGTCACCTTATGCTGCTTCCACTGTCTGTATACCTTTTAATTTCTGCTGTTGCTTTGCTGTTGTGTATTCTCAAACCTCTCTCTCCCCCTTCCTCTCTCCCCTCCTCTCCACGCCTCTCCTCTCTCTTTCTCTCGCTCTCTCGTTCTCTCTTCTTCACTCTCAGAGATAAAAGACTCTTAACTAGCTCAAGGTTAATGGAGCCATTTTTCCCACAGAGGAATTCTGGGTATGACTTACTCTTCCAGTGTACCCCACAATGCGCTACAGAGTAATGCTCAGATATATTAAGCAAATTGATGCCATATAGCCTCAGTTGTTAACATTCCCAGAGTCCCTTGTGCTCGAACTGTAAGCAGAGGGTGCATTTCTTTGGTTTTCTCCCAGGTAGGCTGGCGGAGTAATACGTAGAGCAATTACCAGTGAGATAGGAAATGCTTTCAAAGGTCAACCAGCATTGTTTAAAAAGGAAACTGAGCTTAGAATTGTCATATATATTTGCTTACGTGTGCAATGCTAATATATTAACTCAGCTGTCCTTTGAATTTTTGATTCGAGTCGAGTCAATTCCTGCGGTAGCTTTGAATTTGAGAAGTAGGTCCAAGCCACGGCGGAGTAATAGCGAAAAAGGAATTGGACGCCACAAATTTAATTAATGAGCTTTTAAAGGCTCCATTGGAAGGATTTAAGTAGGTCTAAAAAAGGCGAGATTGGGAAAGTCAAAGTTTAATTTTGGAAGCTCTACTCTAGCTATGGAACAATCAAAGGAGTGCACCTATCAGCTACAAAGAACAGCTAGACAGCTGTTGTTGTTTTGTTTTTTTTTTTTTATAAATGTTTCTGTGTTGTGTCAAAATGATTTCTGGTGATTTAAACTAACAGATAATCACAGCTGCTGTCTAAATCCATAGTGTTTAAAATTACAAAATGAAAAAAAAAACTTCATTACCTGTGAAGACTGTGTCTGTGTTTTTAACTATTTCTTGTACAAATATATGAAATCTTTTATGAGGAGACTGGTGCCAAGTAGCTGAATAATGGGGAAAGGGATTCTGTTCGTATAAATCTTAGCAGTGTTACCAACTCTACAATATAAAAAAAATTAAAATGTTAAAAAGTGACAGCTATGGTACATTTATTTTGTGTTAAGCTAACCGAATCTAACTTCTTGAGTGCCTGGCTTATTTGAAACATTTTTTTCATTGATCATTGATAATGCTGCAAATCAGAAATGTACATACTTCATTTACAACAGGGTTCTTTTTATACTTTTGTAGATTCTCATACATGTCATACATGGTTGTCTTTATGTAACTTAATTTTTTTTCATCCTGCAGGTGCCATTTTCATAATAAACTTCTCTTGGATTTGTTACTATCTGGCATCATTTCTTTTACATATAACCATCCTGACTAATGAATGCTGGTAGTATTTGTTTGAGCAGGTATTTTTTAATTGTTTTTTTTAAAAAAAAAAAACAAAACAAAAAAAACAAAAAAAAACAAAAAACAAGAAAAAATAACCAAAAATCAAAGAAGATAAAGCTAGATTTTATTAACACTTGTGAAATGAAGAAAAGAAGCTGTCAAGATGTAGGTTAAGAATGCTAATCCAAATACTACAACAAACTTGCCACCATCCTAAATTCTCAGCTACCCCAACTCATTGTCATATTGAGCATTTTTATGCACATTATCAAAGCTGAATAATGGACCTGCAACATTAACCACTACAGAAAGTGTACATTTTTTCTTGATTAATGCACACTGGAAGAGGTCAGCTTTTGTACATTAATCATTTAAAATGCACTTTATATTTTCATTTTTGTACTCTACAATGTTACAGTGAAACTCTTCAGTCACATTATATCCTACCTAGACTGCTGATGCTTTTAAATGCGTACTCTCTTTCCCCAGACTGGCAACATGTAAGTTGTTGGTGTCGTGTGGCTAGACTTTCTGCCTGACAAACTGAGGACAGAAACATTTACCAGCATAGAAAAGACAAGGCAAAAAGCCTTGACCTCACAACTGAAGGGAGAAAAAATACCTCAAGTACAGATATCCACACACAGTGGTTGACCCTAAAAAGGGAACAGCCATCGGCAATTACGCCTGCATAAGTTCTGAAAAAAGGCCCAGAGCAAGTGTGTTTGGTCTCTGCTGTGGAAAAGCAGGGAGAAGCTATGCTACAGGAGATGCCGCCCCAGGTACCCATCGCTCTGTGCCGACTCCGACGGTGGCTGCTGCACACACGAGGAGGGGCTGGGTTGTGGCAGGTTGGGGAGCAGGAGCCTTCTCACCCACCGCTCACGCGGTCTCTGCATTTCTCTTTCATTCATTGGCTTTATTTACAGTGCCTCCCCCACCTGTGCCAAAGATTTCCAGATTTTGCCATATTTTATTTTGTTATTGCTGAGTATGCAATCTCTAAGAACTCAAATTTTGGGCATGTAAAATCAAGACAGTGTCACCCATAGCCAAAATCTGTAAGCAACTTTGAGTGCCCAAATCTTTTCTCCTCTGTATGTCCACTTAGAAATTAAAAATATTGGGCTAGTCATTCTGGATCAGATTTTGGTTGCCTTATTAATGCTGAGTAAAACTGTTTAATCAGTTGCACAGTTTTCAGCACATCTTTTTACAGCAAAAGATACACTCAGCTGAAGTAAGAGTAGGTGAATCTGGCTTGCTGGGCTGATAAAACAAAAAACCCACAAAAAATGTATGCACAGTTCTAGCTCGGTGAGCCAGCCCAATGGCTTCATAGCCTGAAGTCTGGCTCTTTGAGTTTCCGAGCAGTTCAGGATTCCCGCTTCCCAGGCTCCAAGCACTGAGTTTGATATGTCTCCAGCTTGCGGGGGGGTAGGAAGGAGCAGAGGTTAGCAGTGCCGCTTTCAGGTCTGCTCACATGTTCCAGTTGGCAATGCATCTTGTTTATGAGGTAGCTAAGGGTACGGATGCCAACCGAGAGGAAAACGGAATTTAAATGGAGATTGGAAGAATGACTAGAATAAAGCTTAATGGAAGAATAACATGCCCATTCCAAATAAGTGTTAACCAATATTAACTAAAGCCACTAATCCCAAGAAAGGGCTTGAGGGGGGCGTTTCCAAGCTCTTATAAAGGCTTTTTAAACCTCAACCATACTGCCTATACATTGCGTCAGAGCACAGAGTTGATGGTCAAAGTGAATAGACTGCTCTAAGACTTCCAGTTGAACAAGAAAATTTGTGCATTAAAGAAAATTATGGAAAGGCTGTTTCGTGGGGTTTTTTTGTAGTGACACTGTTGCATCGATGTAGCTCTGGGGAATGGATTTTGTAAGTAGTTATTTGTAGCAATTTTAAGAAACAAAACTGCTTGAAAGGGTTGAATCCTTTGAAAAGGATTCTTTGGGGTTGGTCTAGTTGCTATTTTTATAATATTTGGAGGAAAAACTGTTTGCCCTGCAGGCGGCTGGGCAAACTTTGTCAAGCCATTTCATCAAAGAAAAGAGTTGCAAGGGGAAAAGGGCTCTTTCAAAGTGTCATGACTCTTAAAAGTTACAGTGATAGAAAAATGTTTCAGGACTACTTAGAGAACTAGCTCTGACAGCTTGCACTGGTGCTATCGCAAGGTGGTCATGTCACTGCAGTAACTGTGATGCCCCTGACAGCACATTTATTGTTATGATTCCAGGAGCTCCATTAGTTTAAATGTGTCAGTTCTTTCAGAGGCATTTGCATAGTATTTTTCCTTCTTGCCATTGTAATTTCTTTATTTTCATTTTAGGGCTGGGGGCGGAGGGTGGAAAGGCTGGGTGTGCGTTGTCAACTAATTTAATGAACTGTCATCTATCCAGTGAGTTTACTGGGGAGCCTACAGAAATGTGAACAAACGGGATGTCGCCAGAGCCACAGATACTCAGGTAAGATCAAACCATTTATAAAACACAGACACACAGATCTGCTACCTCTGAAAGCCAGTTGGGCTTTCAGACTGGGCAGGGTAGTACCTATGTATATATGCATAATAAAGGTCCTTTCTTCCCCTCCTCCACCTATTCCTTCATCTTTTCATCAGAGGGAGAGAGTACTGGAAGCTGTTATTCTCTCTCTCAGCATAAGTAGTGTTTATACAGTGTATGAACAGGTATATTTTACTGGCTGAAATAACACCCCAGTGATTCCTCTAATAGCTTTGAAATTTCCAAATAGCACTCAAGACCCAATTTTCATAAAACATATCCAATCACATCAACACTTTCTTTCACCAAATCAAACAGGATCTTTCTGAAAGCAATAGGACTCAAGATAAGCCAAGGATGCAGAGCTCTGCTTTTAATTGACCTGAATCAGGACAGCTATTCTCCACAGTTTTTTTCAGAATCATAAATTCAGCAGGAGAGAGTGGAAGAACAGCTTTCATTTCCATGAGGTGGGTCTTTTGGCAAAACAAAAGCCCAGAGCAGTTCAGAATTATTTCATATAAATAATCACATTTCTAAAAGTATGCCATTCCAGAGAGCTTAGTGACTCAGGTCCAAAGCCATGCAAATGCAGCCAATAATTATGAGTTTTATTACATTTGTAGGAAGTTAGAAGTCTTTCCCATCTTGTAGGAATTGTGTAGACTAGATGCGATGCAGAAAATAAGGGATCTTTTAATAGATACCAGCAGTACAATGAGTACCGACTTCGTGCCCAGCCAAAAAGATCATCAGGCCCCAATAAAGGCTTATGGGAAGTCAGTGGGAGAAGGTTTGCATTGCTTTGCTGATAGAGGACTTTATTGCCCAGTACTTTGTCTCAAATTACCTTTCACTGGCTCTAGAGACATGGAAAGTATTGAAATTACCTTCCCCATTACAAGTTTTCCTGAGAAAAAGGACCTCTGTCTTGTTTGTAATAAAAGGGAATGTAATATTTTCTTGCAAAAGGAAGGGAATCAGTTTTTCCTCTTTTTAATGTTTTAAAAGCATTCACAGATTTATAGCGGAAATGTCAGGAACAGGATGTATTAACCGTATGACCCCAGCAGAATGAGTCTACACCCTTGAATGATTTAAAAGTTTATCTGTGTCCTCTGAATAGCCACAAAGGGTCAAGTCTTGGTCCTGCTCAAATCAATGAGAGCTTGACTAATGACTTTAATGGCTTCAGGAACAGGACCAAAGTTTTGGTCCAATACTCATAAGCAAATAACAAAGCAGAGCCTATAGCACGAACCGCAGACAAATGAGTCTGGCTAATTGGTACAGTGCATTCTAACCCTGTACCACACCACTCACACGCTAAGAGAGTAGCCCTTTTTTGTTTAATTAAAAAGTCTTTCCCAGTCTTCCTCAACTGCATGGTCTGATCCTTGAAGATATTCCTGCCTTTAAAATGGGGGGGGTATGAGGCAGAGGCACAGGTAGGACTGGAAAGACTCTGCTTTCCTGCTCACTCTGTGGGAGTGGGCTTGGCTGCCTGGGTCTTTAATAAGAAAGCAAAGGACTCTGAGGTGAAAACTCTGCTGAACATTGAAGTTTGTATTTTCTTGAACTACCAGCAGTGCAAACCCTGATGGCAGCACCAGCGTCATCAGTACAGCCTTCCCAGCCCCATTTTGAGTATCATCCAAGATATGGGGAAGTTCAGCACATTGTAAAGAGGTTAGTATTCACTGAAAGCAGTTTCCAGTTTCTGTTCAGTACTGTGAATCTGTGAGGCCTCTTAGCATCCTTTGCAGTCTTTCCTGTACCTCAGTTAAAAATTCTTTCTTCTCAGTTAAAATTTCTTTCTTCTAGCCAGTTCTCTGCTTTATTACAGCATGTAAGATAGTGTCTTGCAGGGTAGTGACAAAAGCTGATTTCAGCTCAGGAAGTCCGGTCTCCTTAGATTATAGCAAACTGAAAGAACTAGGAGTCTCCAAAGATTTACTTTGGGCTGAAAACATACCCTAAATGCTGTGATTCATACCCATAGCAAGGACACAGGGATCTTAGACTTTGCAGGGTGAGATCAGTTTCTGAGAACATGCCTCCCACTTATTGCTCATTGGCACTTTGAAGAAGCTCTGATTTTTGCCTTCTTTCCCACTTAAAAGGAAAGCTCCTTGCTGCTCTGTATACTTTCACCTCTGCCGCAAGACCTGCAGCTGAGGGGCCTGGCTTGGCCCCCTTCAGTTCCTAGATAATTTTCTTCACTGAGCGTTACCTGAAATTTCCAATTGCACGTTGATGCGATCATTCACGTCCCATGAGGCTGCAGCCTCATGCCTTCATGTTTTCTGTATGGCGTCATTTCTCCTCTTTTTCCCACCACCTTTGTTTTTTGCTTTGCCCATGCTTTTTAGCTTCACAATGTCTTCAAACACACACCCCTGGGTGCATAGCGCTTCCCCAGCATGATCTGTAACCATTACTGCCACTCCCTGGCCCTTGTTACCAAGCCAATTTTATATCCAATCGAGTATTTTACCATCAGTCCCATACTTGCTAACCTTATAAATTAATCTGTTATGTGGCACTGTATTGAGAGCCTTTTCAAGTCCAAGTAAATTATGTCTCCTTCTTCACCCCTGTCCACTCTTATTGTCACTTCCTCAGAGAAATGAATCAAGATTGTTAAGCATGACCTCCCTTTTGTAAATCCATGCTGACTATCTCTAACCAATCTATATTAGATGATTGATATTAAATCAGGACACAGACTCAAAGGGGGACTGCTATATAAATGCAACCTAAGGTTGCTTCGTGTGGAGTGAGAGAAGGGAATCACTGATACACTGAAGTTAACAGTACCAAGTCTGATGGTTTGCCGATAACTTATTAGTGGTCAGATCCCTCCCCAGGGTGGCAACCAGAACTCCTCCAGAGAAAACAACAGCTTTTATCTGCATTTGCCTAACATGTTTCTATTGCAGAAGCGAGTGTAATCACTGAGGGTGAGGAGAGAACTGGGTTCTGCTTTTAGTCATCTATGGTGAAGTCAAAATCACAAAAACATTGCAAAACCCTCATTTTCAACAGAACGTTGTCCCACAGCTTCCGAAAAGAGCTGTACCTGCATTGCCTAAGGCGCGTATCGAAAGGCAGCATGGGCATTTGCTTCTTGTGCAAGCACAGCCAAAGGATACCAAGGGAGTCCCATGCCTTGGTCAGGGTACTGGAGAGTATGGGTGCTACCTCAACTGCAGCAATTTTCCCAATATCCCACTAAGACATTTGGGATCTTGCTTCCCCCAAAGCGTGTGCCTGCTCTGAGTACATGTCACTGGTGACTGATGCCAGAGAAGCAACTTTTCCCGTGGAGATTAACAAGAGCGAGAGGCGGGCTCAGGGACTGCAAGGTACAGCTGTGGATCGTGCACCACGTCCCCTTGCTTGCTTGCTGGGGTGTGAAGATGGCAGCCTGCACAAGCAGAGTGAGGAAAGACGCTCTCAGCCGTGAATCCTGGCAGCAGTTGAGGTATAAATTAGATATATTTTGCTAGCTTTTCTACCCTCAATGCTGTAAGCATAATTGAGTTCTTTTTAATTTGGGTGGGGAAAAAAACCATGATCCCAACAGTCTGTCTTGAGCTTGTTTGACAACATATGCACCAAGCACACCGAGACCTTCCAGAGAAGGTCAAAGACATCCCTTGGGAAACTAACCTTTGGCCTCCTGCCTCATAGCACGCCCAAGGTGCACACGGGGAGCCTTCTAATCTACACCCTGTGAAGACTTATTGCTTATATCCTATATATACACGTTCGGTTCCCTTGCACCTTCAAATCAGAAATGCGGTACTCCATGTATGGTGGGAGAGATGTTGTTCTGGGAGAATTCAGCCCAGTCGGTGCTGCTGCAGGACTTAGATATTCTGGCAAACATCCACTGAAACAAAGGAAAGAGGCCCCCACACCAGTCTGGCTTGCTTTCAAGGCCTTGACCCTATAAGGGCCAGTACAGACATGCTCAGAAAAATAACTTGCAAAAACAGTAGGTCAATACAGAGAAGCATAACTTACAGATAAGGTTATAAGGGTATAAAGAAATAGTTGGAGCATGTCTTCCCTGTTCAGAAGAAAAGATTGCTCACATGCTTCATGATGAAAGAGTTCTGAAGAGGAAGTAAAGCTATCAGGTAGTCCTTAGGCAAATAAAAAAGCAGAAAAGCAAAAAAAAGAAAAATCAAAGCAGTGTTCAAGTTGCTAGAGTTATCACATTGCTAGCTAAAACATGTAGTCTTGACATTGGCATGAAGATACATCACAGCTATATGGAGTCCCACAGTCAGAGAAAAACATGGTTTAATATCAAGTGCATAATATAGTTATACATACAATCCAAATTACCAAACATCTTTAAGGAATCAGCTACTGGACAGACATATACCCTAGAAAGTTCCATCAGCCAGCAAGTTATATACCATACCCTTCAAGCAGAAATTGTATATTTTTCTGATGGGTGACAAATCAGATGATGGTAACCATCCCTTCTGACCGCTGAAACAGTGACCTTGCTGACACTAGTAAGAAATCTGCTCTATGAGTGTGCAATTTGTGGAGTTAAGGATTAGACAAATTAGGAACCGTAAAAAGTGAACAAAAAGTGTGAATCAAAACCAGCAGCAAAATTATTTGTCATGACTAGAAGTTTCTGCCTATGATTTCCAGCATATTTTTGTGAGCAAACAGTGAAGTTATGTGAAGGATCAAAAGTATCTTTTCATTATTATGTTGGCTCCATGTTCTCCTGCAGCAGGTGAGTTGTACTTACAGGAATCAGCAGTGCACTTCAGAGAAAGCATCCGTGGGAGGAGAGGGTAGGAACTGACATTTGAGATAGGAGATATCCTTTGACTTCAGCCTTAAGTGTCTGCAGGGCATCTGCCTTCTCTGCTCCTTTGGTTCACAGCTCGAACACCTCCATACACCGAAACTGAACTGGCTGCCCACGAGGAGCAGGGGCTCACACCAGCTTGAACAGCGTGCAGCAGGGTCACGGCAGGGCAGCACGGGACACAGGGCTCCAGCCCAGGCCTCCCTCGCTGTCGGCCGTCCCGCTCCGCACACTGTCCCTCCTATACGTCATTCCTGGCTGGCAGCGTCAGGGATATACCGGCTCGGGTGGGTGTGGGCACAGCACAGAATTTCTAAAGACACTGGGGGCCATCTAGATTAAAATCAAGTGGCTTAGAATATTAAAACTCATATGACCGGAAAGCATACCATGAAAACAATTTTCCCAAACCTCCCAAATATTAACTTCGCCAGTGACTCAATATCAGACTCAAGAAAAAGAATACAAAGCTCAAAAATTCTTCCATCGCTTTAGTGGCGTAGTGCTGAGGTGTGGATCGTCTCAAATACACACCCCTTCAGCTTCGTGGTGCTGCAATGAGACACAGCCTTTGTCACCTAGCTACGCATTTATTCCCGTTACTTAAATTCGTCTTCCGATACAGACAAGAGGTTTTTTTCAAACTAAATTAAGTCACTACAATATTCTAGTCCCTGACTTAGACCGTGAACACAAACCTTCCTTCCTCATAGAGACTCTCTGTAACTGAGCCACTGCTGCAGATGGAAAGATACCTCCCTGGAGTCCACATGTCCCACTTAAGAGTGGGAAATCCCAAATGCCTCCTTCGAGAGGTTCTTGCTTTGGCTCAAAATACCTTCTCCCCTGCTATTTTGGCCAGGTCCAAAAGAAGAAAAAATGTTGGAGAGAGTGATAATAAAATGGATCTAAGAAAACTGTCACTTCTAATTAACTAGAAATGTGTAGTGATACTACTTAGTAGCGCTACTTAGTAATGGTACTGCTACTATTAGCAGTAGTAGTTCTATTAGCATCAGCAGTAGTGGTAGTGGTTGTGCTGTAGTAGTAGTATCATATCTACTATCCCGTAGTAATGATAGTAGTGAAGATTAAATAGTTGAGGTGTTATCAGGATAAGCTCCAAGTACTGCTGGATTTTCCTGTGCTTATGAAAGCGTGCTTAACTGGGAAAGTCTACTTCCAACTTCCTTGACCCTGTGCTTGCTTCTACCCTTTTCGGTCACTGATAGACTCATTTTTTCATTTGTGTACAAGATTACACACTGTCAGAGGTTAGCAAAGTAGGCAATTTGGAGGCTTCATTTTGGAGTATTATTTGTCTGTTGACCTTGTAATACTACCATTTGATAACTGCATATGACACCAGCATTTAATACTCTGTCTGGGCTGACAGATAAAATTCAAGGTGCAAATCAGTACATGTCCAAGGACCTGATCGCCACGAAGCCGGCCTGCCTTTTCACACCGTGCCCAAACTAATACTGCCTAAAGAAATCTGCATGAGCAATTAGGAGGGGTTCATCATGGTGGGTCACTGGCTCTTAAAATGATTCCCTTTATAATTTGCTACAGTGGGAACTTGGCAACCTTGTAAGAGGCATGCAAGAAGCTTTTCTTTAGTTGGCTAAAATGGCTGATAAATGCTGTGATGTTACACATAAGAAATAACATTTTCTTTGATGATGTGGGTGGGTCTGGGGGCCTGCAAGGAATCCTCTGCTCCGTACTATAAGAAGGTGTCACAGACCAGGGCTCAAGGAGTACCAAAATGCTGATCACTGTCTCAACACAGTTTAATAATAATAATAATGATGATGATGATGATAATAATAATAATAAATAATAATAATGAATTGTTACACAGGCTTATTCATAATTATTAGTTAGAACTGTACTCTGATTAGATATTCATACACATCCCATCTGTATACCTGACAGCCCTCTGCTGAGAAATAAAGGTGAGTGGCACGTGCTCAGTGAAGCTGACCCATACAATGAAATGGTTTATGAGAAATTACGATATATGATGAGAACACAAAACTTGATAATAGGTTTATTTATTGATCGAAAATAAAATTCATGAACTGTGAAGCTGAAAACTGCACTGGAGGGAATTTGTCCAAGAGGACATTAGGAAGAGAGAGAGACAGAGCGCGCGTGTGCACACGGGGGGGGGGGGGGGTGTATTACACATAAACTAAGTTAAAGGTTGCCTAAAGGCTTCTGATTCCACAAGCAGAGTCTCTGAGGATAGGAACGGAAAGCCTTTAATGCTACTAAGGCTTTGTCAGTAAGATATTTGCATATTTTGCCTACAAACCCAAAACGCTGTATTAATTCACTTTTATTTACCTTTCTGCCGCTTCCAAAAGAAACCTCGCAGGAAGCCATTAATGACACAGCTTCATAAGAGATAATTTTCAGAGAGGCTTTGCAGGTAGTGACTGAAGGGGGAAAAAAATGTGTGTCAAATTTAGGTTATTAACAACATAATCCTTAAACAGACGGTATCTCAAAACCTAATTCATCTTCAAATTTGACTGTAAAAACTTCATGATCCTTTGCTCTGTGTGCGTGTGAATTTATATTGCGTGTCTTTTTTTCTTCATGTTTACTAGAAAGGGAAGCAGGAGAGTTTTGAAGCACCAAGCTGGAGGCTGGAAAACTCAATTTCATCTTCATGCTACCACACCTTCCATTCAAATTTGGGTCCCTTTCTCCACAGTCCACCAGCAAAACTGCAGGGCAAGCAGCTTTCTCGCACAGCCCACGTGCAGAGCCATCAGGCAGTGCCAGGGCCTGTTTCCAGCAGCGGCTGCCTGGGGAGGACTATTTGGGCAGGGTGGGCTGGTGGGGAGCTCTCTGCAGGACACTCCCCGGTCCCCAGCAAGCGACAGCCCAAAGCTTTCACTTGCTTGGGGCGCGTTTGGCGTCTCTGGCATCACGCGCAGGGAATCTGGATTGCCACAACTCACCGCAAGCCAAATCATGCTGGTATCTAAGACATCCTGCGGGTTCCCCCGCACAAAATCAGACCTGACGTCCCTGATTTGTCCACGACTCACAGCAGTAGGCATTTGGGACGAGACTGCTGTATTTTGTTATCACTTAAATAATACTTTTTGTGTATAGTGCCAGGTTCTCAGTAGACAAACCTTTGGACAAACTGAATGAGAAGCAATTGCTCTGAAATCTGTGACTTCCTGCAAGAAAGCAGGAGTCCCATTTAATACAATTTTAACAGCATGAGTTGTTAATCATAATACGGCAAAAGCGGTCTCAACCTTTTCCCCACTTAGGCGTAAAGTACCAAAACCTTTGTGTCTTCCCACACTGAGAAGTAAAATCCCTTTTACTCCTGTGAATTTATAATATTCAGTACAAGCTTCTTTTAAACTTTCCTGTTGTTGGAGGTACATTTTTCCTGCCTCTACTCGGATGCTTTTAAGATATATAATTTATTAGAGGTTTCCTCTTCCTTCCTGGACTTTTCTGCTCTGCATGCTCTACTTATAGTCTTTGTAATGTCAAAATTATCTCTGAGGAAAAACACAGCGAATCATATACGTAGGCAACATAAATGGACCCTGTTCCACTGCCCAGTCTGGCACCTTTGCAAAGGTGTTCCTTAAACAAAGGAACCATTTCTTCTAATTTATCTACATATAAATTTGTCTAGGTTTAACCTATGTTTAATCATTTTATCTACATCTTATTTATCGCCATTCAGTAGCCCTTGTCTCCCCACGTGCTGCATGGACCCAGTCTCCCATTGCATCCCGTGTTGGGCTGGCACGTACGTCGTGTCCCTGCGTACAGGCGAATGCCTTGTGCTGGTGACAACCCATCAATGGCTCTCAGAGCCAAAACAAAAGGTTATATACGAGAACCATACGAGGCGCCGGGCACCCAGGCCCCACTGCCCCAGAGGCTGGGCTGACAGTGGGGAGAAGCAACATCTTCATTACATGACCACCATCCTTCCACTGCCTCCTTGGCCACAGCACCCGGTAGAAGCCAGTGAGATTTCGTGCAACTGTGAGGCTCCTTGGGATGGGGCAAGGAGGAAAAAGTGCCGCCTGGTCATGCCCTGGCACCTCCAGCCCCTGCTCCCCAGTTGCACCAAAGGGGGTCTGCACCCAGACTTTGCGTTTTGTTCAGAAAAAGACTTGACCTATGTTGTCCTGGAGGAAGACAAACCACCTCTATTCCTCGCAGAGCAGTTATTCCCGGGAGCAATCCCACTGAAATCAATAGCACTCCTCCAGCGAGTCCCTGTGCCGCAGTGCAAGTGTTTCAAAGCCTGACCCCGCTGCAGTGGCTACACCTGGAGTCCATTACAAGGCCCCTTCTTCCTGAGATAGAGGAGCAGCTGAAATGTGCTTAAATGAGGGCCCCGTCCTTCCCGGGTGCCCACCATCCCCGCGTGGCACGGACACGGGTGAGCAGGGAGGCGTACGGGGAGGGGAAAGATGGCGATGGCAGCAATGACAAATTGCCAGCCAAAAGGCCTCGGTTTCAAGTGGAGCATTACGTGGTTTAGGAAGGTTTTTGCAGCTCTGTACTGAAAGGCTACAGTGCATTGCAGTTATGTTGGTTCTTTGCAAATGCTGCTTTGTTTTCCTGGGGTTTTTCTGCACGAACCGAGGAAACGTTGCCACAGCTGATTAGTAACGAACCCTGAAGATGTTTCTTAGATCACAACATAGATATAGTGGAGAAAGTAAGAAAAAGAGATTTCTGGGTAGGGGACTTCAAGGTGGGACATTTCCTAAAGCAATTAATACAGGGGAAGAAAAAAAACAGAAAGCTCAGGAATGTATGAATTTTGGCCATTTCTTCCTCCAAATACAAGCGCTTGAGATGATAGCTTCGAAAACTAGCAGCAGCTCAGTGCGACTGCGTCCTTTCCCGCTGTGTGCTGTCCCGGGGAGGTGGCAGGGAAAGGTGCCGCAGTGGTGAAATCGGGTGTGTGGAAAGGGGGTTCTCCAATGCGCACGTGTTCACTGAATGTGCATGAGTAGCATGCGGAAAGGTCTCTTTGTGCTGATGTTCGTGCCCTGTAATTCTAATATGACAATTATTTTATAATCCTTTAATACATTTTTAAATGTATTAAATACTAATTTAAAGTTCAGGGCTGACAGTAGATTAGCCATATAGCTCAATTATTGAAATGCTTAAGCCTTTTCTAATATACCAAAAAAGAGGGGAGTTTAGGTATTTCAGTTTTAATGCCCCATGATAATTTTTCCCCTTCCTTCAAAAATGGCTGCAAAACAAACAAATAAAAAGTGAAATGTTCAGGGCCAGAAACTGTTTCTCTTTGCTGCTCCTCAGAGGTCATTACCAAGGTTTAATCCTTACTTGCAGTTCGGTAAAACAAGCAAACCACAGGCAGCGACAGAACCGGGCCCGGGGCTGTGCCTTAGCGCAGGGCTGGTCTCTGGTCTAGGTGGGCACCGCGTGCCCGCATGGCCTCGCCAGTGGGAGCCGCTGGCACCGCCGGAGGCCTGGACTCCAGCCAGGCAAGACGTGGGTTGTGCTCTGGAGGTGTCAATCTCCAGACACTTGGAGAAGTTAGCCTGGAAGATTATTTACTGGAAGATAGCCTTCAGTCACCGTGTAAGTCAGCAGTGGCAAACCCAATCCTCCACCACCTCGTCCCCGATGGATTGCGTGCGTCTGCTTCCAGCATCCAGCAGGACCAGGACGCATCTCCAGAGGTGATGATCCTGGCACATGGCACTCTGTGTGCCACGTCTGTCACCTACCACCTCGGAAATAACCAGGACGTGTCTTTGCTGCTAGTGGGTTGCCTATTGCTCACGGCCATTTTAATTTGAGTCAATTGCCTCCAAATTTGTTCTCACCCCACTATCGCCCTTAAATATTTGGTCTACCATCTTGCTCACCAAAATGTGCACACTCTGCTCAACCAAACATACTTGAGTTTTTTGGGATTTCTTTGTTTTGTTTTGTTTCTGTTTTTGTCACAGAGATATAGTACAGAATTCACTGGAGATTTTACACCTTCAGTGCAGGCTCTGTTAAGCCCATAAGCAAAAGTAGAAACAACTAGAAAGCTTCCTGGCCCTTGTAAAGTTTCAATAAAAATAAGATGGTTTTAAATAGTTGTCAAATACCTTGCTTAAAACTGTTCTTTGTCAGTGGACAGCGTTTTATTTGAAGTCATAGAAAATTGTCCGGTGACTCCTTTGTGTTTCATTTTAACATGGTTTTATGACATTTTCTATTTATGTTTCTCTCTCTTCAGTAAGAGAAAGAATTTAATAGAGAGGGAAAAAAGTATACAGTCTGCTTACAAATGTAGGTGCGACAGATATACAGATATACAACAGATATAACCACATACAAACAACTGTGTCATAAAGATTTTGCCTCTTCCACCTGCAAAACCTCACCAGAAAATAAAGAAAACCTAATTTTGCTCTAATAATTTCCAAAATAATTACTTCATCTGCTAGTTAATTTATTATATCAAATTGTCTTCTTGACTTATCTGGGTTAATTATTTTTTAAAGGAGTAGTAGTAAAAATAAGTGGAAGAATCATATGCAAATGTGATGTCTAAAGAGCAGTCATCACACTGGAAAAGAATTAGCTATTCATAAATGGTCAATTTAAACTTACTCTGTATAATAGAGTGAAACATAAGCCATTTCAGGCAAGTTCCCCTGCTCCTGATAAGACATATTTTAAATAGATCTGATATCCTAATTATAATCTTTTCCCTCTGGGTAACAATGCTAGGTGTTATTCAGGTTAACCTCCCCCTTTACATTTATTTTCTTTCTCTTCATAATGTGAAAAAATAAAACTGAAATGTATTCACACTCACACTTGTAAGAGCTTTGGAAGTTATGTGGCAAGATTTTTGGAGACCTTTTCTCCCGTCAGGTTTCACTAACACATACATTTGCCAATTCCCTTCTAGTGGTTCCTTTCAGGACATCAGCTGCATTAATTTAACTCCTCTACTGTGATTTCTAGTTAACAGAGACTAAACCTAGGATAAAAGGAGCTTGGTGACTGCTCCTGCCTTTTGCCATCATTTGCTTGGTCTGAAGATAATGGTGGCAACACTGAAAATGTTACAAAAAAAAAAAAAAAAAAGAAAGGAAAAAAATGAGGAGTACTTGAGGCTTTCACTCTAAGAAACAAAAGGCAATTATCCAAAGACAGAGAGAAAGGGAGAGGTTGTTGAAAGAAAGCTAAGCAGCGGTGTGCGCTGAGAAAAGATGACAGCTTTGAAAAAGCATCTTTTTGACCTAAATCTTTCCTGTTGGGCTCCTATTCCAGGTGCTCAACTTACCCATGCGGCCGACCCAGCGCTGCGCTGCCACCGCTCCTGCACCCCCTGCGCCTTCTGCCCACTCAAGGCACGGGACCGTTCAGCCGGTGGCTTCGCTGGGGCGGCAGCCACGCGGCACGGGAGGCAGAGGGGTGGGACCGGCAGGCCCTCCGCACCCCTGGCACGCGCTGGGATTTAAACACGCGTGCCCGGAGCTGGGATCGGGGGGGGGGTGCGCACGCGCGCCCGTGCGCATGTGCCCACGTCTCCACATCCCTCACTGTGCCTGCTGCTGCCTCCTGCCCCGAGAGGCTCTGGGGAGCCCTGACCCCATGGGAAAGGCACCTCTCAAGAATAATGTTGTGTGCCTCACAATATAAATAATAAAGAAATGCCTCAGTCTTGTCTCTACAAATTTTTTTTTTTTAATCTAGGATTTCTAAACAACAGGGAAGCAAAGGGCATTATTCCGCTTCTGCACAGTAAGGAAAAACATGTGGCTGAAGTACAGCGTACTTAGTACTTTGGCTGAGGAACAAAACACCTTAGAACACACGTAAGTGCCATTAAAAACCATATAAATTTGCAGATGATTCCAAAAGTGTCAAAGTCACTCAGGAGGGGCTGTGCTGGAAATGACAGGGGTGGGCTGGGGCGTTCCTCAGCCAGTCGTCAGGGGCTGGGGGGCACGGTCCCCTGCCCGGCCACTCTCTCTGCTCACACGTGAGGTTGCAGAGGGAGGGATATGCCACATCCCAACAAGACAGGGCACCGCATCAAAGACAGCCTGAACAGCCCCATACATCCAGAATATCTTTCATATTTGTATCTCTGCTGACTGCAGCTCCAGAAGAAGCTGCAAGAGGCATGTAATACACCCCATGACTGCATGGAGATGGGTGGTAGTATGATCCCATGGGAAGTAAAACGCATCACAGAAAGAAAAAGATAGTTAAATAAAGCAAAAAAGAATCTTTTTATAAATACATCAGGGCGCCTCGAGATACATCAGTGTGATCTATAAATTATGAGCCGTTGCCTAACACAGCTTGTACCACTTGGTGGCAACACTTCCATGTTTGATTTATTGAACCTTTCTCATAATCTTTCTTCTGACACTTGAAAGGACAAGTGTAGGCCCTGATATGTGCAATTAATTACTGCAGAGAATAAAAATAAAAGTTTTGAATGGCTTTGCTACTCCTTTCGTTCCAGGAGTCATACTAAATGGTTTACAACAGGATGTTGCTTTAGGTCGTGAGACATTTCTAATAGGAAACTTTCACATGCCACTGAGCAGCCTTGTACAGCAATCTCATCTTAAATACTGGCAGCAAACAATTTCTTCCAATGTGCAACCAGAACCATGAAAGAAAGTGTTGACCAGCTGCTTGCAGAGCACCAGGTGCTCTGGAAAGACAGGGTAGATGACTACGACTGCGCAAGGTTCTCCATTACAAGTGTGTTTTAAGACTGCAGGTACACATCCAAATGGCATTCAAGCTGCAGCCTTGCATGGTGCCCAAACAACAGCCATGCCATGGCTTTTTCTTGCAGTTTAAGTTTGATCTGCCAGACTCATTCTTCAAGCAAAGATCACTCAGTGTCCCCACCTCCTCAACTCTGGGTCCCCCGCTAAACCTGACAAGCAATGTCATTAATGTCAATAATTTCCCGAATTGCAGGATGTGCAAACTCTCTGTCATTGGGCCCATACATGCAGTTTGTGGTGATCTGTTCTGCCACATGTCCCTACAGTAACATGTCACCCCAAGGCTATCAAGGGGCAGGCAGGATAGCTCTGGGAAAAGCAGCCCAAAGTCACGCAGCAGCCCAGGAGTGGTACTGAGAATGGGGATGCTCTTGGGTCTCTGTTCACTGCCACGGGTAGATTCTGGGTAGCAAAGCAGTCCACAGACAACGTAGGTGAGGTTCATGTGCTGCAATAGCCTGCAGGAGTAGTGCTCTCCAGCCCAGACCACCGTGGTCTCAGGCAGAACAGGGGCAATGCAAAAGACACCTGCATTTACCTATTTCACACCTCTCAGGAGAGAGAGCACAAATTTAATAGCACAAAGTCCTTGACATCAGCATCTGACACAGCAAATGGAGACACAGTTTGAGTCTTAAGACTGCAGGGGAGAAGTCTCCTAGCTATTCCCTTGCCCTTTCTGCCTGCTGCACCGGGTGATGCTGATCAGGGTGCCGGTATGGGTGCTCTATCCGGAGAGGGTGGCAATGGGGTCCATCCCCTCCAAAGTGCTGAGCCAGCTTGGAGAGGACGTGCCATCTGCAGAGGCTGGGGAAGCCCTCACCGCCTCCAAAATGGCCTTGTCTACATCTTCTGGCCATGATTTGCTGACAAGGGGAATGAAAGGAAGTGAGACTCCAACAATTTTCATGTGCTCCCTGGGCACATTCGCAGAGACTAAGCAAAGGAAATACACTAACAATAAGAGGGAAATGCTTGGCTTATGATATTAACATATTTATAGCAGCAAGAATACTATAGGTCTCAACCTTATATAAAATTTTGATAGACTGCCAGTTTTAAAAGTGAAAGAAAAGTTTGCAAGAACTACCCATGGTATTTAATATTAATAATAAACACATCTAGGCTCAAGTATTGATATTCCAAGTGCTTGAATTTACAATCACATCAGTTAACTCAAGTTCTTTCAGATGTGTTGAAAGAATTGATGACTCAACTGAGAATTTATTTACAATATACTCAGAAATCGACACAGCTTTGCAAAGGGGAGAAAATGTTCAACAGAGGTAGCAAATGCTGACTTTCGGACAGATGGACACACGTTCTGTTTAATCAGGACATGAACTGGGGGAGGGAGCGGAGGTTCCTGCCTTCAAAATCCCATACGCTCCCAAAGGCTAAATTCTGACACCTCACTGTATATTTCTTCATCATTCCCTTTTTTTTTCCCCCCGAGTATTATTTCCATTTGTAATGAATGATTGAAGATGACCTATAACTCAACATTTCCTAGAAAACAGAGAGCCCAGCCAGCTGCATGGATCAGAGGGAAAGCAGGATGTGCTCCTTGCGCTAAATCTGTTCTTGGCTCTACCTTGAGTCTAGATCCAAAGGGGCATCAGGCTCAGAATTGCAATTCCTGAATTTGAGACGGGAAAAAGAGGAGGAGAAACCACAGCCTTAGGCACTGGATCAAAAGGTTTGGGCATCAAATAATAGGATAAGTGTAATCCGCATGAACTATCCGACAGGGAGCGTGTACAAAAGGAGTTACAGATACCTCATTGCTGTGGAAAACGTGGGTTCAGCTCTTTGCTGCGCAGGAAGATGAGAGCTGTTGCTCAGCACAGAGCAGTGCCAGGCTGGGCAGACCCCCCGTCCTCCTGGGGTACGTGCTCACCATGCCCGACCGGCTGCGTGGCGCATGCAGCGTGGGTACCTGCAAGTGTATCGGGCCAGAAAGAAAAGGGCGGGGGAGGACAACCGCTCACGGCAGTGTTGGGCTGAATTTCACTCCTCAGGAAGGGCAGCCCTGGCCTAGTCCCACACCAGTGAGTGTTAGTGGTCCCCATAACCATTCACTGGAATAGGACAACCCCAAGCCTCTTCCCTTCCATGAGGTACATCGACCACTTAGGCTCCAAAATCATGCTTACATTACCATGACATAGGACATATCACCTAGTCTGGTCAGACCCTACTCACTGCTCCACGAAAAAAAATCCCTTCTACCTACATGGCTCCTGGCAGAGGTTTCTCCAACCACATCTCTGTTAATGGCATCTCCACTACTTCTTCAGGCACTCCAGTGGTTCAGTGTCCCAGCCATAAGAAAGCTCTTCCTAATAGCTAACTGGCAATTTCTTTGCTGCGATTTTATCCCATTATCTGTGTGTTATCCTTCACAGGTATAGAGAACAAACTACTTCCTTATCCTTTGCAGTAACTTTCCTGCATTTTAAGACTCTTATTGTGCTTTTACTTCCTCCTTCACTCCTCTTCCCACTCTCCTTATCCCTCGGAGAAACAATCCCAGGTCTTTTAGCTTGTCCTCACTGGTCATGTTTTCTAGGTCTCTGATCATACTCATTTTTTCCAGTCGACTGATAGAAGAACATTTTTTTCCACATCTTTCTTGAAGACAGCTGAGCCACAATATTACAGCTCAGATAAATTTCCTCTTGAATCCATGAAAATGTGTTTATTCCCTCGGAAATGGAACAGCTTCAATGGGTTAACCAGAAAGGTCACACTCCCTCACCGCAAGGACACGCTGTGTAGCCTAATACTGAGGATCTTCTCCTGGTGGGTGAATGAAGCCAGTTTGAATCTCCTTGGGTAAGCCTGGTGTCAGACCTTTGGCATCCTCCTTCCATGCACTGACAGCCGGAGACCAGAGAAGGGCAGAGGGGGCAGCTCCTCTCCCTCCTGCTGTGGTCCACATGGGACCCAGGCCCAGAAGATTCATGTCTGCTCAGCGCTGTAAAGACTGAGGCAGCTTTTGACCAACTAGAAGGAGATCTGCTGGTGCTCTGAGAACTTTGCTAAAACAAATGTAGACAACTGTGGTGGTAGGCAGGAGGTTGGGAAGCTCCAAATGTAGGTCTCTGGCATGCAGCGTTGCACTTGGGCACCCAGGGCCACGTGTACGCCGATTAGTTATTACAGTTTAGTAAGCTGAGCTGCTCAGCTGATGGTGGCTCAGAGTCCTCCATCTCCCCGGCCCTGGGCGGGATTCACACCCCAAGCACTGCGTTCATACGATTGCACCACAGATCACATCACCGGCTTGGCTCTAGCCCTGTCATGTCCATGCATTGGGATTGCAGTGCAGGGAGCTAAAAATACAGTAATCATCAGCCTTGCCCAAATCAAGGAAAGATATTGCAGGTGAGGACCAAGAGAGTGGGAGCTAAGTAGAAGGGGAAATAAAACATTTGAAGAAAGAGAAATCAAAACAACTTTCTATATTGACACTTGTTTTTAAACTAAAGACAAAATTATCCTGTTACAAGCCTTGGCTACAGAGAAGAACATCTTGTTGGTAACTAATTAAAGAATTAGCCAGTGTTTAGCTTCTCATAGATAAAGGAGCATAAGCTTTGAAATAGAAGTGTTTGCAGTGAGCTTTTGAAAACTCTCTGAAGACAGCTGAGCCTGAGCCTGTTAAGCCTCTTCCTTCACCTATTAAATGTCTCACATGTTTTTTTTTCTTCCCTTCTTTTTTTCTTCTTATAAGAGAAGCCCCTAGTACCTCTCAACAACAGGCATTTTATCCCTTGCTTGGAGCATGGGGTGATGGGCTACCATACATCACAGTGGTGAACACAGGGCATCCACTGAACCACTATAAAGGTGGGACTAGTGTCAAAGCTGGCACAAAATACAGTGTTTAGTAAATAAAAAGCAACCCACTGTCGCTGCATGCCACAACATCACTCCAAAGTTACGTTCTGACCAGACCTTTCCCAGGCACAGCCACCTTGCCTGGCCCGTCTGGATCAGCACCATGTCCCTGACACAGACAACCTCTGGGTGCTGTAGGGGATGCCCAGTCCCTTTTAAGAAGCTGACCAACTTCTTGGTCATGTGTGGGGCAACTTTCATCCACGTTTCCCTGCCTATGACCTCTTTTTCCTTGCTGGGCTATCTTTTATCAGTGAAAATTAAAACTTTGCTTATGTGGGTGGAGAAGGTGGAGAAGCTGGATTTTCCTCACTTTGTTGGGGTATCAGCAGTCACTGAGGAGGAAGGCAGGCATTTCCCACCGGTCATCGGGAGACTTTACAGTACCGCTACAGGGAAATACCAAGTCCTCTTGGGGGCTTTGCATGTGGTTAGAAATAGCATGATTGGCAGGTTGATCAAAAGGTTGAGTTTTTGGTCAAATGTGAATTGTCCATCCCTTTTTCTTTTTCTTTTTCTTCTTTTTCTTCTTTTTCTTTTTCTTTTTCTTCTTTTTCAGATTAAATATGGAAGTGTTATGCAGTTTTCCTGGATTTCAAAAGGTTTTACATCTGTTTTCAGGTTTCCACACTAATGGTCCTTTCTTATCTCTGACATTAGGTCTGGCCAACACCTTGGCCGCAAGCTCAGAAGGCCCCTCCAGACCCTGAGGTCTCAGAGCAGCTGGGACACATGCTTGCGGTCATGCAGGACACTGCCTGAGGCTGCTGAAGCTCATCCCGGGCCGTTCACCTCATCCGGATGGTGCACAGGGGCTCATTCCCAACAGCTTAGCAGCCGGTGGTGAGGGGTGGGTGGCAGCAGGTGGGTGGGCAAAGGCCTTGAGTCCCAGGTAAGAGCATTATGCTCTTTGGGAATACGACTTTGGAGACGTATTTTTTGGAGTTGTCATCAGGTCCATCACAGGCAGCCTCTGTAAAACAGCCCGGGGCTGAGCTTTGCCCCATGGAGGCATTTGATGAGAGATGAGATGCAGCTGAGTTAAACAAATCCAGAGACAGCAACAGTGCGATAGCACCGATTTTATTTCCCACTTTGCCTGCTCCTGACTGATATGCAGTAATGCCGCGTTGCAAAACAGCTGGCAGAGGACTGGGCAGGAGAGCTGGGGACTGCTGTGGTTTGCTACAGCGCTGCAGACCAGCCTAAGCCTGCTCCCTCCTGAGAACAGCGCTAGTCAGTTTTAGTTAAATCATGAGCAGATGCTGTACTTCCATGTTTTTGTAACTGCCTCTCCTTCAGTTTACTTAAGGAAAAAAAAAACTTCAAAGACACACCTTTCAGGAACAGTAAATATTTGAACTATAGATCCCTTCCTGTGTCAGTCCTGGCAAAGGGAACGAGTCCCTTCCGTGCACTGGAAAACGCAACATATCTTTTCTCCAGTAACAGTAGCTAGTGAAAGAGCCTGGGAGGTTAGCTGAGCCGTGACAAAGGCTTCATGGTAAAATTACTGCTGTCTAAATTATTCCGCTTTCAAAAGATGCGCTACGTGGTTGCATTTTGCAGTCCTTTTAAGAAAAAGAACTGGTTTCTATTACCAACATCAGTTGGTAGCAGAGGAGCTACTTTCAGTTTTCTCAAATTAATTCCCCCTGGAAATCAGGCTTCCCGCTAGCTGCACAGGGAAACAAACACACCCACGGAGACACACTGTCAGACACGGGCGCGCACACACGCACGCGTGCACACGCACGCGCACACACCCACGCACACACACACACCCACGCACACACACACACCCACGCACACCTACGGAGACCAGCGGCGCCTCGGATGCTTTTATCTTCCCGCTTCCCACAGGCAGCGGCTGCCGAGTCTCTGCTACAGCACTGCGGAGATGTAGCTGGGTTCTTGTACTGGTACCAGAGCCAGCGAGAGGGAACGGTGACAGTAACATGTCACCTTTCAGAAACTTCAATAGCTCGACGTTCTCTGCCGGGGAAGGGACAACCCAGCCTGCAGAGCGGGGCGGCCGGCATCTGCGCAGGCTCCCATGGCGGCGTCTGTGCTCGGCGCTGGGCGCTCTCCTTAGGGATAACTGGGGCTTGGCTTCAAAAGCAGCTTTTCTCCACCGAGAAAGCAGGGTTTGTCACCAGGGCTGACCCCGGCAGGGCAGCAGCCACGCGGCGGCAGTGGAGCTGTGGGGACAGCCTCACTCTGCAGAAAGGAAGCGAAAATAAAATTGGGACACCACCAGCCTTTTGTCGTAGGAAGGTAGGACATGAGTTACAGACAGGGGTGGCCAGCGGGACTGGGTGGTCGTGTGGTTCACCCTGTGAGGGGTGGCAAGTCTGTCTACGCCAATGGATACCCCAGGAGCCTGTGTCTCACCCAGTCTTCTGTAAAGCTCACCAGCACTGGCAATGCTGTCACCACCCCATGTAGCCGAGTGGGACGCTTGGGCACGCTCCTGGGAGGCAGGACATGTGTGAATGACTGCCCTGTGCTGAGGAGGAACAAGATCCCGCTCCTCCCGGCTCCAGCTGCAAGGGCTGCCACGGAAGGGAAACGGCCCCTGCCAGCTCCCGTATGTACTAACATCCCAATTTTTGGTTTGTTTTTTTTTTTTTTAACTTCTTTTTTCACTGCTTCCATGCACTGGAGGGATTTGAATCTTTAAGTGCTCACAAGATGGAGGCATTACAGTACTGGGTGCTGCAGCGCCCACAGGTTGCACCCTCAGTTCCCAGAGCAGTTCCCTCACTAACACCCACACCTAAGAGACAGACACTTCTGAACGCTACCTCGGCCAGCAGCCTAGGCATGCAAACACTTCAGCCAGGCCATCGCTAATGCTGAAGACTGAGCGAAGCGCTCCCTTTTTGCACAATTCCAGCTCAATCTGCAGTTCTTCGACAGGTGCTGCTCCAAGATTCATTACTTCCCAGGGCAGGGTTTTTACTGCTGTGCTGCTGGCTCATCCCTCACACAGCTCCCATACCCACCTGCGGAATGCTCTGGAATGAAAGAGAAGCCTGGATGGAGGATGTCTCTGCTCCCTCTGCCCAGCATCCTGACAGGCGCGGTGAATTCAATCCCCTCTGCCAGGAGCAAAGGCAAAGCCTGCGGAGGGTGGTCATGGCTCCATGTTTTAACCCCTAGACGCATAAATGCTTGGGCTCCCACTCTCAGCTTTCTGCATCAGACTCCCCAGCTGATTCCTGGGCTCTTCCACGTGGGCAGGATGACGTGCCTGGTCATGGCACACACTGGCAGAGGGCAGCTCCATGTCAGTGGCTGCTGGGCCCAGGATGCTGGGCAAACGTGTCCATCACACTCTGGAGGCCACACCACCGCCCTGAGGTCAATTCTTGTGCTAGCCCAGGTCTGCTCTCACCTATTGCTGTCATATGTCCTGTTAATAGATAAGCATAACAAAACCAGCTTGCCACAGCTCCACCACCAGCTCTACAAGGCAAAGGGGACCTCTTCTGAGTAGTGCAGTCCCTTCTGCTGCTTCTTTGCTAAATTGGATGATGATTTCTCAGTTGAGAAATCTTCTGTGCTGCATACAGCATTATGGTGTTTGAAAGATCAGCAGCAGCAATGCTTCACAGATGATGGGGCATCAGGGACCAGGAAAATGCTCTAAGTCCACAGTTCTGGAAGTTACTAAATACTAACAGCTGTATCAAAAGGGGCAAGGCTTGTAAGGGGAGATAGTATTTTTTATTAATCAGACTGACACAGTTGGGAAAAAAGGGACACATTCAGGCACAGAAACCCTTCTGTTTAAATGCACTGGCTCTGCTGTTTGGAGATCTCTTTCCCCCTAGGTGCTCTAGTTTAAACCTCCATTCTGATTTTGTTACTCAGAGGTGTTTTAGCACAAGACACTCTGCAGGTACAAGATGAGAAAATGTCAAAATTCAAAGGAACTAAGAACAGCTGCATGTAATCACAAGTGATATTAACTTGGACTACAGGGTCCTTCTTTCCATGCTTCTTACCAGCCACCCATATGGGAGACTTTTAAGACCCAGCCAGATTAACCCTTTCCTGAAACCTTGGGACTAGGCAGCCACACTCTGACTCCCCTCCTGCTAAATCAGGGTGTTGGCTAAGATCGGGGACCACAAACTGCCTCCTCCCTCACCTCCAGCAGGAAGATTTACCACTGTGGGTGTCCAGCAAAGGAGCAGACCTACACACTGGCACTGACTGGGTTTGCCACCACATGAGAACTGCTGTTGACTGCGGTTGGCCTAGTGTAGTTTCTTTAGCATCTCCAGCATTGTTTAAAATAAGCACACAAGCAGATGGAATTATCCCCTTTCCACAAGACAGATTAAAAAAAAAAAGAATTTTATCTACGCTTTGTGAAAGAGGATGGGAGTTTTACCAACTCTCTGAAGGGGAAGTACTCCACAGAGACAGAATTATATGGGAAAGGGGAATTAATTTTTACCAACCTCTCTTCCACTGTCACACTACTTTGTAATTTTCAGTGCAACCTCTGATATCACATGCATTCTCAAGAGTCATGGGAATTGTCAGCGCAAGTATATTTAGCCATATCCCTTTGGTAGGTGGGGGAGGAAGACGACCCCTAAATAGCTGTAAGATAACAATTACTGCAAACATACTCGCTTAGAGAAAGTTTAGTCAGAGTTCAGAGAAAAGACAAGTCCTTGGCAGCTGGATGGCCAATGGCCAGCTTCTTCTTGAGCTGTGCCTACAAACCCTTACTCGGTGAGGAGCGTGCTCAGAAGAGAAACCCTTCTGCTTTCCTTAGGTCTTCTCTAAGCACTCCTCAGTGTGAAAGAAACACTTAGAGAACTGGCAAATTATCTAGAATTCTCTCCCCTCTAACCAAAAAAAGTCAAATCAAGCCCTCCACAGTAGAAAGCGTCTTTTACGGGGTGGGGGGTGGGGGGGCAGCAGAATTCCCACTATTCACGATATTGCAAAAGAATCAAAAAAGTTCACAGCACTTTAACAGACGAGTGAAAATGTCCTGGCTTTCATTCAACTGCAATGTTAGTGGGAGTGGGGAGAAGCCTCCCCCGCAGCTGCACAAGGAAACTGTGGGACTCAGGCTGGAAAAGTAGCAGGGGGAGGATGTGAACACTGTTAAAAATAAAACTTATCAGACAACAATTGAATCATGAGAATGTTATCTGGTTCAACAGGAGTGTGAAAACAAATAGGCATTTCAAGAAGAGGGCCACTAGCAAGGTAAATACCTTCAAAATAGCAGGAAGTGCCCAAGGAAACGTGCCAAGCCGATGGCAACGAACAGCTCTCCCTGACAGCGGAGGACAGCGGCGGCCGGGGATTTCACTGTCACCTCTGTGCCACCACCCTTCATCCAGCTGTGTGGCACTGCACCCACCCACCGCAACCCTGGCCATGGTAAGACACAAGACTGAAAAGATTTGCACAGGACAACGTTTAACATGACCCAGTGTTTATTGACTCCTGCCACATTTTTTTTTTTTTTAAATAGCAACAGGACCACAAAATGTGATGTATGGTAAAATACTGCTAGGGGTTTCTATATCAATCCAATGCAAAGTGCCAGCATTGTTGACCAGCATACAACCTGACAAGAGAAGATGTAGTCATAACTCACTCTCAGATATCTGCTGGGAGTACATCACAGTCAAAGTAGAACTAGTTATTTGCCTGCAAATAGATACATTTTCTTCTAGATGCAAGAGGTGTTAGAGCCAGCTATTTTGCAACAACAACAAATATATATAATATATTCCAACATTTTAAAAAATGCAATAGGAAAGGACTAAAACTGTTTAAAGAGCAAAGGAAAAAACGAGTGGATCTTTTTAGACACTACTTTGCAAAGGCCATTCCTCATAGAACCAGAAATAATCTAGAGAAAATAAGATTTATTAGAGGCTACTTTGCTCAAAAGGCCAGTGGTTACAGGTTTAAGAATAAAAATAGTCTCTTGCTTCTCAGTACTGTCTCCTGGCCTTTTTCCTCCCCACACAATAAAAACCACCTGTTGGAAATTGTGCCTTGGTGGCTTTGCATATTTTTCCAATGCAATTGCATTTGGAAAGGCAACCATATTTCTTTAAGAGCCACAAAAAACTTGCATGACACCCACGTGGCATGTAACTTCTCCACAGATATGAATGATGAAGGCACATTACCTAAAGGTTGATAAAAACCCCAAGAAAACTTTTGGAGGACTAAAAATTAAATGCCTTAGAGAAAACACTCTTCTTCACAACTGGATGACAAGTGCTGTTTAGTCACAGATGTTTCAAACAGTTTGCCATGAAGATAAAAAACACAAGGAAAGGAAAGCATCTCCTTGAAGTGCCCTCCCTACTGCAGCAGCCTGCTTCCCGCACAGTTTTTCAGACAATTTCATTCTTGCAAAGCAGTTTGCAATAATTCCAGAGACAGGCAAGAGAAATCTGTGTAGAAAACATCAAGCCTGTGGTTTCCTACATGACCAACACCTCACCCACCCCCTCAATTAAACTACAGCATCTTCAAGATCATCCCACTGATCTGGAAATGGGGTAAAGGGCTGGAACAGAGGACTGAGGAATTGGTTTCAAAACCCTGTGCCCTCAACTTTTTTTGTACTTAATTATGTGTTAATAAAGAAAAAGACAGTGCTCTCTGCCACAGAATAATTACTCTCGCCTCTATCTAGATCAGGAATATATTGGCTAAAAATGAAAATATGTACTTTATTTACATTAAATGCATCTATACTGCTCCATGCTCCATCCACCACACCCATGTCGCTGACCACTGCCGAAGCCAGGTGGTAGCAATAGTGGTAACTGAAGTACCTTTCTTTTGCACCTTTATACAAAGCCTTTCCCCTCCCACCCCATCGTTTTTCTACTGTTCTAGGCTCCAGTGAGATGTGTACCAACATCTCTTTCTAGTGCACTTTTTTAAGGTTACAGTTTCTAAAGGCAAAGCAAGACTTGCTTTGCTCTGTTTTAGCTGTCTTTGCCCCCTTTACAATCATGTAGGAGTTTCAAATTTACATGCCATTATCAACTTTGCATAGCAATACAATGGGTTGGGTTCCCCCCCTCCTTTTTAAATAATAATCCTGTGGCCCCCCTTTTTCAACGCCTCCCATCTTTCAAAGAGTCACCTCTCACTCTCAGGGAAGAGCCCTAACCCTTTCTCCTCCCACATGAACATTGCAGAATGAGAATTTCAAGTTATCATTAAGTTTCCTTCAAGTCTACGTTGTGCTACTTAGAAGCAACTGTAGTGGAACAATGTTTTTCCTAACATTAAAGGACATTTATCAGATTATTTGACTTTTTCTAGTCTTGAGTTATAAGAATATTTGTCACACATGTTCCCTCATATTCCTCTCTTAAGGTGCACAGTGGTCAGGCTGAACAAAGTCCAGCCCATAAGACCATAGCTGGATCTCTGGGAGAAGCCAGAGAGAACGAGGAGTTTTTAGCACTACCGTATTTACATTCAGAATTCAAGGACAGGCTGAAGGATGCCCAGCTTTTTTTTTTTTTTTAAAGAGACAGAACCGCTTAAAAAAATACTATTACATTTCTATTGTCATGAAAGTTATTTCTTTTCAGTCCTATGCAGCCATTGTTACCCTTTTGTCACTGACATTTAATAGTTGCCATTGCACGCTATCTTTTCATTCCCTAGCTCGACAGAGTGGCCCGCAGACCCATCACTAGCACGACAGCCCGGCACAGCGTGGTGAGCTGGTGCAGGGGCCGGTGGTTCAGACAGACCACCTGCACCACTGCGGGCAGCTGGCACGGGAAAATACGGGACACTGAAGAGGGCGTCTATCTGGAACATTTAGTAGGGTCTGACATACACACTGACAACATGAGACAAAAATGAATGCAAGTGAGTGTATTAGGTTGAGAACAATTAGTATAAGTGATAAATACATCCACCGCCAGCTCTCAGCTTCATTAAGAGCTATTCTGACTGCATAGTAAGTGCTGGTTGTAGGAGCTTAGGCAAATCGAAGATAGCTCACCAGTTACTCATTGAGTCTAATAAGTTTAAAAAAACAAATGGAGAAAAAAATACATGCTTTGCCATTTGAATAACTCTGATCTCACAGCTTGAGCACAGCAGAAGTAGTAACCTGGTGTAACAGATCAACTGAAACAGAATCACTGTTCCATTCAAATTACACATGCATGCAAAGTTAAACAAGTGTGTTAACTAAGGATAAGCAGCATACAAATCAAGTCTAAGTTACCCATTATTTATCACACATTTGTCAGACTGCCAGACATATCTTTTCCTTTAAGATTCGTATCTGTGTCATACAAAACATAGTAGATGGAGAAGTCACGAAAATAACACTTAACTCTATGTATCATTGGCCTTTAGTGCCAATGCATTGTGTGCCAGCAGCCTTCCAAGTTTACCAAACTTTTGGGAGAAAAGCTGCTTTCCCGCTCAGAACAGAAAGGAAACAGTTTTACAAAGTTGTGGATAGATGCATAACTACTTCCCCTCAGTCCTGGGACAGAAAGGGCAGCACAACTGCACAGCTAGAGCGTGACTCCTGAAAAGCAAACAAAATCCAGGAAATGCGATGACTGTGTAGACAAAAATCTGTTTGGAAAGTCGTGCTATCAAAGAGCTGAGCCAATGTTCTGCGCAGCATAGTGATGAACAGTACATCGACAGACCCATGTGGGACAGACCGTAAGATGACACTACAAAAATCCAGTTTAATTTCACATTCCCAGTATCTCTCCTTGCCCATGACCAGTCTGCCACAGATTTTCAACTTGTAAAGCTCCTTCCCATTGAGCTAGATTATTTCCTCCCCCCCCCCCATAAAGTGCAAATGAGACTTGGGTTTTTACCACTAGTTCAATGACCGTTATCTTGGTTACAAGAGTGATCAGAAGCCACTCGGCTGAGCCACTACCACTAGGCTTAGTGATACTCTTTTTTTTTTTTAACCCTGGTTACTTTTTCCAGCAAAAAGCAAACAGAAAACAGGTGTTCCTTCTGCCAGACGCAGGCACGACAGGAGGCTGCCTTAAGTACCATCAATATAAGATGCACATGCTAGACACAACCAGTGCGTTCTTGTGCATAACAAGAATTTGCCCTTGTTCGCTGGAAATGGAAGTCATCTTTGGGATCTTATTTCCTCACAAAGAGTTCAGGAACAGTTGATTAGTCTTCATCAAGAGGTGCTTCTCTCTTCCTTGCATCTGCATAGAAAAGATGAAAAAAGAAGAGGCAGTTAAGCCAGAGGGTTCTGACAGCATTCATCTGAAAACTCAGAAACATAATAAAGTTGGTTTGTTTTCAATGGACAGCACTTTCCATTTCAGATTCATGATATGAATTCACTACATGAACTGGAATGCTGAATGAATCCACAGCATGTTAATGAGATAGTCATACCAAGGTTTTGTATATCTGCCCTGTTGAAACTGAAGACAACTCATGCAGTATTTAAGTAGCCCAATAAACTTTCAGACTTCAGATCTGTGATACTTTTCCCGCCACTCTTGGCCCCTTGCTCATGATCCACTTGAAGTGTGAAGCCAGTATTCGCTTTGCATACCAGCTACATAGATAACAACAGTCTGTTCTGAAAAGCATTTGACTAATTATGACTTTGCTGGTCCCCTGCTACACAGCACACATTTTAAAAAAGATGAATGCTCTCCACGCTGCATTTTGAGGAACTGCCTGAGGCCATCCCTAAAGACCAGATCTTAAACTGCTCCAAACAGCAAACTTTTGAGCATGGCCCCAGGTAGGGCGTCGCAGCACATTGGACAACTCAGTCCATTACTCGCATGCCATTACTACAGTAGCAGGCAGTGTGGCTGCCGTTAGGAAAGCTGGGGTCACCTCTTCCCGGGCTTCTGCAGAAGCGTCTCTGGGCTCACTTAGCTATCTGTGAGACCCAGCTGAATGTATGTAGCTCTTGAAGTGCACCATGATCACAGCTACTCTAGCAACTGCCTGCCAAAAGATGCACTTAAATATATTTCTAAACTTAGTTTCTTTCCAACTCAATCTATACATTCCAAGGTCATTATGAATACCCCCACTCAGAAATTACTTGTAAATTAAAGAAAAATCCCTTTTGCATGACTGCAGGCCCCAACTGCCCTTCATTAATATAGAAGACAGGCCCTATTCGGCCAGAACATTTAGAGAACATGATTAGGAAACTGTGTAAGTCTCATGACTTTGTGTTAAACAAAGTTTGGAGGAGACAAAATGCACCTCCCAAATAACAAAAGAAGAGTTTAGAGACTCCCAGTGACTGGAGCAGCCACCCGGGGTGGGACAAAATCTCAGCAGCCATTTGGGACAGAAATCAGAAACCGCCTCTCCCAAGTTCCCCATCACGCTCACCAGGGATACTGAGACCAGCCCTGAATCTTCTTCTGTCACAACCTCTCCACTTAAAGAGGAGATATATAAAATATATAAATAAAATAACTGACTAGTGATTAGAGATGAAAAAGCTTTCTGAAAATGAATGTCATACCCATCTAGCTACAGAGTTATTCCCAGTCTGCCTCTGACTTTGGAAATACCAAAATGCATTAAATTCTTTCTGGTGAACACTTATAAAAGAATCATACCAGTTAAGTTCCTGAACTTTTTTTTGGCTTCTGCTCTTTCTTCAGCATCGAAATACCACACAGTCATGGCATATCTATAAAAGAAAGAAATCTTGCGTTTGTTTCAACTTTTGCTATTAAAATAGAGCCCTGGAGTTTCATGCTCATGGAGAAATCAAAGAACAAAACTGGATTAGTAGATAAAAAAATAGGATGCAAATGGCACATCTTCATAGACAAATATAGACAGCATTTTAAATGTGTGTTTTATGAAGTAAGATAGAAATATAGGTGAGAATTTCTGCTTGGAGGCACAAAAGAGTGCACAGCCCCTGGTAACAGAGGGCAAAAGTAGCTTACAGCCCTTTGCATGTTTTTCTGTTCTGGGATGCCTGCAGGCAGCTTGGGGGTTGCCCTGCGTCACATCAGCTTTTCGTAGCCTGTTGACAGATGGTAGCCCCAAGAATCCCTATAGTGTTACGAGGGCAAAAGTATAAACCAGCATCTCCCAGCTAAATAGCTGGCCTGGAAGATTTCTCCTGTCAATGGTAAAAGGGCTTTTTTTCCATCACACAAGGAATCTTATCATTCAAGCTTGTCCTTCCTCATTCGATGAGAGAATTCCCAGTGACTCAAAAACAGAAAATCCACTCAAAATCTAGCCATCTATTTTTTATGCACATGTGTACTTAAACAAACACACGATGGCCATAATTTTAGATACAAATATTGGTAGAAGAGATGCTTTGCTTTTTCCTGGCCAAATATCAATACCAAATATGCTACTTACCTCGTTGCATAAGAAGGCTGGACTTCATGCGGGTTCCTTCGATCTGACCAAAAAAAAAGTAATCGGTCAAAAATCGGCTCAACATCTGCTACATAGGACTTTCCTTCTGGGAATATCCGAAGAATTCCACCATGCAGCTGAAAGAAAAAGGTTGCTTTTTACACATATAAACACCCACACATTCATGCAAACAATGACTTATTTCTCCCTCCTCAGCACTCAACAAATGGGGAATAAACATCTGATGATAACCAAGACAGCTACATGACAACACTGGGAAACTGTACACCGAATCTCTTGGCCACCTTGACTTTCCCAAACAGTTTGTAATGTTTCAGCATAAACATCTGGCTAAAGTAAATGAACCAAGATAAAGACAACACTGGCCCTGTAACAAACACTGGGAAACTTCTGAGATCCCACTCCCACCTCTAGAACCAGTGAATACCACAAGGCAGGTAAGGGTGCTCCACCTGACCAGTCTGAGATCAGACTCTCCTCCCAGCAATTGCCAGATACTGCTTATGGTATTTCAGAGCCTGCATCTGATCATATAGGAGTCAACTTTTACACCCTGAGAAGACTGAAGTCTGTTCTATTGTTGTGTTTGTAATAAACTTCTCATAATTGTATTATATCTCCAGCCAGTCTTTTCTCTGCTTATGACATAGCCTGGTTTCTCTACCACATCATTTCTCTCTTTCCATGTGCCACCAGTTTCGGGGAAAAAGTCTGCTGATCTGCACGCACTGCAGAAACTTCAAAAGATGCAGATGAACTCTGCCTCTCCCTGCTGCTGCTAGAGGGCTCTTTGCAGGCTTTTATGCTGCACCGCAGAGTGCAGGGAAGATGCTGACAACCCAGCACTGACCTGACTTAGTACCTCCACGTGGCATGCAAACCTCCGTAAGAAACTCTTAGGTCAGGCTTAAAGCAACATGGTTGCTTTCTAAGGCCAGCATGGTCATACTGCATCTCCTCCAGCATACATTTGCATAAGATTACCATCACACCCACATAATACTCTCCACCAGTGTCCTGGATTTCAGTTAGCTTTCTTAGTGTCCACTTGGGTGCTTCCTCACTATTAGAGCAGGAGTGCAGTGCTCAAAATAAATTGGATATTTGCATTTTCTCCCACATCTCCTCCTTCATTTTATTACATTGAGATGTTTCACTATCATATTCTCCGTAAAGGAATGTTTTTCTCCAACAGTGCATTTTTTAGTGGAATTGCCTCTAAATCTGAACTCGCTTTTGGGGGGTTCATAGTATTTACGTGTGCTTAAAAAGCGTCCACCTAAAGTGGCCAAGACAGGTTAGAGAGGCAAAAAACATTGGGCAATTTTCAACAGATAATCCATGTGAACAGTATGTGCCGCATTATGACAACAGAAGTGTAAAGAGACATCCTGCAATTTTACAAACCCTTATTTTGTTTCTAACTTAAAGGTATGGTAAATTCAAGGCTGACTTTATTGCCTTATATTAATACAGGGAGAAACAAGAGCACTGTCCTGTCAAGATACCCACTGGTGGAGTCAAAGATAGAGACGAAAAAACAAGCCATGTACTCGTTCCTCTTACTAAGCCCCATCACTTCATAAGGAAGAAAACCACAAAGGCAACTGCCTGAAGATCTTCTGCAGGTTAGCCTGAAGGAACAGTATCAAGAATGCTAACGTCCCAAATTTGGGCTGTCATTTTATTCTGCTCCCAGAATCCACTTATTCTTTAGTGGATTATGTTTTTCTTTCTAGTGCTTCATTACTCTTTCCTCTAAACAAAACGTAAGAGCCAGCAGGCCCAGTGCTTAGAAGCTTTATTCTATAGCAACAAAACAGTATGTGTGTGGGATGGGAGAGAGAATGATAAGGGAACAGTTCAGATTCTTACTTCCAAAGGGTTGCCATAAACACCAAGAAAATAAATGTAGAGATGAAGAATGGACCAGCTGTTCAAAAGTTCACCAGAGTTCACAGGGGCAACTGACAGCTCCAAAGCTCTGTTTCTGAAGTAGTTTTTCCTTCATGTTCTGCCTCAACCCTGCAGCTTACTCACCTTGGAATCCCAGTTCTTATTCAGGTAATAAATACAGGTGATGCAGCGCCCGTCACCATTTGGATTATCCACATGACGAACATACCCAGTTCCATTTCCAGGATAGCAAGCGACCATAGCCTGAATGAAAGATAAAAATTGTAAAAAAATAAATTCTACAAGATGCCCACCTTCAGTTTTTCTTTGCTAAGCATCCTCCCACCACCAGTTTGGCACAGTATTTTTCAGATGATCAATCCAAAACCTACAGCAGACGCCACCGGAAGGTATCTTTGCACAAGCTTCTTTCACTGGATGAGTCAGTCAGTGTGAAATTCCAAACTGGAAATAAATACCGTTCATGTTTCACAATATATACACTAAAGTAGGAGGAAAAAAAACTGAATTAAACTAAAACACTGGCCTTTATAGTACAAACTTATTGTTCTCTACAAGCTACGTGACTTTGAGGCAGTTTCAGCTAAAGTTTGCTTACGTTTCAAAAGATGAGCAGTCATTGCAGAACTGACTTGCCAGTCATAATGAAAGTAGAAAGTGATCCCAGGATGTCATGCCTTACTACCACCATCCTCCTCTATTCATATCTTCCAGGCCCTGTCATATACATCCCTATGGTCGAACATTAAAGTGAGGGTTCCCAGGAGGTGTGGGTAAAAGTCCATAGAGCAAAGCCTACAAAAATCTGCAACTCCTTCGTGCTGTGTTTGCACAGGGAAGTGCATGTTTGCTTTCATGGACTGAGCCACAGAACTAACCAAACAGCTTTCAGAAGCTTACTTCTCTCTTTGATCATCTCCAGACTTGCTGATACAATCGCTTAATTTATGGTTTGTTTAAATTTCACCTTGAATGATGAGATAAGCCTAACACGAATTAGTCCAAACCACACGACAGTCAACAGGTCTTAAAAGGGTTTTTACAGCAAAAACATCTTAAACTTGAGTTAACACCATTAGCAGCCTAAGCAGGACGCAGGGAAGAGCAGGTGAGACTGCTGGTAAGGTACCGGATCTTTGCCTCGGAGTCACTTCGTCACTATTGGGACTACTTGGTAGTGATACCAGTCACCTTCCATGGAGTTTACGCCACTAAAGCTGTGGCAATAGAAGGCTTGCTCCTACTCCTCTGACATCTCCTTTCATTGCTTGCCATTATTAGCAGCAAGAGTCATGAGAGATGATGGGCTAAGTTCAGTTGGAAAACTGGACACAGTATCCAGATATGGTCTCCCCAGGGCTGAGGGGAGGGCAATAATCACTCCCCTCAGTCTGCTGGCTGTTCTCCTGTGAATATTGCCCTGGATGCTGTTGCGCAGGGAGCACACTGCAGGCTCATGTTAAGCTCACTGCCCATCAAGACCATCAGGGTCCCCAGGCTCCCCTGGGGAGCTGCTCCCCAGCCTGGCAGCCCCCAGCCTGTACTGCTGCAAGGGGCTCTTCCTTCCCAGGGGCAGGACTTTGCATTTGTCCATGTTTAATTTCATAAAAGTTGCCGTTGGCCTGTTTTTCCAGCCTGTCTGGGTCCCTTTAGGTGGCAGCCCTGCCCTTGAGTGCATCAGTTGGTTCCCCTTAAGTTTGGCGTGACCTCCACACTTGATGAGAGTGCACTCTGCCATCTGCTTCGGGTTACTGACAAAGGTGGTTAACCATCAGGTCCCGTGACAGACCCCCACGGTGCTCCATTTGTTACCAGCCTCTAGGTAGAATATGACTGATTAACCACCACCCTCTAAGCCCAACCATCCAACCAGTTTTTTACCCACCTAGTTTTCCATCCATCCAAACTCTGGATACAAGAGTATTGTACATGCCTATCCCACAGAATGAGGATGTGATTGTGCACCATCTGCATGACCTGCCCTTAATAATCTGCCAAGCACAGTTGATAGCATTGAAGATTGACTGTACAGGCTTTACCAAGAGCAACTGAAATTTTTATCTAGGAACCCCAGAGGTCTTGTTTTCTGCTTCCTAGCACATGCTAAAGCCATGCTGCCCTCATGGGACACATGACCAGCTAGAATACAGCACATGCTGCTTTAATCGCAAAGGTAATTTTACTGTGCCAACAAACACTGGCACAGAAGTTACTGCCAGCCAGCGCAGTGGATCCCTTGGACCCTCTGCTACCAAGAACAAAAGTCTATTCGCAGCAGTCAGCCAGGTGGGATGGGTGTACACATACAGCTGTGAAAATACTGCTCTGCATCTCAAGTCATGTATGAATTGACTTTCCTTCCTCCCCAGAAGCACCAGCAAACGGTACCTGCAAGCAGCAGAGAGTCACCGCCTGACACCTCAGGCCACAGCTGCTTTGGGGCTAGTGGCCCACCGGGGCAGGAGATTATGCTGAACAAGAGTGCGTACCTTTAATTCCCAGTAATAAACCCTCTCCCATCACACCAGGCAGTTGGCTAGATGCCTTGCCACAGGTCTGTTGTCATTCTGCTGTTACAAACGGCTCCACAACTGAACTTACATTTTGCTATCAGCCTGGTAACAGCAGCAAGGGCCAGTCTACAGCCTAGTACTGGAAACAAGCCTGGCTTAGGGGCACAAGCCTGGTGGAAACCACAAGCCAGCTGTAACCGCAATGTAGAAAAGGTCAAGGGAGCTGTACCCTCACCGAGGAGGATAACCCCTCTCGTGCATCCCCCCCATCCCAGCTGCTAGCACAGCAGCCCACGCGGGTGCACCCTTCACCCATCCCATGCACAACGAGCTTAGGTCGAACAATTAAAATAGTAACCCTCTGATAAACCTGATCCTCATGTGCTGGGGAACGTGACCCCAGGAGCTGAGAGAGCAGAGGAGAGGGGGCAGCGATGCCGGCAGCCGGGCAGGAGGGCTGTGCCAGGAGAGCCCGGGAGCAGGGGGCTCATCTCTACAGCGAGCACAGTGCTGCCGAGAGGATGCGCGCCCACCGCCAGCACGAGGTCTGGCTCAGCAAGCTCTGCTAATCGTACCAGAGGGATGATGAACGGTGGGAATAAAACCTTGTTGACTGATAATACCTCGTTTTTAAGTCGATGTACAACACAAAATCAGGGAGGCCTCAAGGACGTCTCTCTTTGGAGAGCAGACATTACTCCAAGATTACTGAACTGCCTAAAAATCAATCCAATATTACTACTATTTTTTAATGCCGCAGTCAAAAAGCTGCTGAAGAATAGTAGACTGCAGATCCTTAAAGGGATTTAGGTGCTTTACTTACTACTGAAATCTGGGCAGAAGGCCAGAGTTTTCCCCGGCCTCCCCCACGTAACATGTTCTCTTAGCAGAACACGTGCTTTGACTCCAAGACATTGATGCATTATTTATTTATTTATTTACAGGGTGCACCTTTTGCAACCACAACACACAGAGTCTCTGGGGAAGAAGTAGAACAATGCCCACAGAATCCAAAAGCACTGGCCACACTCTAGCTTAACTTGAAGAAAAGGGAAAAAAAGTTTTCTAGTAGCAGCAGCGAAGGGAGAAAAGCAGAAGTGAAATATCCTTTTTCCTGGCATGGCAAATATTTGAATGAAACCTTAAACAATGAAGGGAAATCATTCTGGTCCTCCTAGAGCCTGTTGAAACGATATCAAGCTTTATCAGAGCACTGGCTGGAGCAGCTCCAGAGCAGATCAAGCTGGCCTCAGCAGGGATTCCAGCTGTTAGCACTACTTTTGGATTCATTCAAAGCAAACAAGAAACAGGAGATGAGATGCGTGACCCAGACTTAATTTAGGTAATTGGTGAACACTGGTATTTGCCAGTTTAGTGCACAGGCTAGCTACAAAAGCCGGAGGCTGGATCATAATAATCAAACCATTTATCAGGTGAGCAAGTGGAGTATCAAAAAAAAATGTTTCCTATACTTTTTCAGCTATTGTGTCCAGAAAGGCACACTCCATTTTTGGAAGTATCTCCCTTCATTAACCAACCCCAAACCTAAACTAACTATAGCACGCAGTAATGAGCAGGAATGTACCTAACTTTTTTTTTGCAATACAATCCATACAATGGCTGCTAGTTGGCTTAACTTCCCAGTGTAAGCACTCAGAGCAAATTTCAGCAACACCCCCTCCCCCTTATTTTAAGTTAATGGAGAAGAGTTTGTCTTAAACAACAGCTGAACAGTTAAGAACTCTGATATACAGATGCATGCCTTTGCAGTCGCACACACACGCGCCACAGTTTGAAGACCAATGCTCTGGTGGTCTAGTCGACAGTCATAAATTAAAGCCTACAAAACTTGGAAAATGAAAAGCAAATCGTCAAGACTGCAGTTTCTGCACTGTCATTTTCAGAGATGTTAGGTTTCCCAAGAGGGTGCAAATCAACCATCAGTTAAACAAGCAGTAATTACCAGCTTTAGTAAGGAGCCAGGAAACTGTGTTGCACAGAAGCTTGCAAAAATAAGTTATTCATCATTCAGTTTTTAAGCATTACACTCAAGTCAGCCAGAGAAATCTGCAAGTCAAACTGCAAGGCACCAGCAAAGTTTGGAGGCAGATAAAAAACAACGGTTCCATAGAAAGGATTTTTCCCTGCCTCCCTGTGCTTCTAGCAAGGGGAAAAACAAATTCTCTTAGCTGATAGCCAGGACCATGCTGTGAGGCATCATTCTCTTACATTTCATAAAATAAGCAGCGCTGGGGTGGACTGATACTTGGAACAAAACACTTCAGAGAATACCTCAGCTAGAAGATGCTTTAAGTGGAAATGAACACTGCTTAATTGGAAGCAGTGATGACAGCAGGTCAGGAGGAGATGCTCTCCGTCCCTGCTAGCACTAAGCCAGGGCCCCAGGGCACTCCTAGTGCAGGCTGTATAGGTGGTATTGTAACTCTATACTATTCCCGTATTTTCCTCTCAGAACTAATATGACTTTTGCAACCAGCAGAGAAAATTCTGACCTGCGTAACTCTATCCTGCCAACACCAACCGCCCTTGCAGATTAAGCTAAGACTCCACATTTTCTGTACCAGATTTGTCCTATATATTGTTGAACAGCTGCTACTTTCGATCCCTAGTGTAGATCATCTCTGCATACAGCTTGTACATCAACTAGTTAAATTCAGAAATTACTTCTAAAGTCTGTTAGATGAAGGGTACTATACAGACACAAAGCAATACTGATCTACAATATCACTACTATGGTTGTCTAGAAAACCAAGGTATTAATAAGAATTAACAGTGCTATAGCCACTGCAGCTTTCAGATACATTTTTATTTGGCTGCACACTTTTAAGTTTCCCAAATTTCAGTCCAATATGTGGTTCTCAGTCCTGAACTCGAGTGCAAAAAAAATCACTTGACCAGACTTTAGGAAATGAGGACTACCAGGATTCACTTGATTGACTTACGTCTGAGCGCATATTGTAGTCAACCTGATTTTAGTTTGTAGATGCGCACAGTCTGTACAGCCAGAAATGGAAAGGCACACAGCATGCTCTACGTTAAAAGAACATGAGTAGTCTGACATTTCATGATCAAAGACAAGAGATTCTCAGTTGAGGCTTGTCTGACACACAGGCACAACGGGGTGTTTCTTAAGTACTTTCTTGTTGCACCCAATTGCACCCAAGTGTTTTCTACTGTGTAGCTTATAATGGTTAAGTATAAAGCATTCATGAACATTATTAAATATTAGTTTGTTTGAATTTATGAAAGTTAAAACACTCAACTGCTATACTGAAGCATGAACTAGGAAAATTGGTCTAATTTAATACTCCATAGAGATGGGAGGGAACAGAGGGAAGAAAATTATGTTAAAACACAAAAAAATCAGAGACATTAGCTTCATGCCTGTTGGAAAGGGAATCACCAATTCCAAGGAGTTTGAAACTGCTCACTTCAGTCATGCAAGACATGAGATGGGCTTCAGTGGCAGTACTGCATGAGAAACCAGTCCCTCATTTCCTCACCCACAACTTGATTAACAGTCTTCAGTCAAACAGCTGTTGGATTTACGGAGCTAAACCTAGCCTCCTCTCTTTGATCAGCTTCTTGCTCAGGGATGGAGGCAAGAGAGGGCAAAGGCTGTGTGAGGAAGGAGCCTATTTTTAGAAATTAAGAAACACCGGGGAAAGGGCTAGAATTTCGCAGGGCAAGACTCGTGCACCTTTTCACTTCAACCTTCATCTTCATACAGAGGCCTAAACCAAAGCCATACGGAAGACATCTAAAAAGCAAAAAAGCCAACAGAAATAACAATAAAAACGCTGGGGCAATTACCATCTTTCATGAAACACAAAGCAGATCAAACTCCGCAAACTCAGCTACAAGCACAGTTTGCTCTAGACTTCCTTCATTCACTTGCAGTAGTCCTACACGACGAAGGTACCTTGGATGCAAGTGACAAATGACTACTGAAGGGCCAAACAAGGCATGATAACCAAGATATGAAAGGTGATATGACCCTGTACTGGTAGGTGACTCATCTCTGTATCACTACATCTTGGACAGATTGACATGATCACAGCTACTTTTTGCTCCTTGCTCTGGTATTGTATCAGTAACCCTGAAAATTCAAGAGGAAAGGAGAAGACATTTCTACAGCCAGAGACACAGCCACACAAGTGAAACAGCACAATGCTGTTTTCACAATGCCCATTACCATGTCTTTTTTTTTTTTTTTTAAATAGTACCTTCCCGCAGGCAAGTACTTATAACTGTACAAAAATCCTGTTTCCATGGATAGCATTTTAGCCAGGTGGTCTGATACTTGCTTCTCTCTGCATGTATGTAATTATCATCAGATTCAGATCTTCCAAGAACTGGAAAGTTCATCTCTCCCTTTTTATTCTATTTTGGTCTTTCATATGCAGCATTTTAGCTTGATTATTGTTTCCAGGTGCATTGAGGCACATTTTGGAGATTTTTTTGAGGAACAGCCTGAAAGCGGGAATTGTGCGAGAGAGTATTGCTCTCATCTACAGGAAAAAGATGCAAAGATACTGGTTTATCTTTGCTTACCAACCAAAAGGCTATTATTACCTGATGTTATTCTAATTACTGTAAGAGGGAAAACTGTTCCTGCTTACTAAATTTCTTCTGGAACTAAGGGTAGAAACAAAGAATTACCCATGAAAGCTCTGTTCATGGATTACGTCCATGCCACATAGCTGTTGATGACTGCTATGTTATCTAGTGGTAGCTCAAGGAGCCCCTAATAAGCTTTCAAATCTTATGGAATCTGTCTGTAAGGAAGCTAGATCACAGATTGACACTGCTTTAAAAATGGGCTCCCTATTAAATGAATCTGTTATGGGGCTTATGAAGCTTTTCTAATGATTGGCAACAAAATTTAGTTTTTCATGGCCTGAAGAGTCCTATTAGTGTGAAGGACAGCTTCGGCTCATGACTCTCTTATTTCTTTCCTTAGCAGAACACCCACTTAGAGATAAATCTGGATGCCCTTCAAGTTCAAGCTGGCTGCCAGGGCAATGCCGCTGTGAAGTGGAAAGGCATGGAACAGCCATGCCTCGTGTTGGCAGTGGCCGTCCGCCACTGCCAAGAGAATAGGGAGCATTTGTGAACCAAGCCTTGGAGACAGTGGTGAGTTTTGTTGAGCTGTCCCCATTGCTGGATACTCCCTGGGATCCTAAAGTGAAGAGGCAATTCAGGAAACTGTGAAAGGACCTGACCGAGGGAGTTCTCCAGGCTTCTGAGGAGAGAAATCTGACTTGTGGTTTCCTGGACAAGAGTGTCCCAGGCATTCATCCTCCATTGTATGCTGTCTACATTGCATTTTTTTTTTTAAAGCCAAGTAAAATAACGCCTCCTGCTTTCAGACCACCACCCAAATTCTCTGTTCAGCCTCTTGGCATGGCCAGGAAAAAACAGAATACTGTTTAAGTTTAAGGAAAGAAATCTAAAATTGCCATAGGATCACAATTGTCCTTGCAGTGAGCATCTTCGCCTCTTCTAATAATTAAAAGGATTAACCTCCCTTCTTGTATGTTTACTTAATCTACATATTTCTGCATGTATGTCAGTTAACGCTTTTCTCTAGTTCCCCAGTGCTCTCTCTTGTATTCTGCAATGGCAAAATCAGGTAAGATTTTTATTTTACATCCTCCTCTGACCTAAAAACTACATTTTAGGCTGCAACGTTACTCGGTCGTCGTGCCTTGCACGCACACAGAGACAATCCAGCTTCAGAAGGGATTAGCATGCTGTGAAGAGCAGGCATACCATCACGGCAGGACCTGAAATTTAAAAGGCTATTGCCAGTGAATTAGTTCAGTCAAGGATATTCAGATTAAGTCTCCAATTAGCAGCTGTAAACATGCGCAGTGCATCAATGTATCAATAAAGGCTGTTTCAGTTTAGAAAGACCGCCCACCCCTGCGCTGCCGAGCCCTGGCTTCAGGCCAGTGAGATGATGGCTTAACGACAGTGCTACGTGCGGAGCGTGAGGCGATCCGCCATCAAACGCAAACTTTACTCCAGAGTACACTTCACAGAGACACTGTGGAGGGAAGAGGGGGAAACCCACGCCTGCAGCACACACACACACTCAAGGCGCTTCTCTGTTCTGGTTCTTACTGGTCTCCTCCCCCTGCTGCTGCACACACAGGCACACACGCTTATTTCCCACACTTTAAAAAAAATATTGTTTAATTAACTTTTAGGATTATTTTTGGCTGTACTCGAAGCCCTCTTTCATCACCCAGAAAACTATTTTAGTCCCCTCGTCTCCCCTAAGAACCAAACCTGGACGAGCTGCACTAACCAGAAAGCATCGCAAGCAATCAATGCAGATAGAGAAAGCATCCCCCGTAATGAGTCCCAGGGGACATGGTGACAAGCGCCACCCCCGCAGAAAAGCAAATTTGTAAGTACAGGCTCATTAAGGAAATCTGTAAGGACCATCCCTGGATGTTCAGGTTCTCAGTGGGGAATAAAGGCATGGTAACCAGCGCAGACATCCTCTGCAGAATATCCTCATCTCTGTGGTAGAAAGATAATTTCATAGTTCCTTAAATATTGTAGCCTTTCATTCTTTGTCAGCATTTAAGACCTTTTCAATTCTGCTACTAATCACCCAGAGGATTACACTACTTTTTTTTTCCTGCAACATTTAAAGAACTCTACATATTTTGATGCTCTTGTGGGTGCGTTAATAAAGGTCAGGAAAGACGGCCACAACACAGGCAAGCTGTGTTTTGCTGGTGTCAGAGTTGCCCGAGCTGCCCAACATCCCTCTTTTACTATTATTCATTTATTTTTAGCCCACGGGCCCAGGGCGAGTGAGAAACGCTGCCCACAAGACTTTTATCAGCTCACACACGGTCAGCGGCACCCCTGACACTTCCCGTGAGAGTTTCGCTTCGGAGGCGTGCGGGGGGCACCCCGGCCGCCCGCAGGCAAAGGAGGTGACAAGCCACCACCTTGAAGCAGATGTGCCAAGGGGACAGGGAGGCCCCAGCTGCACAGCACGGTCCCTCCTTGGGGCCACCGCCACCGCCCAGGACACCTCTCATGGCCTCACACGCTCCCACCGCCGTGGAGGCAGCACCACACCAGGGAGATGTTTTTCTTCGTCCCCTTTGGCTCAGTGAAAGTCTCTCTCCGTTGCCAGAGAGGGAGGCAGGGTTTAGACTAACACCGTCACAGTTGGCGGGTACCCCAAATATGCCTCAAGGGTCCTCTCAAAACTCTCAGAGCCGTCTGGGCTTCTGAGGCTGCTGAGACGTTATTGCGCTACATAAACGGAGAGAGGAACGGTTCTCAAGTGTTTGCTTTCACAGCAGTAGCACCAAATTAAGGCTAATTGATAACACCAGCTAATATCTCCTATATTAGCTTCGGAAGGAAGCCATCTCACTCACCCCCCACCCATCTTTTGCTCCTCCCCCACCTTTTCATAGGACCTTGCCCAGCTAACAGTACATTTATTCCTGCATAGAATTTTGTGTACATGAATATTTATGGATAAAACTCATTAAAATTACTTATAGTAAATTACCATCAGAAATAATTTCTGCTATGTTTAAACAACACATGTAGTCTTTACCTCTAAGGCTTTGCCTGCACATAAAGTTGTACCGCTCTGACTACATGCGTACATTACAAGGGTACAATCTCTCTAGTGTGGGTGCAATTAAAGGGGATGAATGTGTATACAGTGACACAGCATCTTTCCACACAGGAAAGGAAACAAGTTATTCAGATTCAAGGCACTTTTGTAATAATATAGCTATATACCTGTTCTAAGGTTAGGCAATACAAATGTATCAGAAAAAGAAAAAAATAAATAAATCCTAAGTGTTGTAGTGCCTGCCCTCCGCACATCTCCACAGTTGGTACTTGCACCAGTAAGATGTGTGTAGGCAGAAACTAGACAACTCTGAACAAAGAAAGCATGCATAAACACAGACATGCACACACACAACAAATTGAGCTCCAGCCTTACAATTGCACAACTTAAAGCTATTCACAAAAGCTCTCAGCTCATAGACAAGGAAGCCTGGTCCTAAACCCAACTGTGAGGCAACATCAGGCTCCGGATTTGAACACGGGCTGCTGAATTCCCACTTCTCTTTTTTCCACTGGTCAAGACTCTCCCACGGATTTATGCTGCCACCACCTGACAGAAGAGACCAACCCTGCAGGCCGGCTGTGTCACGGCCACTACCACGGGCCTGGACTCACCAGCCGGGGCAGTGGTTGGGCACAGGGACGCAGCCATGCCTGGAGGGTGTCCTCCCCAGCCTCCCCTCCCGCCCCACTCCCGCTCTGCTCTGCTTCACTGCAGTCCCCTCTGGAGCCGTACCCAGCCTTTCCCACTGCAACTCACTGAGCAACAGCCCTTGGGAGGTTTCAGGACTGGGTCTTAAAGTAATAATGTTCTTCAGCATTTAAGGTAGTTTTTGCAGGAAGCACAGCAACTGTTGAGCAGGGAGGTGGTCTCTCTGGTGTGGGTTCAGGATGTTTCCTGAGGATGCAGAAAGCCTGGAGTGGTCTTTCTGGCTCTGTTCCCTCCTTTTTCCTCTTCCTCTCCAAAATCTTTCCTCTCTGGCAGCCAGTGTGACCAGAGCAGCATGGACTCGGAGCCAGCGCAGAGGCGGCCAGGGGTGAGCCCAGCTGGCAGCTGGAAGGGGCTGCTCTCCCAGGATGCCAGCTGGTCAGGCAGCCAGAGGAAGCGCCCTCAGCCCTGTCCCTCCTGCTCCCTGGGATGGAGGTGAGAGATGGTGGCTGCAAGGCACGACAGGCTGCAGTAAGCGAGGAGGTAAGAAACCCCCTGGTGAGGGGCTGCAGCTGGCTTTGCTAGAGCTGTGGGGCACAAGTGCTTCTCTGCAGTGGGAAATGCAGAGGGGGAAGGCAGTACAGATATGTGGTGGCAAGTCAGAGCTACAAGGGTATATATGTCCATATTTAGGTATGGGGGTGAAGTAGGTACTATGTCTGCCCACAGCTATGGTCACCATTGGCACAACCGGTGCCTTTCCTAATTGCAGCCAAGACATTGTACTAATACAGCTCATAATTAGCAGTAATAGCTTCTACGGATGGTAAGCAGTGAAACGGGCTTTTAACCAAGTACCAGCAAAAGATAAAAGTAAACTAAGAAAGAAAAAAAATTGTGTTTGTTTCAGTTGCAGACATCTTAGATAAGTGTAAAGAAAGAAACAAACAAAAACCAAGTCAACTACATTTTCATCCTTGCCAAGAAATGATCACTGGTGTCAGATTAGCACTGAGCCTTTAGGTCACCAGTTAGACGTCAAGTTATGCACTAAGAAATATAATGGTAAAATGCACAACCTTGACACTTCAGCCTCTGACCACCATCAATGCCGAATTATAGTAAATTTGGCAATGAGGACCGGCATTTGCAAACCCTCTCATTGCTCCTCTGTGAAGAGGAAGCCTGTAAAACAGCGAACCAGGCAGTGACCCTTCCCGTCAGCCTGCTTAGAGACACCATGCACATGCTCCACAGACAACGGAAGACAGAGAACAAGTTAACTTAGGGAAGCAGGAACATCGGTGAATACTGTAAAGAACAGAGTCATCGATACATCCTGGAGGACCCTGTTCTGTTTGCGCACATCTAGCCAGACGCCATGGTTTATATGCCTTAACAGCAGGACATGTTACAGCATTTACAGTGAAGCTTCTCCTTTTTCCGCTTCTCAAACCACTTCTACCAGATTCCCTGTGGGAAATTAGAAAGGCAAGGTGCAGTTACACACAGTCTTCAGCAGCAAGCACAACACCCTAAGACTGTTAACAACCTAGGAACAGGCAAGTTGAGGACTAATTGACACTTCCCCCCTCCCGCTTTTTTTTTTTTAAATATCTCCTCTCCCAAATTCCCCTGGTTGTGCATTTTTTTTTCTACCCACATGGTCCAGCGAGGGGCTGTGTGCAAGACACTTTCATCACACCCTGGAGCCTCGGGGCAGTCAGGAGGCTCCATGCCAGCATCCACCGCCTCGGAGCCCGCTGTCCAACAGTGCCTCGCACCCCAGGCTTTTCCCATTCAGGGTGGCGTTCCCCAGCCTGCACTGACTAGCACCTATCTCCCTGTATGCATTACTGGAATAACTGCTACTCTTAATGGTAGAAGACAGGTTTGTCACAAGACAGTCAATTGCAAAGGTCAGATAAAAATCATAACTGCTATCTATAACTTCCATCAAGTAGGGCTCCCTACTCCGTCCCAAGACGCCACGTAAAAGACGGCCCGTATTTCAAATCTAAGACAAAATGTAGACAAAGATCAGGGACGGCACAAGAAATCACCACAACTTTTCCTGAAGTTTTCTAAACATATTCTAGCACATTCTAAGCCAAGCACCAAAGGATGTGCTTCAGTCCCATTGATTTTAAAGAGCCTTAAAAAAAGTACTTAAGTGAATTGCTGAACTGGGGCCAAAACTTTAAAAACATTTGCCTTATCAATTTGTATAAAAAAAATTACAGTGCAAGAAGACATAAGCAATGATTAATTATTATGACTTACAGACAAGAAAAATGCGAACACATTTCTTGTTTGGATTTTCAGGTCCAAAAAGAAAGTATAGAAAAGAGTCTATTGTGACCAGAGGATTCATATGAGCTAGATATATACAAGAGTCAAAATGGGTACCTTTTTGCTACAAAGTAGGATGCAATTCCCCGATGTTTGGCAAAAAACATGGCTAGCCTGCCACTTCCAGCTGACAAAGCTTTGGACAAACTGTTTCCAGTCTGTGCAGATAGTGTGCTATGCTGTACTCCTGCAATTTATGCTATTCATTTTAAACTGGGTGGCTGGTGGCGTGAACATTTAGTAAGCCTCCATGGAACCATTACGGTCAGCAAAATCTCTTGTATTTCTTTATTTGTGAAAAATCAGATCAACAAGTAGCTTGTTTAATCAACTGCTTTGCATGGAGGCTCTAAGTTTCTTTGTCTACTAATCTTATCAAAACACAATGACATGAGAAAAATGACTGTAGGGAAAAACTCCTGTCACTGAAAGATAGTAGATGCATACGTGTGAGTGAGCGAGTGATGGAGGGGAAATGGGGCTTACAGCTCTCTCCAAATCACTCACAGGAACGGTCAGGAGTGGTGTGCTGATGGGATGACATGCCTATGAACAGCTTAAACAGTAGGAGATAGTCTACTTGGCATGAGGCTCCTTCATCCATTTCCTTCCTCTACCTCACTGCCTGAACAACTAGAGAGACCTTCTTGTTTTTCTGACCAACTCCCTGTCATCTCTTTTCAAAACAATAAAACAAATTGCTATGTAATATTATGCATCAATCAAAATCTTTTGCCAAGCCCCACTATGTTCTGTGCCAATGCATCAGTTATTCACCCTGGAGCCCACCTCAGGGGCCACAAGCTGCCCTAGGCACAGGTACCAGAAGCAGTTCCCAAAACACCTCTACAGGAGAGCTCCTCTACTAATCCAATAAAACCTTTTCACAGAAGCTTAGGGAGTCTTGTGTTGCTGGCAGCTTTCGAACAATGTTGTTTCAGTCTTCAGCTTTGTGACAGAAGGATTATAGTCATGATAAATCCAATCCAGGGCTTCAAATTCCCTCGAGTTGGTATGCACACATCCTCCTTCTCCATAAATCTAAAACCGGCAACACTTACTCGCAGGCTTCCCTTCCTGACCTCCTCATTCTCACAAGCCATCCACTGCAAGATGGATGAGCGCTATGTGGCCTGCTGGTGCCAAAGGACCACTTGCCCCTGACCTATTACACAATGGGAAAAGGCAATCCAATTGAAACAGGAGGAGGAGAAAACTTTCCAAAAAGTGAATACCTCCAAAAACAAAAGAAAAAAAAAAAAAGTACTTTGACTTTGTAAGAGTCATCTTGAAACATTTGATAAAAGTATTGATCTCTTCCAAGTGTGTCCAGCCTGTTCAGCAAACATCAAGATTTCATCTGATTAAAAATGCATTCATGTTTGGGCCATTGCGGTTTTATCTCCTCCCTCTATCCCACCCCTTCCACATATGGAAAGGAGTTGCTGAGGGACTACAGACACTGTTGAACATCCCCACCACCCCAGGAAAATTAAAAAAAAAAATATCTGTGCAGCATAGGAGAAAGAGGAGGGAGAAGACACTTCCACATGCTAAATCAAGCAAATCGCTCAGGAAGCAACATGCAGGGTAAGGCAGTATTACATTGAGCCACTATCCAGAGAAGTTTGGAAGTCAAAGAAAGAAGAGTTTACTGTGAAATCAAATAAGGACGCTGGGATTAACTCAGACAGCTGAAATCCTAAATGCAAAGAAACAAGCTCACTTTTACTGTGTACATGCTGCATCAGTGTTATGAACATCAATGCATCTCCATTTAAACGTATACTGTTATTAGCAGTGAGCTGTAATGAACTGAATTATTCATTAATAATTATCTTGGGAAAAGGCTGTGTACAAATAGTAATAGCAAGGACCAGCTCCCCTCCCTCCCAAAATGCCAGCTCAGCGGGAGGGGGCACTGAACTCTGAATCTTGCCGTTTTTCCCGGTGGCTCTCCCAAGGATACCGTGCCTTGCAATGCTGTACACACCCCCGCCAGTCCAAAGGACAAACACTCCCCATACCCAGAGGCATTAATGCCACCTGTATTACAGTGTCCCTCCCCACACAGCTGTGGAACGTTTACATTGACATTTAATGAGCAATGAGCCCTCATACAAAAACAAACTGAGAGGCACATACTTAGGGCTTGCAAGTAATCGGGATATTGGCAGGCACACCAGTGGGGTACCACTGCAAGCCTCTGGCTTTAAGAGCTGACGTACTGGTACTGGAAAGGACTGGTATCGCTGCAATGGATAAGGTGGCACTAAGGAAAATGTGCTACTGGTACGGGACAGGTTGTGGAAAACCTCACTGTTTTGCCATCGTTGTGTAACTCCAGAGTCCAATAAGACTCATTAAGCGCTGCTTGACTGCAAAACTACAGACAACACAAAAAAAGTCAAGTAACCTGCCCTGATGCCACAACACGTGCACAAACTCAGGATAAACAGATCACCCTGCTCTTCACATTGCCCCAGAGCTCTTTCCCTTCTCTCACAGGATTACCCACCTTCTGCCTCCCTCTGCGACCATGACTGTAAAGCACATGGACAGGCTCCTAACTCGGTTAAGAAAGGTCGCTGGGTGGTTCCAGACTGCTCCTCCATGAGAGAGGGAAAGGAGGACCAGCAGCAGTCACCTGGCTGCTAAAGGCTCTGGTGCAACCACACTGAAGACGGCACGTTTATTCCACGGCCTACCGTGGAATAAGTCTACCCGTGCACTACAGTCAGGTTCTTAAGAGCATAACAGGTACCGAATTCGAGCTGCTTGTACCTTCAACACCCAAGTATGAGCTCAAACACCATTCCATAGAGGCTACCCATGCTTCTGAACCCACCCACAGATATGTGCATTGCTGTCTGTAAAATATTGACCCGTTTCTCCAATACCCTGTCCCTGCTGAATGAAGAAGCAATCTGAAAGATTCTCCAAGTGCCTCTTTCAGAGAAGAAGTATCTTTTGAAAGTTTCAAAAAGTCATTGAGAATAATTTGATGAAGAACAAAAACAAGAGCTAATATGCCCAGGTTTATACTCATTTAATCCTCTGATTGTCAAGTAAAATTATACATTCCTGTGTATAATTAACCAGGCTAACTAATCTTGCTTGACAAACACAGATATAAACATCAGCTTTGACACCGAGCCAAAGCAACCACTCTAGGATCTGTGCCAATGCTGAATTCCTCAGTCTGATATCATAAAATGACTTGTCTGTTGTATTTACAGTTCCAGTGGCTCTGGACTCTGCCGGCAGCCAGCCAGAAGAACAGATTTGAACCTACCCATTATGCCAGAACATGTGCATTTGATTAGAAGAAAGAAATTATGCATATTTTTTCTGGATGGTAGTATTCATCAGACCTCCCATTGTAAATTAATTGCAAGGCATGCTGCTACGCAAGTATCAAAAATCCTTTGTAACATAAAATAAACCAGTATATTTCTATAGGCAGTATGGCTCTTCAGATCTATAGCCAGTTTTCTGTTATCCTGCTCCTTACATCCGCACCTCAAATCAGAAAATGCAGCGTTTCACTCTGTTTTAATTGCAAAGGATAGAATTTGAATGCTATAGAACAGAACTTTTCTTTCTTCATACATAAATGCAAAAATATCTTACCTCATTACCTGAGTTATGAGGGACTTGGTAAAACCACTCAACCCAAGCCTGTGACATTTCATGTATTTCTTCAATCCTCAGGAACAGAAATCTTGGTAACCACCTGCTAGACAGACCATGTTTCAAAACCTACCTAAGACCACCCCATCATGTGGTAGGCAAAGGACCCGCTCTGGTTTTCAGCAAACACTCACGAGCCATGAAGTGCCACCACAAAAGACCTGCTTCTCCTGCCAGAGTCAGAAAGGGCCCACCAGGGTGGGGTGAGCAGGGAGGTGTTGTGGCTACAGGCAGAAGATGCAGAAAACATCCCATAAAAAAAGTGAAAGGCCCACACAGAGATTTTGAAGCAAGTTTTCAAGAGGGTTCACATCCCACAGGGACTTCTCAATTAACTAACCCCATATTGAAAACATATTTTTTTAACTTCAGGCCATATACTTGACACCGAATGCAAGCAGTTGGATTCCGAGCTAAAAACATGGGTCATGGGCTTCCTTCAACACAGGTCAGCTCTTAGGATTATGACTTCTTGCCTTATTTTCTAACCAGCAGGACTCACTGGTGTCCAGCAGGCACAAGATGAGCTCAAGGTCCCCAAAGGCAGCCCTGACATGGATTTCAACCCATGACGGCACGCAAGAGGGTACCAGTGACTCACAGCAGGACACGCTGCCGTCAGGACCGGGTGCAGAGTCCACGCAGAGCGCAGCCACGCCAGTCCAAAGTACCTTCCACCCCTCGCCCGTGAGGATCAACGCAGCCTGCTGGCAGCACGTCAAGCACTGACTCAGCCGAGGTGGCCCAGGGCAGCAGGCGCTGACGGCATCGCTCTGGGACCCTGCCCGACCACGGGAGAGCTGCCCTTCTCCAGCAGAGGCAAAGGTGAAAGGGGCAATAGCCACAGCCTCTCAGCAGCAGATGAGCCACCCAGGCATCCCGCTGCGAACGCAGCTTTTACGTTTCCGCACGCCGGCCAGCCGACCGGGTTCCTGCCAGCCCCCGTCCCCTGCCTCCCCGCAGGAGGGACTTCCAGGGCCCAGGGCTCCCCAGGCTCTGCAGCATTTGAGGCTGCCAAAGGGACAGATATCCCAAACTCCACAGCACCTGGCACATCTGCAGCTTCTAACTTTAAAAAAATATTTCCTTTCTTACATCTTGAAGGAGACATTTCTCAAATGGCTTCTCTTCTGGAATATTTTCCTGCCTTGTTTTGGGGAGGGTTTTTTTTAATGTTGTTGCTTTATTTATTTATAATACAGGGATTATTTTTCTACATGGCAGACATTTCACCGCCTACAAAATTTTGTAATTGCCCCCTGGAAAATTTTGTAATACATGGCAGGTCCTTGTGCCACCTCTGCACCTAAGCAATATTCATTCGCAAGTGGGCCCAAACCTTTTACAGGCAGCATCATCTCCACCATCCCCTCAAGCCCCCGCAAACCCCAATTAACCCCAAAAAGGGACTTTGGGACCTGAGGAGTCAGAAGCTGCAGCACATCACCCTTTCACCCACAGTCCCCAGAGCACCACTTGACCCAGGGGCACTCCAGGTGCCAGTCGGCCATGGAGACCAAGCTGTGGCCTCGCTTCCCAGCCCAAACCACCCGCCAGCTTTTCTCCAAGCGTCAAATCTCCAGCAGAGTCGAGACAGGTCCTCAAAACCAGACTGACCTCTGTCCTGAGGCCAATCCCTCTGCACAAGGATGTGAATCTTCTCAGACTGAGGAGAGGACTCAACCTGGGTCAACCATGCTTTGGTGAGAACCTCAGCTATTTACCTACTACAAAAGGGGAACCACGGTATTATTTTACTAGAAAAATGGCAACTCTAGTTGAGGAGAATGCAGAAACCAACAAGCAGTGCTTTGGGTTTGTCAACAGAAGAGTCCTTTAGAATAATGTTATCTGGCTATTTTGATCATTTAACCATGTCAGCTAATATTTTTAAGTATGACTTATTCCAAAGGTAGATTTGGATCACTGGTCTGCAAAGATGAAAGGTTACATTTCATTATCAGCCCTCAAATGTCAACTATCAGCTCTCAAGAGTATTCAGTACCCTTGTAAAATTTTACTTCCATCCATTCTTTTCGATGCAATCTTAACTTTCTTCTAATGCTGTTGGAAGTCATTTGGAAATGGCAAAATCCTGACTCATTTCTCTCGTGTAGCTACAAGGAAAGCTTCCTTTATTGTACAAAAGTCATTCTTGTCTTCTTATGTTTGTGTAGCTACAAAAAAAACCATGAAGCACACTAAGCAGACAGTAAGCTGACAGAGGTTCATTTACTAAGCAAACCTCTCCCTCTCTTCCAACACTTAGGCTGAAGATTAAAGTCATACTATTGTTTTAAAAGCATAAACAGCATAAGAATGATGAGGCTGATATTACATAGATTTATTTCCATGACAAGAGGAGTTGCCATGTAGCCAAAGGCTTACACTTTACACAAATTGCTCTGGACTCAGCCTCATCTAATACCTATATCCCAAAATAATAAATTATAATAGCACATGTCCAACTAAGAAGTTCTGGTCCAGTTGCACAGAAACACCCCATGCCCCTCCAAATGTTAAGCCATGGAAGTTTTCTGGGCATCCATTTATGTGTATAATCTAGCAGATAAAATAAAAATACACTGAATTTAAATTTGGGATTTTTGTATATGCATTCACAAGACTTCAGAAGATAAGCAAAATGGGTAGGTTTATGGTGGAAGGGAAATGTCTATAGGTGACGTGGGAACCTGCATGCACTGTAGTAGTCAGTTGGTTAGTCACAGGAATAATCTTCCTGCTGAAGGTGTCCCACATACACCTCAGTTACAGATGGCAGCTGCTATTCCAGGGCCTCATGTATCCATGGTACTTATTATTATAAGGGGATTGGTTACTATTAATTTCTGATGGAAATTCCTCTGCATTTAGTTTTACAAGCGATATTTAGGCTCTTTCAGTCCTGGACTGTTGTACAGCACTTCCGAGCGCTGTTTAGAGTCTGACACCTTCCACGCTAAAGCACAGGGGCCAAAAGTCCCTCTGTATAGCAAGTAGCTTGGTATCTATCTATAAAACAAGTTCTGTCTGTCTGTTATTACTATTTGTACAAAAATGACTGCAAGAACACCGCAACTCAATTTTAAAATCATCTCTACAATCCAAGGTCACTCCCCAAAAGACTCTTCTCCCCAGCCAGTGCCAACAGCCTTCAAGCACCCAGTTGAGTCTTTCTCCAAATATCTTGTACAAATGCTGGACCACCTCCTTTCACTCCAGCCCAACTTTAACACAAGCCCCTGTTTTTTCCCCTCCAGGTGGCCAGCAATGTACTTTCAGCAGTAATCAGGCAAACAGAAATCACCCAGAGAAAGAACTAGAATGACCTTAAAGGCATGCCAAAGCAGAATGGTTATTTATACTTTCTAACATCAGGCTCCCACCAGGAATAAGTGAAATCTACTCACATTTTAAAGCAAATCTACCCAAGCTTTAACTGAACTGATGATCAGTAGTTCAGTGGAGCTAGGCACAGGAGCAATGTTTCAACCTTTTATTATTCCCACTACTGTGTGGAAGTGTGTGGGGGGGAGGGGGGTGCATGCACAGGTTTTAAGATGTTCCCAAGCAACTGGTAAACATCACCATCCTGTTTTCTTCGTTTTCTGTGGAAAAAAAAAAATCTCAGCACCACTCACACATCCCCTTAGTTCAGTGCCAGTTAAGACCAAAAGAAATGCGTAACTTTTCACTTTTGTAATTTTTTAAAAGTTCCATCATTTCTATTTCAGCATATCTCTAAAAGAAGTGGATGTTTTGAAAATGTGCTATATATTATAGAATTCAAGTAAGAAATAAAGAAATGGGGATGTTTTCAGCATTTGGGACAATAAAACAAACTTAGTTCCAAGCCAGTCCACTTTGCCACAGCAAAACAGACAAGGAAAGAAAAGCCAAGTTATCCCAAAGTGAAGTAATGACATTGCAAGTGCAAATAAACTTCATTGGGAAAGAAACCTATAATACAAGTATCCTACAAGTGTCCTCTCCATTTCCGAGCAAGAAAGCCTAGAAAAAATAACTCTTACATTGGGGGAAAAAAAAGTTTGCGTGCTCAAACAGAGCATCCCTTATTTCGTGCCACATACCCAATGCAATAACGACAACCTCTTCAGCTGTAGGACGCTGGCATGAGTTGGACCATCGAAACTACTTTGGATAACACTATCACATGGGCACAAACAACCAAATAATCGGACCCGAGCCGCGTACGTGCGCAGGGAGGGGGAGGGAGCTTTTCACTCCACCTGAAACAATCTTCCAAAGGAAAGTCATGGTCAAGGCTAGGCTTTTTTGGCGGGGTACACCCCGCGTTGGCGGTCCCCGCTCTCCGCAGCTGGGGCGAGCAAGCAGCAGCCAGCCGCGGGGTCCAGCCGGGCTCCGGCCCCACCGCCGGGAAGTGCGGTGCCGCCTGCAGCCCCCCGGTGGGCTGCGAACCGATCCCGGATGGCACACGGGGGTACAGGCAAGGGCCTGGCCGGCGTCGGTAACCGAGGAGCCCGGCGAAGGCCCAGCACGGGGCGCCGCGGTGAGCCGCCCCGGAGCGCTGACGGCACCGGCGGGGCGAGGGACCCGCAGCGGGCAGCCCCGCTGCCGCGGCCGCGTTTTTAGCAAGACCTCCGCACCCGCCCGTCCCCCCCGGGCAGCCCACGGCGCCCCCGGCAGCCGGAGCGGTGCTGAGCGGACAGCCCGGCGGGGCCACCTAACCCACAGACACCCGCGGACAGCGAGGACGCGACACGGCGGGAGGAGCCCGTGGAAACTTTCCGCCAGGTCCCACTGAGAGCTGCGAGGTGGGGCGGCCCGACCGGGAGCCGGTGCCGGGGCCCCGCAGCCCCTTACCTTGGATCGCTCCTTCACGTAGTACTTGCCGAGCCGGCTCCCGCAGTACATCACCAGCCGGTCTATCAGCGTGAGGAGGAAGTTGATGGCCTCGCAGCCCTCCTCCGTGCCCCCGATCCACTTGATCTGGTCGCCGCGGAGGTGCCGCTTGGCGACGCCGCGGCTGGGGCCGGCCAGCTGCCCGTCGGCCAGCTCCCCGTCGCGGTGCATCCGCTTCACCCGCTCCAGCACGCAGTCCCCCACCACCTCCCCCAGGAAGTTGTCCAGGTAGCAGAAGCCGACGTCGTGCAAGCAGGGCACGACGTACTCCAGGGCAATTCTCTCCAGGTCGAGCCTCATGATGTGCCCCAGCGGCATGGCGCTGCGGGGACGGGCGCGCCGCTGCCCTGCCGGCGCCCGCGTCGGGAGGCGATGCCCGCCGGGCCGCCGCCGGCTCCAGGCCGAGCCGGGCAGGGGCTCCGCCGCGGCGCGGGGCCAGGAGAGGGGAGGCAAAACTTTCGCCGCGGCGGGCTGGGCTGCGCTGTGCTCCGCGGCCCGGCGCTGCGGGGGCGGCGGTGCTGCCGGCGCCCCGCGCTGCTGCCGCCGCCGCCGCCGCCCGAGCAGCGTTCGGGACCCCCCGGGGCCGCGTAGGAACCGCGCCCGGCAGCCCCCGCCCGATTTATGGGCCGAGGCGGCAGGCGGCCCCGCGCTGATTAATACGCCGGCTACGTGCGGGATGTGTGCTCGCCCCACCGCCCGCTCGCGCGGCGCCGCCGCACGTGGGTGGAGCCCGCCCGGCACGGCGCGGCGCGGCTCGCCCCGCCCGCTCCCCGCCCGCAACAGCCCAGACAGCCAATCGGCTGCCGCGGGGCGTGGCCAGCCCGCGGGGTACAAGCGGCGGGGCTCCCACACGTGTGTTCGGAGGGCGTGGCCTACGATCCCGCAAGCCCCGCCTTCCCGGGAGTGGGCGTGGCCAGCGCCATTGAGGAATTCTCCCCTCGCATGTCGGCGGCGCTGCCGCCCCCCGGCCCCGCCGAGCCGTACCGCAGCCGGGCCGGGGCACCGGCACCCCGCTCCGCCGGGCCGGGGCTCCGGGGCGCTTGGCCTACTCCAAGTGAGGCTTGCAGATGCCCCCCCGGAGCTCTCCTGCCGCCGCTGACGTCCGCCTCCCGCAGTGGCAGTTTCAGCACCAGTCGGAAGTGTTTCATTAGGCGGCAGGTGCAGCTTTTCTGGGCGAGGAACGCACTGTTTTTTGAAAGTTTATATTATAAAGTAGTACTTCCCTTAATTATTTACTCCTGCCAGGTTGTTTGGCTCTACTGGCAGGAAACACCCCCCGGGCTGTCAGGGACTTCGCGCAGCGCTGAGACAACCTGGCTCAAACCGTGACAAACTTCGTTCCTCGCTGCCAAACGAAAACGCGCCTTTCCCCGGCGTAACCGTTTTTCGGTAACACCGTCCCGGCACCGGCCGGCCGCGAAATACGATCCCGCTCTCGCTCTTCAGTCTGTCCCCGACTGAACAGCAGGCATTCAGTTAAAGATGCCTCATGAAAAGCAAAAAGTAACTAACTACTCGGCTCCGCTCACAGCACGCTACATGCCCACGATTTGCTAAACAAACAAACAAAGCCTCCGCAGAAACCAAAACTAAGGCAACGACACGTTACGGAGAGACGCTGTCTGCGGCCAAGCCCGGCTGGAAACCTCGCGGGACAAGGCGTCCCTGCCTAACTCCGTGTCTCTGAAGTTACCGGCATCACCTTCCCCTCTAATTTTGCCACCCCGCAGCCGCCCGTGTGACGACGGCATCCATCCTGCACGGCGGCGAGCAGTGTTATCCCACGCGCGCCGTGGCACCGCGCCTCGCGCAGCCCCGCGGTACCCGCGCCCCCCCCCGCCCGCACCTCCACCGCTGCCGCCGGCAGCGCCGGCTCAGCTGCCGCCCGGGACCCCCGCACACGCGGGGTGCGTGTGTCCGTGGGGGGTCGTGCCCCGCAGGAGGCCGCTCACGCACCGGCGGAGCCCCGCGCATGCAGCCGCCGGCGCGCAGCGGGCGCGGGGCTGCGCGGAGCCCGGCTCGGCCGTGCGGCGGGTCCCGCGCTGCGGCACAGCGGCAGGTCACGGCACGGGAGTTCCAGCTCCAGCTGGAACCCGGCACGTTTCACCCCCAAAAAAGGCAAAATCCACGCTGGTTATTTTCTTCCCTTTCAAGTGGCGAATCCTGCCAGGATTACAAGCAGTCCGTGCTGCTGATGCTGCTTGAGCTGCAAACTCCAGGCCCCGACACATGCAGGAGTGGGTCACGTATCCCACGTTTTTCTCCTTGAATCCAGCAGTATTTACCCCCCCCCCCCCGTGCAGAACACTAAGCACAGGTCCAGTCCTCTAAAGTTATTCCTTGGCAGCTCTGTCGAGAGCCCAGCAATACTTTTACATCAGATAAATGCATATTCGGTGAGATATGGATTGTCAAAGGACTTTATTTGATTTATGTACACACTTCACATTAAAGTGTGGTTATAATTAATACAATTCTGAATCTTATTAATCCCTTAATGCTTATCTGAAAAATCAGTCAGGCATGGTAAGCAAAGAGCAGCTATAACAATCAGCAAGGGATGCAAGATTAATTCAACTGCAAAATGTCAATGTAACAAAATTTGGATATGTTAAGAAACATTATTGCTGCATTGTTGTACTGTTCACACATTTTTGTTATGTAAAAGCTGTAATGTGCCAAAATCCTTCGATTTTTCTTGGATTTTCCCCCCTCTTTCTTGTTTACATGTACATGCATGCGCACGGTCCCGTGCCAGAGTCAAGTGTTTGCAGATCCTGAACATCTAGCCTTTTTATCAAGAGTAATGCTGCCACTTTGACAAGTCGAGGGCTGAGAGGGATATCTTCTGGCTGTAGCTGAAGTTGGTCATTACAGCTTTATTTTTCTCCTTTCGAGAGTCTGAAATTATGAGTTAGGCAGATCTGCATCAGAAAAGATGTGTCTTAGAAAGCTGAGTCCACAGCCCCACTTGCAGAGTGATGTTCAAGAGTTGTAAATACTTTTATTCCACAAGCGTTGATAAGTCATGTCTTCCTCGGGAGGGCATCTGCTGCCCTTTGTTGGCAAACCAGATTTTCTGGTGGACAATGTGCTTGTTCCCTTGAAGCATGATGTGTTTTTCACACCTAGCATTTGCAGTAGCAGTCAGACACATTACTTTTCCAAGTGAAGATAAAACACCAGGAGAAACAAGCCCCAAGAGTAGTGATCTTATTTATTTTTATTTACTGGTGCTATTTTACTTTATCTGTTTGCCCCTGGCTTTTGTGGGAAGCATGATGGTGATGAAGGTGTGGGATAGATTGTGATTACTTAGGTTAGAAACTCCTTCCCCATGCATACAGGTTACACCCAGCAATAGTCTCCATATCATTATACTAGAATGAGTTTGTTACCTAAGCAAACACAATCTTTATCACACACCTTCATCATCACCTAGGAAGGGCAAATTCTTGCCTAGCCCACAGGCACTCTGCAAGAGCTCTCTCGTTCGCCTTAGGGATACCAAAGCTGAGTGGAGAGATGCTGGGCTGCAATTGCAGTAACTCCCAAGCGAAGTCATCAGCTTGCCCATACAAGAGGCAAAGCAGTTCTCTATACTGTCTTGCACAAAGACCACCCAAAGGAATAGCAGAGCTGGAGCAGGACCAGACATTGAAGCTTCCTGAGCATTTCTTGTGACCAATCCACAGCTCCCCAAAGCAAGCTATGGTAGCACGCACAATATAAGAGTTGCACAGGTCATGAATAAAGGCACGAAGGTGTGAAATAAGGCAATTCACAATGTCACCTGCACCTTTGGACATGCACAAAGTTTGTTTACAGTACCATGTATATCACAGGCATGAAAGGCGTCACCACATTTTAATTAAAAATCCTACATCACTCAATTATATATGAGCTATCCCTCTGCCATGTAAAGCTCTGTTTATCCTTACACTGAAGAAACTTTTATTTTCCCTTCTAAAATTAATTCTGTGTTTTCTTATTTTCCATTCTAGAATCTTATTTTCAAAACTCTTTTGAGTCCTGTGTATCTGCTGCTTACGCTTGCCTCCATGGTATATAATAGAGTTCAATAGACTAAAACAGGACATTATCACACTGGCAGAATGATTTTTTAAGGAGGTTTGTTTTAGAGGACAAGAGCAATTGGTCAGTGTCAGTAAAGCTCGGATACCTTGTTACATGCTAATGTATTTTTTTTGACAGCAAAGTTTACAGATGAACTGCTCCACACTTTTCAGAGCAGAGTTTTAAACATTTTGAGTCTTGTTTTCAGATTCTTCCTTTTGGAAAGCCAGACCGCTTCAGCGCCAAGAGCTGAATTGCAAGGGCCCCAGAGAGAGAAAGGGAAGAGGGGAAGAGTATTCTTTATATCAGTGAGAACTGAAAAATAGTATTTTTAATACCTCACAATGTGATGAAGAACTGACGTCTCACAATCTATTAGACGCTAATTGAAGCCCTGCCTACAGAAGGAGGTTTCTTGACGATGTTGGTATGGCTATACCAACCCCTCTCGCCGAGGGGCAGGCAGTGTTTGTACAGTGATGACACAGCACCACTAGCAAATCTTGCCATGATGCTTAAGAGGTCAGTAACCCCACCTGCCCTTCCCACCCCTCTGCTTGAGGTTTCGACCTCTCCTCCGCAGGGCTGACAGAGGGGAACATGTGTTTTTGCCTCAGCCACTTCAAAAGTGCAAAGTCCAGAGCCTTAAACCCACCTTCACTGGGGGCTTAGTTTTACACGGAAGCAGCTGAGGCATCGGCACCTGCGCCGTTCCTCTGCCTGCTGTGCAGGCGGCAACGCCTGGTAGAGCGGCAAAGCAGCCATGTTTTGGTGTGATGTCTCCTCTGAACACAACAGCGAGACTTGCCGGAGCTCCTTTGTCAGCACCCTTAATATTATGTCATACTGAAAGCAGGTGTGAGGGCAAAGGTACATGTCACGGCTTGAGCTGATCTAGCAACTTGCTCAGCAGCTTTTCCCCCACGCCCCCTTTTTGCACTTGCTTTGGCGCACTTTGGACTCCTCCACGGCCGATCCCATTTGCTAAGGTGGCAGAAAAGCAACCCTGAGCAAAACAATAAAGAAAGAGTCATTGCCATTGTCGGAGAGTTGAATTGTCTCGGGTCAGATCCCATGAGACCCGCTGGAAGGATGGGAACCATTGGGACTGACCCTTTTGGGTAGGGTTGAAGGTTCGATAGCTCAGCCCTCGCTGGTACCTTTCCTTCACTGGCACAGTCATCTGGCCTGCGCTAGGGTTCGAAGTTAGTTAACGATAAAGCTTCAGGGTAGGCTTTGACTCAGCTTAACATCTGCTAAAGATTGCCTTTTTCGTAGTAGGCTGTTAACACGCGTTAACGGGTGCACCAGTAAGTATCTTCCAAATCCTAGTCTTGGGAAAAACCAACGCTATAAATGTTGTTAGCACTAAGGGAGCTCAGCTAGCATCAGTGACAATTGGGTGTTTTCTCAAAGTTTTTCTAAAGCTTTCTAGATGTAAAAATGGCCCTTTGGGAAGTGAGATTCCCAGCTTCCTGATGGGGTTAAGTGTCCCTATCTTGTTCCAGCAGTCCCCGAGATATGCCGAACCTTTATCTTACAGCTTTTACTGGCCTGTTGTGCATCTCTTCTGGAGGAATGGATGTCTGTGGCATGCTGTCAGCTGTCTGAAGAGCCTTTGGGTGTTCAAAACTTTAGGGGAAAAAAAAAGGAGTTAGCAAGAGAGCAGGCTGCAAGTGGAGCAGTCAAAGTTGCATAATAAATGCAATTAATGCACGATGGTCTGACAGTATAGCACTTGGCAGTTAATTTTATGGCTATCAACTATCACACTATCAAAAACTTGGAAGTAAGTATGCTATGCAGAAAAAAAGGCAACTATTGAGACTTTCGTTATGTAAACAGAGAAGTTCAATGTGGTAAGCAAATAGTGCAAATAAGGTGAAGCAGTAAACCTTGGTAGTATAATATTTTTGTAAAACAAAGATTCAATGATTTTTAAATTGTTAACGTCTTTTTAGGAATCTGACTGTACAGACATCCATATGAATATTTCAATGTTTTAGAAAGGTTTGTCTTACCTTTTTGATTTGGAGTGCTAAGTTAAGAACTACATCTAGGGCAAGTACTTGTATTTGAAAGGAAATAGAAAATTACCATAACATTCTGATTACCTTAAAACTGATTTCCTTTTTAAATAGATACTCCTCCCCAGAAACCATATCCTTTGCTACCAAGTGTATCTCAGTGTTTCTAGGATTAAACAGTAAATCTCAACAACAGAGAAATGAGTCTGCCCAAAATGGTGCATTGTAATAAAGTAGAGAATCTATCTAGGAAATTAATAATCGGCCGATCAGAAGACTGGAGCCATAGCTGAGTTAGCTGCATTGCCAAGGATTTTGAGTCAGAGAGCCCTCAGAAACATAAATTTTGACAGATCAGAAATCAAAGTTCTCAGCATTAAAGAGATTTCTACTAAAAGGACCAGGCTTCGAAATCTTTCCTATGTCTTTTCTTTCTCAAAGACATTAAGTGGTCATTTAACATCAATATAGATGAAGAAGAAGAAAGCCAGAAATAAGAGTGTTTACAATATCTTCCCTGCTGGCTTGTAATTGTTGAGTTTTCACACTTCTAGTGTGAAAACAGCTTCCAAGGAAAACAAGAAATAAGTATATGATGTAAACAAAAATCCCCTTTCTCAAAAAAAAAAAAAGGATCCTTGGGAATGGACAGTTTTAGGGATCAGACTTCCCACTTTTCCAGTTCTATTAGTCAATGAATGAGCAATAGTTTATTATCTGGATTTTATAATTCAAGCCTCCACTGTGCAATTGTCAGTACAGGCACACTTCATCTCTGGGAAATCTCTAGCTGGCAGTGAAAATTACAGAATTACAGTTGGCTTTCAGCAGTTACTGTCCTGCTGAAATGCCAGTAAGACAGTAGAGTTGTCTGGGTTGGTTTGTTGTTGGGTTCTTTTCTGTTCTTTTTTTAAGTTGCTGAAACAGGGAATAGCTTTTCTTATTTCACCTCCTTGCCTTTTATTTAGGAAGTGCCTACCTACTACTGGAAAATTTTTGAGTGAGTATACATTTTAACTCTCATACCTTATCTCAAGAATTATGGCCCTCCACTTTGTCTTTAGAATACGGTATGATCCAAGTTAAACAAACAGAAAACAAGATTTTTTTAAACTGCTTGAGTGAGAAGTCAAAATGTCTTCCTCTAGATTACTTGAGATAATTCAAGCAGTGTATTTCTGCCCTTTCTTTTCTATCCTACAAGTAGTGGTGAATTTATATACCTACAAAGGTGCTTTATACTAGTATATAGACTTTTTTTGCATTGGAAGGAGAATAAATCCTATAAAATATAAGGTACATTCATATTGCTGCAATTATATCCACACCAGCAGTTGTACCAATATAATTACTCTGTCAAAAAAAATTTAACAAATACTGATTATACATGTTCTGTATAGCCGGGCCATAAATAATGTGGTACCTCTGCCTACCTAAATGCTTATCTGTATCATAAAGATTTTTTTTTGTTATGTTAATTAAAATATGGCATATACTATGCTTTTTTTTATTAATTTATTAAAAATAGAGTTGACATTTTTGCGTCAAGATCACAATAAAACATTTTGGATTTGCGTTTCTGTGATACAAAATGCATACAAATGTAAGATTTTTCTATATTCTGAGTTTGATGATTAGGAACAGATGTTCATGGACTTGGACATCTTATTGTATATATAATTACTAGAGCTGTCCTCCTAATCATAGCATGCAGAATTGATCACTTACCATATCTAATTAAAGCAATTTTTCCTCCTAATGCAGAACCATGAAAGTACTGTTCCCTAAATTCTCTTCTGAATGGCTTGCTAATAAAACTTATATCAAAGATTTGTTTTCCTCTCTTAAATTAATGTTTCTGATATAATCTATTTTGTAAGAGCAAGTACTGCCCGAGTATTACTTTGGCTGCATAAAATGTAAAATACATGTTCATATCAAGTTTTAAAATTAATAATTTACACATATAAATAGTTGCAGTACCAGGCTTAAAGCAAAACTGCAGTCAGTTTGTCCTGTACACAGTTCCAAACACCCTCATGGCAGGACACACGCTTTGTTTGACTTAAAATATGACTTGGGTTTTTCTGTAAATAAAGTTTAATTAAGATCTTGACACTCATGCATTTCTGAATGAATCTTGTTAGTGGCTACCTCTTGTTCACACATTTGATTTTCTGATAAGCAATTTTTTTCTTCTTTTAATCTTTTTCTGCCTCAAGAGCTGATAGCAAGCTATCCGGCCACACAACAGCAAGAAAAATCAATGTTATTAGGTGATGATCGTAAGTTATAAGTTAACAGCAGTAGCTATCAATCACACTTGCACAGCTTTCAGCTCATGTTGGGCAAACGCTACGCTCTTCCTCTTAAACCTCAAAGTCCTTGTCCTGGTGTTTGAATAGGGTAGACACAGCTTTACCATCTCTGACATGGGGTTCCCATGCTCTTTGCTGGCCAAAGGATGTCACCTTTCACGAACCACATGCACCTCAGCAAAAAAAGCCACCACTTGTAATTAAAATCTGCCTTTTCAAACATACTTTGCGATTTCCACCTAGCCAGCAGTATCTTTCCCCAGAGAACCTTTCAGAAGGCAGTGCAGAAAAGAAAATCCAAGACTTCATGTAGTGTGTAGAAAAAGCAGACTCTTAAGAGGATTTTAAAGTATTGTGGAAAAAAAGATACTGTCGATATCTTCTCTCATAAGAGCTGAAATTATATTTTTATTGTGGTTTACAATGACCTATGGGAAAACTGAAAAGGAATCTGTGTGTTGTAGTTACAATAGGGTGATTTAACTACTAGATAAGTGTTTTTTAATGGAGAAAGACCTTGTGGAATGACTGTCTTGCCTAAATAGTTATAAAAGCAAAAAGAATGCAAATTATAACCAAAGGAGATCACCATTTATTTAAAATGTTGATTTTATTTATTATTTCATTCATATACTTTTAAAGCATTCATTTGGTAGACAAGCCAATGCTCCTACAACTCATCTTGTGGCCAAAGCAAGGTTCCAGTTACTCCTAATTCATTCTCACAATGGATTAATCTACTTTCATTTGTGTTTTCCATCATCTGTCCATAGAGATTTGGTATTCTTTCTTTCACTGTCTGTTTGACTACGAAATGTTAGCATGTCAGGACGCTGGTATGTCCAGATAAAACCCCTAGACATGGTGACCATAAGCTGCTTTTGAAGAGGGACATTTTTGTCCCACAACATAAACTTTTTTCCATGAGGGATCTTTTGAGCTGCCTTTCCTGCACAGAAATTGCAGTAATTAGGCTCAGTTCAAAATGTCATTCTTATTTAATAAACAGATCAATCCCACTTTGCAGTTCCTTCATTGCCTTTCTGGGGATTTACAAGTCAGAGGGTAAGTAGCTATTTACTGCCAAAACCCCAGTGGAGGTTCAACAGCAACCTCAAGGGAGGTCAAGCCTGGAGATCACAGAGCAACACCACTTCTGGGAATGTGGGTGCCCAAACCAGATGGGAGCAGCTAATATCTTCAGTGAAGACTTACCTTAAGATAATTTGAGCTGATACCAGGTAATTGCCATATCCAGAGATTGGAGCAGCTAGGCACAGGTTCAAGGCTTTATGACTACGGTAAGTGAGCCTCTGCATCATTCATTCTTTAGCAATTTTCAGAGAAAAATATGTATTTTTTCTGGGTATATGGAAGGAAGAGAAAAACACTCGGAGAACACCTATGACTAAGCTTATCTCCCCATTGTGTGGTGGTGAATGGAAACTTCATCTGAGCTCTTATCTGCACTGCTGTGCTCTGAATGGTCTGACATTATGACCAGAATAAGAAAAAAACCAGCCTTAAAATTGTTCCTTTTCTCTCTTCTCTGAGGAAGAAAAACTTGTTTATGTTTTGCAAACAAAGATTTTAGCAAATGACCGCACCCTCACTTAACTAGGAATTATTACATGATTATGCCTTCTGGCTTGGGGGTGAGGAATCACCTGAAGAGATCTGTGCCACATTGCGTTGTAATTTGAGAGGTTGCTTACACTGATTTTTTTAGGCTTGCTCTAGGTATGAGTCTATCCTGGGGGCCCAGGAGTCTATCCTTAAAGCCATGTCATATCTCAGGAGCTACTCTGCCTTTTAAATGTAAAAACAAACTGCCTGATGAAAAGCCCATTGAAGTCTTGCATGTGACCTCAGTAAAGTCTCGACGAGGAAAAACATGCATATTTCTTCTTGGCAGAGTTATTGCTTTTCTAGAGGTAAGAATTTCAATATATTATAATATATTGATCACAGAGTGGATTGATTAATGTTCATTTTTTTCTCAGCATTTCTGTTAAAAACTCCCATGCCTTTTCCATGAAAGACATAAAAGATAAATCGACATTTTAAAGATCACCTTATAAGTAAGCTGCTATTTCAGCAACAAGCTCTCTGAGTGTATGTGTATTATTAAATATGTGACCAGGAGTAGTTACAGCATCGATGATAAGGATAGGCTGATTTTACAGAGAAAAGTGGATCATCCCATTAACCTGTCTCAAATCAACAGCACACATTTTAGTGCAGATGAAAGTAAACTTACGCACTAAGAAGCAAAGAACATAGATAAGATTGGGGTCTCTGTGTGCATATATATTTAAATGTATAATAGCTAAACTATGTGTTCTTTTGTGCTTTGGGATCCATAGTGATTTTCAAAAGGCCTTAAATGTCACGGAAAATAAGTTTGCTTCTCATGGTTGAGAAAGCTATGCAATCATGACAGAGTGTTGGTCTAAGCACAGGAATTACGCCGCGAGAATTTACTTTGCTCTAGTAGCGACATGTGTGCACCATGCCCATATCCACCTGGCACTGACACATCCTGCTGATAATTCGGCATACTCCTTTCTAGTCGTGCAAACCCTTCCCAGTGGGCCACATCAGAGCAGTGGAAATGGTGACTTACACTGATACAGCCATCTGAATGCAGGTCTTCTCACATTCAACAGTCAAGTGTCTGGTAAACTTTTTGAATGCTGCTGTCCATAATTCAAAGTCCCAATGATCTTAAGAGGCTTTTTATATTACGAGCTGCTACACTCCCACTTCTATTCCTTGTCAATGAACATGAACTATGTGGTCAGTAAGGTGCAGAGAGGAAGCCATGGATTGTCTTGAACAGAGAGGCAAAGAACAAGTACAATGAATTGTCTGGAAGCCCAGCATTGGTCCAGGTCCAAGCCCAACACAGAGACGGAGGCCAAAATCTCACTCAGATGCCTGAACTTTTATTACTGCACAAGACAGGAAACTCAGCTGAACGTTTGATACTCACACTAATCTCTGTCAAATTCCTGAACAATAACCTTGAATTCAAAGTAATGTTTACTGTACTTAAATTTTGAGTGAGCATCTCTGGCCACTACCTTCCCAGCCAATGAAGCCAGGTGTGAGTGAAAACATGGGGATCTTGTCTTTCCTCCAGCTCATTCACATGCTTCCAAATCATCTTCCATCTCCTCTCTGATAAGCTTCTTTTCTGATTCTCCACTACCTAAAAAAAAAAAAAACCCCAAAACCAAAAAACCCCAGTTTCCTGAAAATGGATCATAAGGTTCCTCAAACTCACTAAAATCCTCTTTTAAAACAATTGAATAATTTCCAGCTCGTGGCCTCCTCTATCCTCAAACTCCAAAAGGCACCTTTATTATTGCCGAAAGCATAGGCTGAATGCAAGAGCAAAAGACAGTGCTTGGGGATGGCAGCATTTTCACTTCAGTGATATAGTACGCGATAATTTGTTGATCTTTTTAAAGCATGTGATTCAATCCATTAATGAAACATATTTAAACCATATGAAGTGTATTATGCAGTATTTGTATGACAAAACTAATTTACTGTAATGCCATCATGTAGAAAAGTAGAGGAGTAAATCATACGATAGGTGCACAGAAAACATACTCACTGATTATGTTACATGAATGAATGTGTGGTATGAAATGTGATACACACATATAAGCAGCTAAGGGAAAAGACATCTACAATAGCTTACAGAAATTAAATTACATTATTTCCCAGCTAATATATGTGGTTTTGAATTAGAACAGGATTTTTTTTTCCTGCTACAAACTCAGTCACAGATACGTAAACTTGCCCCGTGTGTGTATCAGAAACCCACCTTTTTTGGTCAGGCACAGATTTGAGTAGTGGATTGTGCCACGCGGATTTCAGGTTATGCTCTGCCTATCTTGCCATGTGATAGAAGAAGAACGTATAATGGCGGTATTTATTTAGGGGATGGGAAGCAGCGGCAACATCCACACTGTAACGTTACGGTGCTCTAAGGAGCTTGCCATGGCCACGGAGGGACCGCTCTGATCTCCCAGTGCAGACATGCGGTGATGAGCCACCACTGGAGAGGCAGAGGAGGGGAGGAAGCCAGAGAGGTCGCTTGGCAGAAGCCTATAAAAACTCACTGGAGGTAGCCACACTCAGTCCCGTGGCTTATAGCCGTAGAAACCTGTGAACGTTCATGTATTTAAAGGCAGTATTTTACAGGATGCTTTACACTTTGCCAGCACCGCACAGAGGAAGAAATTGAATGTGGCAAGAAAGGAAAATGCTCCTCATACTATTTCACCAACCCCTCTCAGAAGGCTGTAAAAGATACTGGCTGCATATTTTCCCAGCTTGTCTCCTGCCACTTAGGGATTCCTCTTGAAAGATATTCCCTTAAGGATTCTGTCTGGAATAGTTTAATATCCTTCATTAAATACTTCCTCTGCTTACCCTTCCCTATCCCTTTATTTCAATATTCCCAGGAGAAGTTTTACAAGATGCTGATCTTGCACAGTAGGGAAAAAAAATACTCAGTACCCAAGGCCTTAAATGGAGTGTTTGCTTCAAGACTTTAATTAAGGTTTAAATATATGTTTTTAAGTGGGGAAATAAAAGGACTAGGAACAATTATCTGTTCTTTGTTTTTTCAGTTCACCTGTGACCTCAAGGAACAAATTTCTGCAATATCTTTCTACACCTCTGCAAAATTTCTGATGAATGTTTGAACCATAGGGAAAAAAAGAGTGGTGAGGGTGTATTTTGTGAGCTTATGTCCAGAGGCCAACAAAACACCAACAGAAGCAGGAAATCCTATGGTGTCGACTGTGGTAAGTTAGGATGGTATATCTGGGAAAGCATCCCTCCAGAAGTGTCTTATTATTGCGGACTTTCCTGAAGCATCCACTGCTGCCACAAGGAGGATGGTAAGTAACTGGACTTCTGCTCCAATCTAGTATGGCCATCCTTCTGGGAATGGCAAAGAAGTACTGAAAGACATGCAGCTGGATGCAATCCAGGCAATGAAACACAAGACAGAACTACCGGAAACAATAGTAGGGAACAGCTGGCAACCACAGGAAATACAGCCCCTGAGCTGCAGAGCTGAAGGCATGCAAGCCATTGCCACCGGCCCATAGGTACGTACATCACACTCCATCAAGTCGCTTCTTCCTCCTATGGAGCTCTCAGTTGACTTCATCATCCCACAACAATACCTTGTTAATAAAGTTCAAGTGTTTTGTGAATCAATGTCCTTTTATTGCAAGTGATAACCGTAACAATAGACAGGAGAGGAACAATAGAGACAGTAAAGATAAGCACCAGGGTGCAGCCTTACAACCACAAGGAAATACTATACCACTATCACCTACTCTCAAAATAAGTTACTACTGCATTCTCCATCCCCGCCCAAAATGGCAGTACACCCACATGCTAAAAGTGAACTTCACAAGTTTTATGTACCAAAAAACAAATAGGAGAGGTAGTCTAGTATAGTTTTCTTGTTGAGCTTAAACCATAGTATGAGACACTTCCACTTGCCTGTCGCTTTCCACAGACCCACTCCACACCCTCAGTGACTACCCGCCACTTGTTGCCTCCTTTAGCAGGAAGAGAGCACTGCATTTCATCAGCCTGGAAAAGAAAAGACAGGCTGGGACAGCTACTGTCTTGATTAACATCATGAATATCAACTAGGTGATTGGGGAAGGGAGAAGTCCTTACTAACAGCTTTGCCAAATGTCTCCTGAATTGCCCGAATGCTCCTCTCCAGTCCAGGCTGATGGCACTGAGGTGTTCCCAGTGACCTGCTACAACGTGGGAGTTATTAGCTCCCAGTTATCTCCCTGGCAGGTGGGTAAGGATGACAAAAAATAGCACCCACGATCAATTAGGAACTTGGAATGAGTGCATGTGGGGTCTATAGTCTCCTTGTATGTTTTCTCGCTGAAAATCCACAGGTCCGAGGACGTGATGTGCCCTGAGGTTTTAGTTTCATTGCTGGCCAATATAACACCCAGATTCACCAAATTGTACCTCTGCCCTGCAAACACAGCACTCACAAGCAGTTACGCTCAATTCCTCTCACACATGTTCCCCACCCTTGGGCATAGGCACTTCCAGCGTCCTTCCCATTGCCGCCAGGTATATCCTGACCTAACAATGGGAAAGGGCTTAGTTACTCAGTCCTCATCCATGCAGGTGATGATCGGCCCAGGAATGAGACAACCAAATAAATTAATAGATTAAACAAAGCAGAAGTCAGTGTTTGAACCTCAGCTCCCACTATTATGATGAGGGCTGGTGCACTGCCAGGGCCCCAAGAGCATCCCTGCTCCCGGAGGTCTGGCTGCGGGGTTCAGGGTCCCTTTGGTGGCTGTGGAGAGAGGCTGCCCCGCAGCGCTGCCGGGAGCCTCAGCAAGGGCTGACCCCTTTCCCCTGGGAGGTGCTTTGAGCCAAGCAGCTACCATTTGCCTCCCACCTGAGTTTGACCATCCCAGGGCTATGTCTGACCCTGGTTCCTGTCATTGGGCCTGATCCTGGCCCCCATCCGCAGGCCGACGTCTCGGCCTGGCCATACCCCTGTCCCCAGTGCTCGCCAGCCTGCCCTGGACCCTGCTGGGGGCGGTGGGATGGTTCTGTCGGGGGGGCCCTGCCCTGCCTGCTCCGGGGAAGCCCCGGCTGCTCGCAGCACCCTGATGCACAGCACGCTCACGCTGCTGACGTTTCTGAAGAGGCACAGCTGCAGCAGGTAAGATTGAGGACATTGGTTGCCCATGTATGATGCACTTCCCACCGCCACGCAGAGAGAAGAGCTGGGACATGGCAAGGGGGCTCAGAGTCAGCCACCCCACCAATAACATTTTTTGGATTAGCAAAATTAACCTCCTTGTGCCTCAGCAGTTTGCATTTTTAGCTAACTTCTGGGTAGATTCGGAAAGACAGAAGCATCAGTATGTGGCTTGTGCTAATACAGGTATATCTGATGCCACCACACGCAACAGCAGGCAGACCATGACTAGCATAGTACAGCCCAGTGTCCGTATTTCAAAAGAAAATGTAAAAAAAATTGAAAGATTCCTAAAGAGAATGATAGGAATGGCAGAAATCTTGCTTTACAGGGAGCCTGAGGAGACTGCATTACTTCATGGGGAGAAAAGTCTTTAATTTGGTATACAAACATACAAAACAATCCAATGGCTAGAAGCCAAAGCTTCAATTTCAGATTAGAAATAAGGGGCACAGCAAGGGGAATAACTTACCAAATGCAGAAACAAATTTTCCACCATCTGAAGTACATAAATGAGCATTAGAAACTTTCCAATGTCCTCTGTCTTGACCCAAGCTAGGGACTAAACTATGAAGCGCCACTGTGAAAGTTCAATGGTTTCTGCTACACCCACAGGCAGAGAAGATACTTCCAATGGGCTGCTCCAGATGCCAATCTAAGATACTAAATAATTTTTTTTCTCCCAGGAGTTTGACAAGAAAAGGTTATTTTATTCTTTTATAAGAGTAAACATCTTTTACCAAATTGGGGTAAAGATGTTGGAAAGTACAATGCCCTTGATCCTAGTTTAAGGAAGAAAACAGAAGAGAAAGGCAACGGGAGGTGATCCTTCCCCTCTACCCAGCACTGATGGGGCCTTACCTGGAGTCCTGCGTCCAGTTTTGGACTCCCCAATACAAGAGAGACATGGCCATACTAGAGACAGTCAACGAAGGGCCAGGAAGATGATGGACTGGAGCATCTCTCCTATGAGGAAAGGCTGAGAGAGCTGGGGCTGTTTAGCTTGAAGAAGAGAAGGCTCGGGGGGATCTCATCAACGTACACAAATACCTGAAGGGAGGGTGCAAAGAGGATAGAGGGTGCAAAGAGGATAGAGCCAGGCTCTTTTCAGTGGTGCCCAGTGCCAGGACCAGAGGCGGTGGGCACAAACTGAAACACAGGAGGGTCCATCTGAACATCAGAAAACACTTTTTTACTGTGAGGGTGACTGAGCACTGGCACAGGTTGCCCAGAGAGGTTGTGGAGTCTCCCTCCTTGGAGATATTCAGAACACGTCTGGACATGGTCCTGGGCAACCTGCTCTAGGTGGCCCTGCTTGAGCAGTGGGTTGGACCAGATGACCTCCAGAGGTCCCTTCCAACCTCAACCATTCTGTGGTTCTGTGACTCTAAGAACAGACAAGACTGAGTGGGTCATGAAGCGCTGAAACAAACTTGTGGTAGCTACCAGCATTGCTTGCATATATTTTTGAAAATTATATTGCATGACTATTTTTTTCTTGTATCACAGATGGTTTTTTCCCTCTGGTCTGTGGAGCTAGACTTTGCTCTGGGTTTTATCAGTAGTGATCTGAAGCCAGATCACTCCAAAGAACCTGTGATCTGGTGTCCTTCCACTAATCAAAGATCCACCTTTTGATACAGTGGCATTTGGCCCTGGGGACAGAATGAAATGGAGCCTATGTGAAATGTCCAGGCAGTTTCTGCCAAATCTCTTTCCAGGCGAAAACTACTAACACCTTGAAATGGATGAAAACATTTAACGTAAAACGTCGGTAAAAGGGTTAAGCCTTCTATTCTGTTAAATTAACAAAAGCGCTGTTACTATTTCCTCCTTGCTTGCCAGTGTGGTTTCCTCTGCAGTAACATCTGTGACACCACAGAATTTTTCAAGACCTAATTAGTGATGTTAGAAGACAATGTTAGTTCACCAGGCAGTTTGGGGAATAATATAATTTTTTTATATATATATGTATGTATATGTTTGTTAAGGATCTTGAATCTTCCTCACGTCCCCATGAATCTTGTGTGGTAGCAGCCCTGGAATGCAAAAATCATCTAGGGAATTGCTCATTGCTAAGTTTAGCACTAAAGAGCTAATGGCTTCAGTATGTTGTATTGTTTAGATGTGAGGTTAAATTCAGAGATCAGACTCAGTTTCTTTTCTGGAAAACCAGCCTAAATACAGTTAGGGTGTGCAAGTTCCATTTTTGACTGTGCTGCACTGGACCCTGGAGGCAGGACCTTGGAAAGTGCAGAACAAATTGTTTAGCAGAGTAGTAGCTTGGGTAAGAAAGAAAAAGGCATTAACTCAGTTTTTCATTTCTAATTCTCCAATCACTAAAAAATTATCTGTCACCAGAAGAAGGAGCAGTGTTAAAAAGGACCACTGGCTTTAAAGAAAAGTACATTCACTGAATTCTTCAGAAGAACAGAGCTTACGTGTAAATTTAATTCCCACATCTTCAAAGGAGCCAGCTTATATAAACTGGCTTATACAAATCAAACGGTGCAAAGGATCTAGATCACTGTAGTTCCCTAAAATCAGTATGTCCCACTTCAATTTAGTTTTAAAAATTGTTATATCTAGAATTTACTTTCCAACCCATGTAAATGGCTCTCTGCCTTTGTTCAACCCTTTTTAATCTCCTGACCTATTTTCAATGGATAAGAAATTTCCTTTTGGTCATATTCTCACATCACTGAAGTGACTGATGAGTTTGGCCAGAATTCTGTGCCTTTATAATACAAGAGCCGAAATCTGCTGTTAATGGCTACAGCTATGCCTAGAAAGGCATAAAGTGAAGTAAAACCAGAGTTGTGCAATCTGCTAGACTTAAAAAAAAAAAAAGTAATTACTGTCACTAGAAATAGCTGGCCACCACTGGGAAACAGAACGTAAAAATAATTATTTTTAGCTGTATGTATGCAACCAGGGCAAAAGACAGTTAAATCAATAATAAAGAAAAAAGATTACTCAAATACAGTCTTCTATGATCTGGGCCAGATTCCAATAGTGAAATAAATTTATCAACAAATATTGTAAAACCAGCAAAAGATATAAACCCGTATCTCCATCTGCTTTCTTTTACCTAACCTTGGTAAACTCACCAGAATAGTCAAATATGATGATGTGAAGATAACCTAGGATTTAAAGAAAGTGGTTCCCTAAATACAGCAGCACCAATTACTCCACACCTTTGCCAGACAAGCTGGTATTTTAGATGTCTTCTCTTGGGTAATCTGAGAAGGTTCAGTAAACCTATAGTACAGAATATTGTTTTCTGATCTCTCTTGCAAGGCCTCGCGATGCCTTACATGTACTTAGCATAACCTTTGAATACACTAATGAACACTGGTGCAAGGGGGTAGCACTTTTAAAAACAGCATTGTGTCCTCTGAACTCCAGACAGATTCCTATCCATGACATCCTCCTCCCTCCTGCTGGCTGCTACCCGGCAATAGTCTCCTCTGGACAAAAAACAGCCAATAGTGTCAGCCAAACCACTTAAATACTGAAGCCACTGAGGTAATGCAGATCCTGCATTCTTGCTTTATCCCAGCTCCTTGGAGGAGGAGGGAGGGAGCGACTGCATCCTCTGGTTTGAGATGACTGCGGCGCAGCGCTCCAGTGCACGCAGCACCCGGCCTCCCGCTGCTGCTGCTCACAGCTGGCGGCAACCTGTTCACAGGCCTTTCAAAGGCGCACGTCCTAAACGTTTTGTAATATGAAAATTTAGGCACACTTTGTGATTCCCATAGGTTATTTGTGATTTTGCTTTTGCAAGTCATCCAACATTATTTTGGGCAATGGAAAGCGTGCTCCTTACGTGCCTGCTCCATCACTATCCTCCGCACCTGACGTAGCCCCTGCAGTCAACGGCAGCTCCTGCAGGTCCCAGGGCTGGGATCCAGATCAACGCCTCATCCAGCTGGACTGGGCAGTAAACGGAGAAGGGATTTTACTCCTATATCCCAAGTTCTGCACTGAGCACTCAGACAGGGTTAAGAATTGGGCTAAGAGATACCACTAATAACTGCAGATTTTGAAAGAGCTGAAGCAAAACGTCAATTGATTAAAAAACTCTTATATAACGTTTCTCCATGCCAAACAAGAGGGACTGTATAGTAGAGAGAATTTTCATGGTTATTCGATAGTAGATCATAAGCTTTCCACAGCTATTTTTAAAGTCCTATGTTTTTTAAGCTGGTGGTATGTTTGTTGTTAAAAGTTGTATGGCATGGATTTAATAGTATACATAGAACTGAAAAATCAGTATATATGAGAAAGACGAGTTTTCCCACCTATGCTGTTTAATTTATGTTGAGAATGGTTACAGATAAGTAAGGAAGATGAGAAGAAAATAATGTAGATCTTCCAATGTAAACACACCTGCCTTATCATTTCTTTCTCTAAGAAGATTTAGATAGACACGGTGCAGAATGTGAACTCGTATTGACAGATAAGCAGAAGTATAATATGGCAGTGAAACTGATAACTTACGCATTTCTAAAGAGATTACCTACTGTTTAATGCAGGATGCTTTTAACAATCAAAGAAAAATCTACGCAAGTTCATTTTGCTAAAGATACTGACATTTTCTACTAGCAAGACATACTGTATTTTGCTATTTTATGGCCACTGGTGCTATTCTATCATTCTGTACAAAAATAATCTACAGAATTGTCCATTTCTTTTTGTGGTAAGGACAAAATAAGCTTTCCATACTAAATTAAGCTAGATTAAGATTGTATATTAAAAAAAAAACCATTCCCTTCTGATGCTATCTGAAAACAGCAGCAGCCTGCACCAACCATTATAAATTTTTTACGTTTAAAATATCATATGTATAGCAAAGGTAGCTGACAATAGTAGTTTAAATTAGTTATGTTATACACTGAAATGGGAAATCAGAAGTACATAAAGGAACAGAAAACCAAAAAAAAAAAAAATCCATAAACTGCATTCTAGTGTGACAAGAGAAGATTAGGCTTTACGATGACAAAGATCAAGCAGAATATGAATACCAGCAACTTTTTTAGTAAATGTGCCCTATGAATGTAGAGCTTTGGGCATAACACAAAAGTTGCTTTGTAATGACAAAATTTCTTTCACCCCAAGGTGAATTTGATGCTGAAATATATTTCTATGAAGAATACTGTGGTTCTTGTAAAAACTGAGATAACCATAATGACTCTTCAATTATTAGCTGAGACTTATGACAAAATATGTCTGCACCCAGCGTTGCTAATAGCACCAGGTTGATGTAGGTCTTTGTTCCTTCCACACAGCTCAAGTCACATGAGGATAACATTGACCTTATTTCAAGGAAGAATTATTCATGTCACTTCTTTTACTTATAGAGGTTGTTCACCCAGTCATGCCTGACTGAAATAGAAAGGATGGATTTACAAATTCAGTGCCAGACACACTGAGTCGACAAAGTACTTTATTTAATCTGTAAAATTAGTTCCAGAGCTACAAGAGGCAGAGGGAGAGACAGACCCAGCATGCCCGCTGGAAGAACTCTAATATCATTTAGGACCTCAAGCAGTCACCTGTCAACTTCTATAATCTCTTCTCCTCCACAGACTTTTTCTCTCCATCCCTAATATAGTCCATATATTTGTCTGGCCACACTGCTCCATTAGTCATTTTTTTTTTCTTTCCACTTCCACTATCACCTCTGCACTACCACCTCTGACACAGCCCAGCCTCTCAGTTCTCTCAGGTCCTTATTTTTCTCCCCCAACAGAACCTCTGAACACCTGACAATCTTGAAGGTGCCTTCATAGGTTGCTCTCTGAAAAGTACACTTATTCCCCATGCCCCAGTCACCAATCCTTCTCTTTTCTTTGAACTCCAAGGAAAGTAGATGGAAATTCTGATGTGCCAAAGTGATGAAGGAAAGCTATGTTTAAGCAGAGAATTAAATTCAGGATATCTACAGTCTTCACAAGAGGGCATCCTTCATGTCTTCCAGGTCCCCTTCCCCTCTTCCTTAAGTCCATTCTTACTGCTACTTGGAATTTAGGCAGGGCAAGTACTTGTAAAACAAATGGTCCAAATTATAAGGAGTCCAAATCTTTTCGGTCTTAAGTGTCAAAAGAAAGATATCCCTGTCTAGCAGGTAATGCTCCTTACACTTGGGACACAGGCCTTGTGATAACTCAGGCTGTACACTCCTATATGTTTGAATCTAGCCCTAAGAGAAGAAATTATATTACCCTACTTTCATTCTGAGTAAGAGTATCCATGCAGGAGGATAAATACTGTACAACACTGCACTTTGGAGCATCATTCAGGTTAGTTAAACATACCTATATACAGGAGCTTTAATGGATTTTCCATGCAGGTACTAGTCCAGACAAGCCCTCTTCGGCATTAGAAGTATGCCTTATATCATAAGACACCTTATTTTGCAGATACATTTTCTGTGTTGTCCACTTTCTGTGAGGCATGCTATGGGGCATGGCACTGGGTGCCAGTCATCTTAATGTTTATTAAAGTGACTCATAAAGGTTAGCAAATGACAAGAAATGCTTGTTATGTCATACACCGCTCCTGTACGGACATAACAGTAGCCAGTGCTTCTACTCACGTTAGTCCAATGCGATTGCTGTTTTCTGCAAAGATACATAAGCAATAGCAGGTAATAACTACCCCATGACAAGCTTATTTTGTAAAGCCTGAGCACCCAAGCAATGAAGAAATTAGCAGTGTTGCTTTTATAGTCCATGTTCATATTGGTATGGTAAGTAGCTAAACTGACAAAAAGGCAGTATTTAAGTATCTTTCTATTTTCTCTCTTTTATGTAAGTGCATCCGTTTCCATGTTTATTCCATTATCATTCACTAATACAGGAAATAATTGTGAGACTGAGATTTTCTTTCAAATAGAGCTCTGCATAGTTGAGTTTATTTTAGTTTTGCTGTAGTTACGTTAACAAGAACAAGTATTTGAGCTATGAATGGTCTTGTCACAGCCATTATCTTTCTCCTGATGGCTTTTTGAGTTCAACACAAACTATTTACATGTAGCTTTTGGAATCACAGAAATAAGGGTAGGAAAGGACCTCAGGAGGTCACCCATTGCCTCTCCCTGCTGCAAGGCAGAGCCGAACAGCTAAACCACAGCTAAACAGATCTGAGTTCTCCCTAGCTGTTAACATCTGACCCATGTCCACACAATAGCCGCTGGTGGCTGTTTACCTCAGCTTCAAAATCTGATCTATTTATAGATGCTGTGACTTTTAAGAGATGATGTGGTCCATACCACGCATTATTGCATGTATAGCTCTTTTCATTCCATGCTCTTCCTGTCTCCTTTCACAATGCTCTGTCTCCTCTGCAGGTCTGAAAATCTACAGGTTGCAGTAGAAAGAAGGGCATTTCCACTGTCCCTCTACCCAACACTATGATCTGCAAATAGTTTACATCAGCCTCTGTGTTCTCTGATAAATGCTCTGCTTTCACAACCCTGAACAGTTATAAATAGCAACACATGACTTGAAAAAGCCACAAAACTTCCCAAGAAACTGATTGCCCAACTGAAAACGCAGGAAAAAGGGCAAAACTGACCATAAGGTACCAGGTAAGCAAAATGTCTGAGACTTGGTTTCCTGCTTTCTTTCATTTGCACAGCACTCAGACACAAGTGTCGTTTCTAAAATGATGAAGTTTGCTGAGGCTGCACAGAGCTTTCCTTGAAAATCCTTCTGCACAGTGGGAACTCCACTGGGAGAATGTGGCTTGGATAATGAAGTGGTCTCAAAGCTGGTGGTCTGTGTTCTGGCAATACATTACTTATCGATATGTTGGGTTTTTTTCCTGAGGCATTCATCATCTTCATACTGCCAGGTATCGCTAAAATTGCTATGGAAAGGCACGTATGTAATTGTAGGAACTTGTGTGCAACTACATAGAATTTATCGACAGCAAAATGTGCAGCACAGGAGCAAAATTCTACTCACTGAGCAGGAGTCTGAGTCTGAGTCTGAGTCTACTCACTGAGTCTGGGATTTCACCCTTGAGCCTGCCCCTCCCTTCAGAGTTACGGATGAGGTAGAAAAGTTCTATCTCAGAACTTCGCTTCAGAAGGGGAACATCAGACAATAAGCAAATTGCCTATCACTGTTGCTGAGTGGGTCTCAGTAATAACCCCAGCTCATTGCCCCAGAACCCTTGTCCTTGTGCCTTCTCTGACAGAATAGCATTAGCAAATTCTACACTTTAAAACCTTGTGTGGTTTTGGTTTTTTTTTTCCCTCTGGGTGGGAGTTATGTGGTGCAATGCGTTTACACGATATAATCAACAGTGAACCCTAAATAGTCCCAGGGAGAAGAGCCTGACGGTTTGGAACAGATTTAGAATAACCAGAAAGGGCATAGAACTGAAATGTAATGATGTATTTCAAGTGCTCCAAATACACAGGGTCTTTTAACCTATTAGAAATTATAAGCTTCAACCCACTGTGTAGTAAGAAACAAATAAATCATAGAATCATAGAATCATTTAGGTTGGAAAAGATCATTGAGTCCAACTGTAAACCTAACACTGCCAAGTCCACCACTAAACCATACTAATCCTACTGCCTGCTTATAAAGAAAAGCCTCATAGCCACCTTGACAGAACTTGTACCCAAGTGCCCTCAAACTTGTACAACCTTACTCTGTATAGAACATGCCTCACAACAAATGTCAAGGGTTAAGAATGAGCAGTAGGATTTGATTTACACTATGCAAATAGAAACTTAGAAAGATTCAATGAACAAGATATTCACCTCCAGATGTAAGTCCCAGGCAAAAATTCCAGAACTATAGTCCATTCCTGCCTCAGGATGGTGCCCTATGATATGCTGTATTATAATATGTACCAGGGTACGTCAGCATAGTAGATTCACTGGAGAATAACAGTTTCGCTCCCGTTTAGGGAAAATCTAGGGCCTGATCTCGGGAACAGTCACTGAAATAACTGACTTGCACATCTATGAACAAAGTTGCTCTTATGAGCAAAGTTGCTCTGTGTTTTTAGTACCAAGTGTAAAACTGGATGTGTCAAAGACAAAAATGCACTGGATGATGTACTGGAAACAGTTGATTCTTAGCACCCCAACTCTAAAGTCATGCTAAAAATATTTCCAGGGATATTCACAGATGGCCGACAGATATCTAATTGCCTGTTAGTATAAGGACATGCAGAGGAGCATGTTTCCAGCTCTTCATCATCAGAAAGTGATTGAGACAATGTCCTAAATTCCAGTGATACAGCTGGAATGGATGCAAATGTAGGACCCAACGTGCATGAATCATACCACCAGCCAAATCCCGACTCTTCACTCAGTTTGTTCAGTTCCTTTTCAGGCAAAGTTCCCGTTTACTTTAATATGACTACTTTCACAAGGGAAGGTCATAAGTGCAAGAGTCATTGCACTGCTCCTAAAGATAGATCATGGCCCTAAATTACACATTTATCAGAGAGCTGATAGGTAACAGGTGACGTAACACAGCTGATTGAAGAAGACATTTTTTGGCAAAAGAAATTAAATGGAGTGAATTTACTTTATGGATCAAAACCAAGTAAAGCACAGGAGGCCTACTGAAGAATGGATGTTTTCATTATTGAATGCTTCTGCTAACCAGAATGTAACACACAACCTGCACAAGAACAAGCTAAATTCTTCGTTACTCAGAGAAGATCCATTAACTCCATTGGGATTGCTTCTAAGAATGGTAATTTTAGATGATTTAGAAAAGTTTAGCTGACACCAAAAACTCTCCTTAGATTTTAAGGACCCAGAAGAGTTATGTATAGCAATCCTAAGATGGAATACCTGAAGCAGCTAGATAAACCATCTATAACAAATGTGTACTGTCAAAGTAAAAGCAACCAGGAAATCTGGCCACATCATGGATTTCCAAGCCTCAAGCTTAGGAAGATGGAGACACCAAGGAGCTATTTGCTCTGCTAAGAGCATGTAGTGTGGTTTCCAGAAGAGGCTAGCACCAAAAGGGAATGGAACTTGCTGGAAGTATGTTTAACGGTTGGTTTGGGAACAGAGACCTGCAATTTTAACTGCTGCCAGTGGAAGCCTTAGTCAATGCTGTTCTTCCTTGTTCCGCAGCTATTTACCTATGTACAGATATGTATATACCTGTCACAGCAGTACTGCTGTTAGGAAGGGAGACAAAGCAGTCATTCCAGAGTATTAGAATCTGGTAAAACTGAGGCTTGTGCAGAAAGGGATTTGTGATTTTCAGAAAGAAAGGATGTGACAGCACAATATTTGCTGAGGATGCTCAGCTTTGGAATGATATGGGCAGAAGGGACTATGAGTGTGCAATTTGGCTGGGGGTATACAGTGTGATGGACCACGATTACACTTCTTTCCTTGGCTGTACCTGTCTCCCAGGTTGCAGACATCTCCAACACCAGGGCTTCTAGCCTTGCTCTGAGCAGGTCTCATCAATAAGGATTTGAAACTGCCTATAGCATCCAGTGACTCATCTTACGTGATGACAGATCTTAGCCAGGCTTAGCAACAGTGGAAAGTTGTCTTTTTTTTTTTTTTACAGACAAGATTTTTGAGACTACCATCTACCCCTCTGCTCACAGATCCCTGTTCAGAGCCCACTGACCATCCATTTCACAGATCTCACCGCAGGGTGCTCCAGTTTTGAAAACTGCTCAGTTCCCACAGTGATTCTATTCCTAGCATGTGAACAACATAGCTACAGCATTCTTCCTGGTGGACGTCCCTCAGAGCATATGATGTTTTTAAGCAAAGATGGAGACCTGAGAACCACAATCAAATGATCAGATGTGAACTTACAAGATTCTCCTTAGGAGGAAGTATAATGCAGGAAAGCAATCTGCTGATTTTAGAACCATAACATTTATGATATTTGTGTTGCAAGGCAAAACTCTGCATAACCAGACATTGGGTAATGTAGGTTCACTGGAAGCTGTGCTATCCATGTCTAACCGTTTACCTCCCTATTACGCTGCAATAATCATGTTACCCAGGGACCGGCCTCCTGGAAATACAGGCAGGCTTTGTGTGGTAGATTGCTGATATTCATGCAGAAAAGCAAGACCACCAAACCTTTGCACTTGTCAATATTTGTACTCCAGCAGTTGGTGACTAATGGCTTAACACATTGATTCTTGTTGCCACCCTCCCCCTGTCTTCCAGGAAAAATAAGATTTAGTTTCCCAACTCAGGGGATTAGAAAAAAATAAAAAAATGCAGCCCAGCCCCAGCCTCCAAAATAAATATTCTTTATTCTCACAAAGTCCTTTACATCCAAATACATCCCAGGCTTTTATTAAAAACAAAAACAAAACCAAAAAAAACCCACCCACCACCAGCAACAAACCCAGCAAGGACAGTGATGTCTATTTTAGAGGCAAAGCCTTAATGTTTTGCCTGAGTTCACACAGGAGATTTCTACTTGACTTGGAACCAGAGCCCAAGACTTCCAGACTCACATTTCAGTACCCTGTCAGCTAGATCAGTACAACCTTCCTAGCACTTCCCCACCCAACTCTTGCCTGCAGGTGTTTGCATCCAACTTGCAGCCACTTCTTGGCAGAGGTGGGGAGGGGAGGTTCAAGCAACATGCTTAGGAGCGAAGTATCACCTCCTACATCTCTGAATAGCTTTGCACCAACTTAGAGGAGCTGCCTTTCACCACTTCCACTTAAGTAAATGATGCAGTAAACACAAACCAAATTCATCCTGTGTATGAGCATGGTCAGCACAGACATACTTCTGCAAAACAGCCTGCCAACGGTCAAAGACCCAGAGTTCAACTCCTTTGACTACCAAGGTCAGGCCCGCTGGTCTTCTCTACCCACTAAGCTTAGCATATATTGTTACAGATCATTTGCTCCTCTTGTTTATGAAAATGGCTGTTTTTATTAAGTAGGAACTCTTTTCTTGGCAAAACCAAACAGACCTGTAATGCATTAAGCAGGCAGTCACATTTCATGCTATGCGAGGGTGGAACTCACCGATAATTAAATTTCGATTTCCTTAACAAATCTCTGAAAGCATGCAGTTTCAGTTTCACATTTTATAGCTCTCTGTTTGAAAAGAGAGGGGAAAAAATAGAGATGGGAACTGGAAAATGAACATGGCCCAAGGAATCATTAAATTCTCTTATGCCATGAGTTTTCTGCCAAGGCTATCCACAGAAATAGAAGCGAAGGAAGGACATTGGTAGTGAAGTGGTGCTTCTGCAGACTCCCCCTTTAAAAAATTGGCTCTGCCAAGAATCCTTAGCACAATTCTTAGTTTATGGCAAGATTATGGCAAGGTTACAGCAAGAATACCGCATGTCCTTCAGCTCAAGGGTCCCATTTCTTAGGCCTGGTACTGCCAAAAGATCCTGTGTGAAACCTCTTCCCCTGGCCCACAACAGTCCCAGAGATGGCTGACGCATTTCTCATAACAAGGGTCCAGGTAAAATCCACAGATGTTAGAAGCCAGAACTGGAACTCAGAACAACCATCTTCTTCAACAGTATCTTCACCACTGGGCTGCAGTAGAACAGATTTTCAGCCTACATATATTTGTTCATATGCAATCACTTGCTTACTTAATTGTCTGTCATAATTACCTTTACAAATGCACTTACACAAGCATAAACCAAAAAGGCTACTTAATTTTGTTAATGAAAATTTTCCTCCAATAAAAAATTGATCTTGCAACAGAAATGTGTTTTCTTTCTTTCTTTGTGGAAAACAAAGAATCTTTCAAAGAAAAGATTTGCCAATTTTTGCTGGAAATAACTTTTCCGAAGTTTAGGTAAATTTACAAATCAGTATTCTGGCTCAAAACTTACCCAAAATCTGAGGTTTTGGGGAGGATGCCTTTACAGAAAATGAACAGAATACATAGGATTGTGACTCCTTTCCTTTTCCTATTATTTTTAAAAGGTTTTCTATAGAAATCACTTAAAGATTTGCCACAAACATAATGCCTGTGAGTATATCGGCCACATCCCTCAGTGAACCACAAGGACATTGCTACTCCTAATGCTAAACTTACGGCTTTTAAGATAGACACCTTAAACTAGAAACAGCAACATTTAGCTAAAAGTCCTCTGCATGAACTGCAAAGATCTGGTCAGATAGCACAGTGAAACAACTAAGTTATGTGAAGTGGCAGAAAGCCGTTGGTCAGACTCCAAGATGATAGGGTGCTTCAGTTAAAAAACAAAATACCTGACCACTTGAGCTGTTACAAGATATTGCCAAAATAAACCACAATTATTTATTCAGATGATGTTCCTTGGCTTTCCTTTCAGGAAAATTGCCAGAAAATAAATGAAGTATTCACTGAATCAACAACCCAGAAAAGACACTTAAAGAAAGGTCTGAAGTCAGAATATGCAACACGCTTCATTTAACTAAGCAATATAGTTAGAGAAAGACTTGTTTTTCTTTAGCTTGCTGAGATTGCTTCTTACCATTTAAAATTTAACACGTTTATTTAGAACGTAAACAATTAAATAGTGCAGTGAATTATGCCACTAAGAAGAAAAGGCACCCAAAATAATCTTTTTATTTCCACTTACGAGAAATATTTTCCTCTCCAATTTCTCTCTGTCTTATCAGAGCTACTTGGCCAGTTGAGCCTTTAGCAATTTTGCCATATGATTTATTGTACACAGGGTGGTCATTACCTTTTTACTGTCTGTTTTTTTTTCTTTAAACACGTACCTAAGAGACTGGGCTCTGGGCTCTCTGCAATAAATATGAATAGAGGGCAGTGGTTTGGGGTTCATCAGCCATCATCAATGTGGGAACACACAACGTCAAAAGCCGGACAGCTTGAGGTTCGAGCTCTGGGTGCTAACAACCACTGCCTTGCATGGGAAATGTATGGGAATACTCGAAGACTGACTCGCCTTGGGCCACCTTCTGGGAGATGGGCACCACTGGAAACCAGGTCCCCCATCCTTTGCTGTTGGGATCCATCAGCTTTGTCAGAATTCAGGCAAGAAGTACAGGGGAGACTGTGGGAAGGGTGACATGGTGGTGGTGACAACTGCCAAGTGGGGAGGGTCATTTAAAGAAGGGCACACAGCATCTCAGGATGTAAGACCTGAGAGCCCACGACATGCCTGCTTTTAACTGCCATGTGTGTGTCGCCGTATGCTTGAAATAAAACAGTCACTGAAACAGAAAGATAATATGCCCAGTTGCTGCACGAGTAACTGCTATAGTGTTAAAATACTTTCTGGCTAAAATCATTTAACTGATACATCTGACAGGATAACCTGTTTCTTAATGCCTAAAGCCTGACTAATGAAAACCATACGAAGACAAGTTAAATTACAATGTACCCTGTCTACAGTTTACGTGTTAGTTAAGTAGATTAGCGCACACCTACAAAAATAGTGACATAACTCTCTCCCCCTACCTTTTTCCCAAGGAGGTGTATACCTTTGGCACAATTGATATAACCCTGTACATGATTTTCAGTAACTGTCTGGTGTCAAATGAAACGCACAAAATTCTCTCATTGAACCCGACTAACATTTGGGTCTAAAGCACTCCAAATGAAGTGTGAGCCAATTTCTCTGTAAAAGACCTATTAACAATGAGAGAAAACATGAATAGGGAAGTTCTGAAGAACCCTAACTTGCTTTCTGTTGCTAAGGGATACACTTCCTTGGTCTACCCCCATGTTCTCAGTAAGTTGGACTCACAAGAAGCCCGGCTTTCAGTAAATAATGAAAGCCCTACACTGCTGAAAACAATGTAAGAAGGGTTAAAAATCAAATCAAAACAAATAACATGCAAATGAAATATTACTTTATACATCTAGTTCCAGACACTAGGTAGGGTGCTTTACCACTGAAGTGCTCTCTATAGGCTACATAATGCACCTGGAAAATGGATGTTGAGACAGACTGGATGTTGTTGTTCCAAACAAGTGATGTTTTTACTGCTCTGCTCCCCCTTCTATTGAACTCAAACAGCTCCTTGCTATTTGTGTCCCTTTTTTTCTTATTTTCTTTTTCTCTGCAGCAAATGCCACTGCCAAATATTTTTTCTCCCACGATATCTCCCTGTGCCTCTCACTTTTCATAACCTCTTCTTGTTACGTGGAATGGTTTCAGAGACACAGAGCTTAAGGCCAGAACTTAGCCAAGTGACTTCCACTTTCGGATGTCTCCATACGGGGTGTCTGAAACCAGTGACATCTTGGGGATTGAGTTTTTGGTTCCCACGAAGTTCAGAGAAAGCTATTGGTGTCAGAACTTCTAAAATTAGGAATTACTTCTGAAAATTTTCACTAATCCGCTTTATCCTAAAGGTCACTGTGGGAGGCAAATGCAAAATCCTAATGCTGGTTTTGGCATTTGCTGGACAGATTACAGATGAAAGCCATAACCTCCTTCTTCTTACATATATGCTTACATATATGCTTACCTATTTTGTGCCCATAATTGCAAGATGCTCTCCCTCACTGTGTTTTGCTCCCACCAGCATGACCACTGGAATGACTGGCTCTGGATTTCCTATTGTATTTTGCTGAAACTATTCACATGAGTGAAGACATGCATGAGTTCAGAGACTGACCTTAACCAACCAATTCAAATAACTTCAATTATGTAGGCTACGTCCTCCAAAATGCACAAAATGTCTGCATTTTAAAACCAATATGAACATGCAACTGAATTATTACCTATATTATTATCTGTATACTCTATAGATTAGTAATCAAAATATACAACTTGAAAATCTGAGACAATTATACAAGAGAAGCAGTCCATTGTAGTAAACGAGGAAAAAAATACCGAGTAGGATTTTCATCACTTGTTCACCTGAAAAGCAGGTTAAGGGAAATTTTTCCACTATTTTCAGAAGGTTGTATGCAGATCTATTAATCCTCTGACTCACAAGTCAGTAAAAGGTCAGTGGTCTTTTCATGTACACACACTAACAATTATATTATAACAAAGTTAAAAGAAAATCCCCATTGGGGCAGGATAATAAAAACCGGAAAAGAAATGTGAGTAATAGGGGAAGAAGAAAAAATTTAAAGGAGCTAACTTTAAAATGTAACATTGTTTTTGATTATTACAACACAGGTGTTACAAGAAGAAAAAAAAGTTAAAAAATAACTGGGATAATTTTTTATGCAAACACAGGAACTTTCTTACAAATCCCTGTCCCAACTTATTTCCCCTTTGTTTGTCATTACACTTACTATTAAACTTCCCACTACAATAAATAATTGCTATGAAATCCTGTGTACTAAATCCTGTAGTTCTTGTTTAAGCAAAAATTCCCACTGACTTAAGTGGAAATTGTATGTGAGCATGGCTTTGATCAAACTTATTTTATATTCCAGATTGCTGTAAGTGGAGCAGACGGAAACTATATCAAGCAGATGGAAATTTGAGTTTAAAAGCAGCCCTTCTATAATCTGCTCCTCCTAATGTATTTCACATCTGGAGGAATACCCATGTTAACCAGCATTTTGTTCATCCGAGTTAAAACATCTCTGAAGTTAGGAGTCTTCATATGTCCCCTTCTTTGCTGCTGTATGCAGTCTAGTAGAAAGGGATATGGGTTTAGAGAACATTTTACATTATGCATAGTTAATTTAGCCATGTTTGTTATCAAGTTTACAAATGCTAAATACTGGAGTCTTTGACGTAAAAAGAGTGCCAGTAGCTTTAGGAAAATTAGGTGAGGTGTTTTTCTTTACTTTGAATTCTGACTGAAACTGCAGCAATGTATCAGTATTGTTGGACTAGATCCTGCTTCGGCTTTCAGAACAGACTGAACAGCTCTTCTTTTTAAAGCCCCCAGGTCTAATATTGTCTTACATTTCCCACCTAGACAAGTCACAGTGGTACCTTCCATGCTAAAACAAGAAAAGCACTATTATAAGAAACAGAAATAACTCTTAACATGACAAAATTGACCCCTGCATTAAAAGCTGTTGACTGAGGTTAACCGATATTTTGCTTTTGGCTTAAATAGGGTCACCGGTTGACCTAGAAGCATTTGCTCCAGTTTCAAAAGCTGAATCTAATGGTTCCTTATCTGTACATGGAGCTTGTACAGTGCTGTTGCATTAGTGGGTGGACACCAGAGACGGTCATCAATAATGGCAATAATCTGTTCCCTATTTTGAGGTAAATGATTCCCACATTCAAATGATGTGATTACAGTACCACATAAAGGCAGGGAAAATTTAAGAAATTCACATTGTCTCAGTAAGCTGTGCTACTAAATTTAAAAACTCTGCTTTGTGCCAAAGAGATATGCTGAACTATATGCACACTACTAGGAAAAAGGCTGAGACATATATAAACTATGTAACACACTGCCCTTTCTGAGTGATTTCCATGTATATGAAGGTCTATCTTTACATCTTAGATGTTTCATAAATCAGAAAGAGGATGATTAATCACTGGCATTATCTTTTTCAAGAAAGATCATGAGCAGCTCCTTCCATCCTAAAACAGAGAGTCTGAATAACTAACCATTGTCCCGTTTAACGTTACGGGGGGCTCTCTGCTGCTGAAAGTGAGTTTAAGACCATGTGGTTGTGAAAACTGTCATGTACCCTTCTCCCAACCAATGTGCTTTTGTTAGCCCTTGTAGTCTGAGCAATTTCCTGTTCACTTCATTATACTTTGTACACCCACACTTCAATGTGTGCTGTTCCTCACTACCTACTGCTTCTATCACCTACCGCAAAATTACAGCAGTACTGGCCTTCCCAAATCCTGAAGCAGTGGCTGACATTATAGCTTGAAGATCTCACTTGCAACTCAGTGGGATGAAAGGCATCATATAGTTGCACAATGACATCTTACTACCATGACATTCAATTGGGAGAAGATGCACACAGAGAAAATGTTCACCTGGACACTTGATACAACTAGCAAAGAACCCAAGAGGGTATCCAATTTCTAAATACTTGAAATTAGGAGATTTACTACCATTCAGAGAGCACTGCAGCTCTGTTGTCACAGTAACAAGTAGCAGCAATACCATGGCTGAACCAAATCACATTTGCAGTCTCCCAGCATTGTATTCAACAGAATATATCTGAATGCCTTCCATTTGCTAGCACCTGAAAGAAGGATGTTAACTTAAATGAGAAGTAGGGACACAGGATTACACTCTCATCTCTTATTTAATATGAAAGCAACATAGTGGGAAAATAATGAATGCACTTTTTGAAATAGAATGTGTAGCATATTCTCTAATGTTCTGCTGCAATTCAAGGCAATTCAACCTTAATCAAACTTCAGAACTCTGGTCATTCATTTGCAAATGTTAAGAGTTTTTTTAAAAAAAAAAAAAGAAGAAATCTGTGACTATTGATATAATTAAGAACTATTCAGCAGGTTGCTATGGGAAACTTTTTTTTCAGCTAACCCAATATCTCCACAGAGATTTCAGTTACTTAATGGTACATTGGAAGTAGAAGATAAGTCTTATATTTAAGAATCTGCATGGGTGGCCTTTTTAAGTTAGACAAAATATTTGTCCTCATTTAAAAAAAAAAAAAAAAAGAGCCCAAAACTTTAAAGTGTCTTCTATCCTGGCTTTACAGGAAAAAAAAAAAAAGAGTAAAGAGTTAACTTCCTCTTACGTTTATCAGGTACTTGCAGGGAAAAGAAAAGTGATAAGAACACTAGAGGAAGAATCCCAAACTATATGGAGTGAGGGGCTGATTAATTTCTTCTCTTTCCTTGTGTCATTTCATTTTGATTGCTTGTTAGAAACACTCAGAGGAGGAATGTTTGCTGCCTGTGACTGGTTTTCATGCTGAGTCATTGCACCATCTAATTTGGAGATCTAAAACCAAGCATGTTCACTTTGTAGCTGGGTCTACAGGAAGCAATGGAACTGAGTTTGAAAATATGTTTTCTCAAACAGGTACTGAAAGTGGCTCAAGGATGCAGAAAACCCCCTAAAATGTTTTCCATGCAGTTTCAGAAACAGCTTGGGGAACTTTCTTTAGAGAAATTTTTCTTTTTAACAACCATTCCTTCTAACATGCTCGTAAAATACCTTGCAGCAGCACACAACAGTGCTCTGAACTGTGTATGTTAAATACTGTTTAGATAAGGCATGTAAATGTGGATGAATGTCACTGACAGAGCACCACCTACCCCTACCCCTGCTGTTCCTAGCCGCTGAAATCTCCCCGAATCCTGTCCATCCAAAGCTAAAACTATGTCCCAAGGCAACAGAAATCTCTAGAGCAGCCTCAGGTAGATGTGGATTCAACAGTCCAGAAGAGGAAGCAACAAGAGCTAGCGTGGCCACAGCTACTGGGCCAGACCAGTACAGCCTAAATCCCACATCAGTTCCCATACCTGAAGTTCCCTGTAGGCTGGAGCTAAGTTTACAGGCACTTTCTAGGCTATTCACATCTACATCAATTTTTCTTAATGGTCAAATATGAAAGGAGAAAACACCACTTTGATTACTCCCCGTGTGAACTGCCTGCTTGTTTTCACCAACTGTATTTCAGTCTGTCCCTTTCAATGATAATTAATCACAATAACCCAGAACATATTACAGAACATATTTAAGATGAACTGTCATGTTTGGGCCCATGCAGATCTGATGATTTTTATTATTACCCTGCCTAAGCACTCATCTTTCTAGGGTATTTCACCTCTGGTTTCTCCATACTCTAGCACTGGACTTCAGCAAGATGTAATTCCCTTTTCTGTCACCTTCCCCTCCCAAGTCATCTATTTGGTGTTAAAAACACCCCACATCAGCTGCTAGGGAAGAATACGCACCACTGTACAGCCATCTCAGCTATACTGAAGCGGCATCCAGTGCTGCTGTAACAACAGCAGCTCCAGTTGCAAACAAGTTTGGCATGATTTGGGCAAGGAGTAGTCAACCCGTTTACCATTTGCATGGATATAAAGAAGAGAAAAGTTTTGCACAGTGTGGTTTCATATCACATACAATTAGCCTGAGATTTCAATCTTGCCGATAATCTCAAGGTCAATTTTAGTTGACGCTTTCAGATAGGACTTTTGAAGAGGTGCCTTGCAAAGAACTGTTGTTCAAATATCACATTCAGTGCTTGCTAAGTAGTTCAGCCCAACTATGCAAGAGTTAAAAACAAAGTCCTAATCATTCAGAAAAAAAAAAAAGAATCCAAAGTCCATTGTTAGCAGGGAGAGGCAAGCACAAACAGCAGTTAGCAAATGCTAAATAGGACATGCAAAAAGACTTCCATCACGTAAACAGGGATAATTACAGGGTTACAGAAAATTCCCACAGAGTAGCAGACAAATTTGAAAAGTCATATTGCTAACAAGGACAACTACTGAGAGAAGACCTCTTCTGGTGCAAGAATAGAAAGGTGGACAGGAACAGAAATGACATGTCAACTGACTGTTAAAAAGAGCGCAGTAATATTGCAAGGATGATGAGATGGAGCTAAAAAGAATTCTAGTCTGTGTTTAAAATCGGCATATCATCAGAACAGGTAAAAGCAATATTTCTGGCCCTGTTTTCCAAGGCCCCATGACAGTAACCATGAGGATGGACACTCCAGTAACAACCCTAACACACTTACCAGGCTCATCAGGTAGTCTTTCCTCTTGCCTCTGCCCACCCCTTTCCTCTGCTTCTTTTTTTTTATTATAAGAGACTTTTCAACTCTCCACTACTAATTGTTAGACTCGCAACAAGAGAGAGAAGAGTTCAAAGTTAAGTGCCAGAACACAAACAGACAGGTCAAAGGCATAACTGTAAAGACAGAAGAAGATGCTATAAAGATTATTTTAAAAAGGAGCAAAGAAAAGAGAAGTAGGAAGAAATGCTGGAGCTTCAAAGCAATAATAAGCGGGAAAGGAAATGCGGTATATTGGTATGTATTTTGATAGGCTTATTCTCTGTATAGCTATGTAATGTTGTAACTCTTAATAGCAACACAGAAAAGGGAAGTATGGGATGTAATTGCTCAGGCAGAGTTATGAGGTATGCAGGCATACGTGAGCTCTTGCACACAGACCAGAACAAACACGAACACTTATTGTTGATTTGATAAAGAAATACAGCATATTTTGTGCTATGCGCCAGCCAGCTGCCAACTCACTGCTAAATTCAATGTGCCTACAGTCTCTGCGTGGTCTTGCTGCCCCACACAGCGTCTGAACTGCTCATTACTGGCTTTCCCAGAGAATAAAGGAGATCACCGTGACTAGTGAACAGTAAATGATCTTGCTAATCTGTTTAAGCATTCCTAGTTCACCCCTAATGAGAACATCTAGGTGCCCGGGATATGATTAAGGGTCACATACCAATGAGCTGTTTGAGCTTCTGCCTTCTCTCTCACTTGACTTTAGGAACCCCTTGCTTGATTATTAGTGGCTCTTTCTAATTCTCACAAAGAAATCACAATTTTGGAAGAAGGCCAGCAATACTCATCATGACACTTGCATGGGCAATTTCATAGATCTGTCTTTCCAACTCTTTAGGAAAACAGGATCACTAGTGCAGCTGGTATAAAGTGGCGGTGTTTATTTCCAGCAGACCTACACAGACTTATACCAACTGTTTAATGCCAATATTAAGCACGGAATATTGCTAGTTGTCTATTCTTCTTGGAAAATATGGGCATATCCACATATAAGCAAGTAATGGCAAGGTCCCAGAAGCAGCCAACCTTGTACCTACAGGCCTGTGTTGTCGACGAGGCTCCTAGGCCAATTCAGGGGTGGTCTGATAGCTTTAACTGTGTTTGTACTCTGAAAACCTGGTTTGTTCTCACAGGCAGTGTTGGACTGAAACTCACAACTGGGTGTCTGCCCTTGCTCAGAAAAGTAGGAGGGAGAATCCCGAAGGGAACGTTTGCAAGCAAAGCCTCTGCATTTCCCAGTGCTGTGCAAGCACGCGCCTTCTCCGGCTTCTGGCATCACACCATTTCTATTTCCTGCTGCACTCAGGCAAGAATATTTCTGTTGATCACTTTTCAGTGAGCAGTCTCGTTAGCATTAGTGCTTAAGGTCTTTGAAACTGCAAAGAAGAAAAGGCGGGTGGGTAGATATGGAAGGCATTATGAGAGGGCAGCAAGTTTAAAGTATTTCTGTTTAAAGTCGACCTGCTTTAAGGAGAAGATTAGACCAGATGACTGACCCAGATTTTCTGTGATTCTATGAATTGTGTTTTCAAACCAGTTTCTCTCAAGTTTACTCTCAACCATTCAGGTTTGTTGGAGTAAAAAGGAAGGAAATGGTATTAAACAGCAGAGTGATCCTATAAATATGTTTGTCTTAGTCTCTTCTGCTAAGTAAGAGAACATTTTAATTCATTAGCTACATCCGACTCTTTTTGCCTCATCTGAATAAAGAGTTTAGGATAAATTAAGAGCATTTCTCCATGGACCAGGATATAGTTAGTAACCTACATTCTAAAAGTAATCTGTAAAAACCTTTCACGCTGTCTCTCAAAAATTGTGCCAACCCTTTCCACGGCCAGAATACAAAAGACTATGTGAGGTGTCTGGCAACTAAGAGTAAAATATATGTACATTAAGCATGTTTTACCTATATAAGAAAATAAAAGAGAGGAAGAACTGAAAACCCCTATAGTGGGACAAATTCAGTTAATGAAAAACAGGCTAAAGTCCCCAGAAGACTGATGTCATTTGGCCACCAGAACAAAATGTATTTCCTTCTGCAGCAAGACCCCAAGACAATTAGCTGCTTTTGTTCTTTGTAAATCACCTTTAAATCTTTTTCAGGTATTCGTAATAATTTTAAACAAACTATATAAGTTGTGAGATTTTTTTTTTTTATTTTAGCTAGTTTCTGGACAGACCAGAAACTTCTCTCTCTGCCTCTGAAGTATGAGTCTCATCACATAGCACAGTAAAAATAAACCATGATTTGCATTTCTCAATAGCCTTCAAATAACTACATGGAGTAAAGCCAAACCCAGCCTCTTCATTGAAACAAACAGCTTGCATTTTCACATACCAAGATTGCTTCCCCTTCACGTAAAGAATAATTTCTGCCTCCCAATTTCCACATGGCCCACTGTGCGCCTTACTACCAGCCACATTTTCTCCCTGGTAGCTCACGTAGTAAGCACTTTGAGTCAGCACGTTCAACCACAGCAGCAAACTTTGATAGGATTTCCTTCAACGACTGAAACGTTTAGGCACGTATTCAGCTCATGACTCAGGGTGCTTATCTGTCAAGCGAAACTCCCTCTGGGATGTGAAGCACCATCATCTCAATCACTTCTCCTTTTCCTCTGAAAAAACAAACAAACATTCAGCACTCTTCTGAGTCTAGGTCCTTCCCCCTTTCCCATCCCTCACCCATCCCTGGCCAGAGGCAAGCTCTGGAAAAGACAAAGAACACAGGCACAATTGTTCTCGGCTTCTAGCCTGTGCTCATTATATTGGCAAAGTTCGAAACCATTTGCTTCTGCCATTGTACTTCTAAACACTGTAGTTCCAGAATATCAGCAAAATCACAGCACCATTCTTCACAATAGGTTCCTGTCTCCCATTTTGGCGTGCTTTCATTCACCAAACTTATCACCATGTTCTCATATTTATCTGGCAGATTATTAGACATTCAGCCCTTATTATTAACGTGTGTCTTCAAAAGGGGAAGTTCTTTTCTTTCCCAGCTTTCTTTTTTGACTGTATGCTCGATTTTTTTAAATGTAGAGTCCCTTCAAACTAGTGTGAAGTAAACAGAAAGGAAACAGGTGCTAGAGACACTTAAAAAGGGCTGCCCATGATTAAGCTACAGAATTTCACAAGAAAAAGAAACAAAGAAGGGATGGATTTGTGTCTGAAGAATTACATATGCTCCTTTACTTTTGTTTTTCTTTTCTGACAAACAACCCAGATAAAGGACACCCATACTCGTTCACAAGGTAAGTAAACATAAGACAGAGAGGTCATCTACACACAAATGTTAAATTGTGCTACCTATTCTGGGATAGTTAAAACAACACTCCAGTGTAGCTATTCCCATGCAGGCAGCAGAACAAAACAAGAGTGGTGTAGGGCATGTAAATTCACAGCCAATTTTACTGGCTTACATGTTTTAATGAAAACCTCAATGCTTCAGCTGAAATAGTTACTTTGGTACCAAGACGTGCAGTCCATAACTTCAGTAAGAGATTTGGAAGGACTAGGAATCCTGAACCATTGTAGTTCTGTGACTGTATTATCTTTAACCACCTCCTCCACCCGTATTCTTTCCTTTGTAACAAGCTACCCACCAAAAGTAATTCCACAGGAATTCCAGATTTTGCAGCCACGGCTGTATCTGTTAAAACACAGAATAAAGACTTCCTTGTAAAGAATTAGCTTTGCTAGTCAACAGAGTAGCTTGGCTATTTTTTCTAAGACTGCTGGCCAAAGGAAAAAAAAGAAATGAAAGAAGCTGTCAGGAAGAAAGCCTGGGCAGATAGCAGGGACAGGCAGGGGCAGAGACAGAAATGAAGAGAGATGTACTGTGGATAAGGAAGTAGAAAAGTTTGAACTTCAGAGGAAGCCAAGGATAAACCTTGTGAAAGCAGTAAGAAAGGAAGTTTCTATACGTGCCTAGAATTGCACCTGCTAATCTACACAATGTAAACCCACAGGAAGTGACTCAGTGGTCGGAGCCTGACACACAAAAGGAAGCATCCTATATTCCAGGAAAAGGTATTTGGCTTATGTGTGGACATAATGTTTTTGTTCAGGTCTTGAACCACAACTGCATTTGGTTGTGTTTCTCATATGCAGCAGTTGCCCAGTTCTAACTTACTATTTTTAACTCAAGCCCATCAATGTAGGAAGAACAATTTTTGAGAAGGATTGCAGTACTTCATCTGCATTTATATGAAAGAAGGACTGGAGCCATAATGCTCTGAGCACCTAACCTAGCCCAGTTTGTCTGTGTGTCTTCATCCATAACGTGGCAGTGAACAAAAATTAAGAAAAACTCACCTATTTGATGTTCCAGGCCGGGCATGAAGTGGGGAGACAATACTGCTCACGCTGAAAGTAGTTTATGTCATATCTTTTTTTATCCTGATTGATGCAACAATATCACAATACAGTCCTGTCATACCAGATATACAAATCCCAAGGACAAAGAAGCAGTTGGGCATCATGGCTACTGAATCCCACTAATTCACACAACAAACCAAAGCGATGTTAATGCCTAATTGTCTTCGGTTCCTCTACCTACAATGGCTTTAAAGGAGAAAAGACAGGATGAATTAGCTGAAGTGCCTCCTGCTTATCAAAGTTACTGCGAAGTTGTACAGGCTGCCATCATCGTTTGCAGACAGGATATTCATAACTGGAATTTCCCTCCAGCCAACTGCTCCCCTATTACCTTAGAGCCCCTGAATGCACCACCTGGAAGTCCTTGTCCTGAGTCTGTTTGAACCAATGTCCCATGGACCCAAGGCATGAGAGGAGCAGCAGTTAGCAGAAGGCCACCTTGATGCTACCCTGCAGACTTGCTCCGAGTGCCACTTGGCAAAGCATGTGACCCTCAAGGTTTTGTAGTAAAAGGCAGAAAGTTTCCAGCTCCCTTTTGACTGATATGGCAGAAGCTTAAGGTCAAAACATACCAATCACATCTTATTCAATTGCATTTTCTCTCTGGAAAGAGTAAATACAGCCTCTGTGAAGCCTAGCACACTGTACATACGCAATTAGAGGTTCCTGTAAAGGCTCACTGAACTGTGTTTTGAGTTGGTGTTAGCCCTGAGGATGATAACTAGTCACTGTTCTTGTGGGACGTGCAAAATGTCAGGGGAATATAAAGAAGTAGTGTGTTCAGGAAGTGTGTGATGTGACTAATAGAGGATGACAAGGGGTGTGGTTATCATGAGATATTCACCTCCCTTTAGTGCCTTCGTGAGACGTGAGAAAATAAGTATCTCCCTCCTCTCCCTGTCTCTCAGGGGCATGTTTATCCACTTAGAACTAAGCCTCCAAATGTTATCATACCGCTCTTATTAAAAGCCCTTTTGGGGCAGTCGCTCAGTAAGGAAGTTTATTACAGAGACTCTGAATTGCTGTTCCAGCTGAGTAATGCTGGACACAGAACTCAAGCTGACTTCACAGCAAATGGTTTATGAAAAAGCTAACTAAGTTCTTGACCAGAACAATGTATTTCTTTGGTGTTTGAATATGAGGTCCACAAGTAGTGGATGGGCTACTCTCAGCTCTGATCCTCTCAGGGGACCACCTAGGTCCCTGTCTCTCAGCCTTGGTGTGAAATCTCAAGGCAGGTAGGAAGAAGTGTATATAGCCAAGAAGCCAATTGACATCTGCACGTAAAAATTTTTTTCTGGATGCAAAGGCAAGAGGAAAGGAACATACTGCTCTGAAGAAAACACAGATGAAAGAAAGAATGGGGGAAATGGGGAGAAGAGCACTGGAGGGGTGTTAGAGCAAGGGCATGGAAGATAAGTGTTGGCCAGAACAGGAAACTTAGTCAAAAGATGGAGCAGTAATAAAGCAGAGAGCAAGACAGAAAGAGAAAGTAGAATGAGATGGACTTTGGGGATGGAAGAAAGGAAGGCCGGAGCCTGGAAGAGGAAGTTCTACTGTGAGAAAATTGAGGAGTAACTTCAGTAAGAAAGAGAAAATCAATGAAAGGAAATGAATGGAAATTAACAAAACGGGTCTGGAACAAAAAAGGCGGAGGGGGAAAGAAACAGAAAAAAGATAATAAACAGTTGGAAGAAAAAAGGAACGAGAAGTAGATAAAGCATTTTACCCTTTTTTTTTTTTTTTGGTCTTGTATGTCTCCCAGAATATCTCATGATGAAATGAATGGAATTATGTTTCCCAAGGAAAACAGCTATTTAAAAAAGAAAAAGTGTTGTGTACACAACCCAAATGTTACCTTTCACCTCCAGCCCCCATCCCCATGAGTGACCCTTCATTTCCACTAAATATTCACCATGCAGACGCCGGTCTAGACAGATCTACACCTTTAGGCATCTCAAACCACAAAGTACAGCTCAGCTCTTCAGAACAATAAAGCCAGCAAATTCACTTATCCCCAGCATTCCCTGTAGATTTTGCATAATGATTCTGCAGAACTGAAAATCAGTTTGTGTTTTTTTTCTCATTGCAACATCAGGAGACACTTACAATGTGTGACAAAACCAGGAAGCAGTTGGTGGTAACAGGCAATCCCATCTGCATCTCTCTCCCCCTCACACCTCGTGACAGAATAATTCTCACCACTAGAATCATCACCAACCATATTTTCATATCCATGTTAAAAAAACGCAAATACATCTATATAACATACCCAACTGTTGCTAAAAACTCAGACACAATAGCCAAAGGGTTGGGCTTCAGTGCCTCAGGCTTATGAATGTGAGAACCATCTGCAAGATTAAAACATATAAATTGTCCTCAGGTGAATAACCGTGACTTCAAAACTCTGGTAATTGTCCCCTTCTTCAGGTTAGAGACTGCACTTGTGGGGGAGGTCGTGGGAAGTTCCAGATCGATGGAGGACCCTGGGGGACAGGCAGCCTCACAATTACAAAGACAAAGCCTTTCCCCGCTTTGTTCCTGCAGGCAGCATGGCCAGAAGCAGACCAGGTTTTGGGATGTCACTGCTTAGCTGCAGTAAGAACATCCCATAACAACAGGGTATGTATTTTGAGCAGTGCCCAGGTGAGAGCATTAAGGTAAAAGAAGGGCTAATTTTGTGTCAGAATATTGTGCTACAACCTGCACCAGCAAGGCTTCTCACAGAGTCAGTAGCATTCCAGCACTTTCTTCCATACAATATTAGCAAAGCACTCCAGGAAAGTTTAAATAACCACAAACTGAGGCTAACTACTTTCCACCTGAATAGTTTCTTGAAATAAAGACTGGTCTGCCTTCACTGGAGCAGAAACCAGATGGGAACAATATTGGAACCATATCCACCACAGGAGATTAACCACTAATCTGAGGCATGATGAGATTTCTCAATGTTCCTCACTCTGGGAACAGACCAAAGCTGGGGCAGAGAGTGGAGGCCGATACAGGGAAATCAGATGACCAAGAAGCCATGAACAAACACATGTTAAACACTTACGAGACATCCACATGCACACTGAAAGCACAAAGAACTTAACTTGCAATAGCAAAGTAAAAAACGAAAGATGCACTTGCTAAAAAAATCAAATGAGAAATCTTCTTTCCCTGTTTTTTTTTATGAAATACCTACAACAAGCCCTTTCTATCAGATGTATTCTTGGGATCTGTATTTAGAGCACTCAGAAATAAATCACGAAAACATTGGTTATTAAGGAGAATTAACTCAATGCCAGGGGCAGGCCCAAATAGTAATGGTTTAGTGATAGAAACCCTTCTTACAGAACTGCCCTGCACAATAGTGATTGATCACATATTCAGCTATCTAAATACAATACGACATTATCGTATTATCTGGAAGCTCTCACTGGCTCAATAGACTCATGGGACAGGGCCTAGTTACCTGGTTAGATTGTAATCCTTCAATAAAATATGGTAAGGCAGAGCTATGCATCTGTGTGGAGACCCATAGATTTCAGAAAGACTCCACCCAATGAAATTTTTTATGGGATTGGACCTGAGTGATGATTTAATGATTATGATGTGTGCTGCAGCTTGAAAGACTCTTCTTTAACCAGGCAGTTGACTCATCAGGAAATGAAATGCTCTGGTAATGAGGGCACATAACACATAGGTAATACACAAGCTTCCTATCATATTTCTACATGTGTAATGACATGGAGCTCTACAAGCAGCACAACGGGTTGAGTTTGGCTCCCTATGGGGCAGATGGCTGGAGTTTCTTGTGGCTAATATTGTGCAGCCTTGGCCTTCAGTTTTTGCCCTAGCTGAGTACTCATCAAATCTTCCATATAGATGGAGTCTTTGGTGTATAATAGCGTTAAGCTCACACTGCAATATTTTATTCTGAAGGGTTATCGATAGACTCACTTGGACTTCAATAATCTTAAAGTTCTGCACTCCTTTATTCAAACTGGCTAGCCAGTTCAAAACCTACTGTGAGTACTCTCCTGTTACAAAACTAGGCTAATTCTATTTAAAAAATTGTCAAACTAAGCTGTTAATACCTGAAGGGATTCCACTCTAGATTCTAAGGCCCTATTAGAGAAAACTATTTCCTTACACATGATACATCGTAGAGTTAGGGCCCTGGTGATCCATATTGTCCATATCCCCATCTAAATAATCCAGTCTTCTTGAGAAATGTTTTGTAAAAAGAATCTAATTTTCGACAGGGCCAGGATGACTTCTACTGGCCAGAGACAAAGCATCATGTATTTTTAAAAAGCATTGCCAAAACCTGCTCTCAGAAACAATAGGCATGGATGGAAATGAAAGTTATGCACCTTGTCCACAGCTCAAAGTTGACAGAGAAGTGAAACAGAATGGTTTAGAGAGAAAGAGCACGTAAGCTGTGGTTTCAAATAGTAGACACTGAGGGTGGCAACTCGGCTCCACTGAAGCTGACAGGAATTTCTGACCCTATGTATCTCCAGTTCCTGGGAAGTCCCACCAACAAACAGCAAGAACACATTCCCTCTGATAAGATTCTGTAACGTAGCAAATATTTACCTTTGTGACCAACAGTTCCTGCTGTTTGTTTTATGATATTATAGAATACTTGGCTCTGCACTTGAATTGGGGCAAGGTGAGCAGCCTCACTGCCTGAGCACTGACATGCTCTCATTGCATTACATACCTCCCAGTTCTCCTCCGTTTAAGTTGAGATCCCATTGAAGCTGCTGCCAAAGCACATGGAGGGGTTGGCAGCAGCTCTGAGGGTAAAGGTTGAAGATATCTTTCACAATATCACCATCAGTTTGTTCATCAAGAATAATGCAGGGAAAAGGCTGTTTCTTTAGGTACCTTTTGCAACAGCTTCACTTGTTACAGCATTCAGTAGGACTGTAATCTGAACTTTAGTACCATGGTGGTAAACTCTGGAAGGAATCCACTATAAGGAGGATTGAAACAAATACTCAGAACTAGATTTTTTTTTCTCCATCAGAAGGAGCTTTTGACTAAATGAATGAACTGGACATACACGTTTTGATGTCACAATGTCTTGAGAAAAGGACTGTTTGTAGCAGCTCTTTCCTGCATATACTACAGCAAAGTCTGACTGCACACCCAATTGCAAGGCACAGCAGTTGTCTACTATCAGGGTGAGGAGGTATTCACACAATTTGAGACACTGCCATCTCTACAGAGTCAGTGAAACAGTTCAGTAACACACAGAACAAGCTCCATAACTATTAATTTATTGTTTTTAGAAATGTTCTTCCATGTGTGCCTTTTCCTTACCTAGGTAAAGGTGTAAGAAGCAGCAGCCTGAGGTAATGTCAAGTTTTAACAGGCTAAATTCCCGCCATGAAGTCACAGCCATGATTCTCATTTAAGGTATGCTGTTCCATGCATACCTTAAAGCTTTGGCTTAGTTTGTGTTAAAAGATTACATTTCTTCAGGCTGAACTGTGAAGAGAAAAACAGCTTCAATCGATAGTTACATTGCTTTGATTGGGTCAATCAAACAAAGGGTTGATCGATTGACCCACCTTCCCTTTATTCATGTAACATTGAATGAAATGAGGAATGTCTCTTAAAATAAGTGAGACCTGGTCACTCTATTCCCCTCAGTCTTAGTATTTCTCATTTCTGGGCTAGAAGAAGCAAACGGTTTGGTTTATTTCCCAGTTTAAGCTCTGAAAACTTGTAAAATCTATTCCCTTCACAGTAACTGTATCAGGAATTATCAGAAACTCAAAGACTCAAGCACCTCTGGGGTTCCTGATTTAGCCCCTGTGAAGAATAAATCATTCCAATCCAGGATGAAGCCAGCCGGAAGGTACTCCCCCATAAGCGCATCTCTGCTGCTTCCTCAACAACTTTTCTCTGGGTCATTGTTTAGCCTTTCTGCCTGGGCTTCTTTGACAAAATCTTTGATGTAATAATACACAGTCAGGCAAGAGAACATCATAACATTAACGTGAAGAGTGTATGATCTTTACAAAGGAACACAAAAATACTCCTTTTTCACTTTTCAAAATTATCACCATTTCACTTTCATCCTAACAATTCTCACTATTTTTCTTAGGTTAGACAAAGTTACAGTGTAATTCAGTCCATTACAAAATATCAGAGACTGAAAGAGAAATAGTTCATGGGTCCACTATGCTTTCTTAGTACAGTTATCATTCCAGATTATTTTAAAACTCCTTTTCTGCAACACCTGCAGAAAAACATAGGGGAGATTAATATTTAAAATTACATTAAATGATAACAAAGAAATCAAAAATAATGCAAAACTAATCTGACTTTGCTACAAATGTAGGAGTGAAGACCAAATTTGCCCAAAACCTTGAGGTCCAGCTTTCCTTTGAATCCTGAAACTTTTGTATGACCTTGTATTATAGTAGAAGTAACAGAAAGTGAGGGAGGGATGGATGCACACTTTGGACTCAAAAATTCCCTAATTTGGGGGGTATTTCTATAATTTTTCCACTCTTTGTCATCCCCAGTTCTCTCATGGGAGAGCATTTGAGGTCAGTCATGTCTTGTCATTGAATAAACACCATTTCTGTCAGCTATTTTGCCCAGGTTAATGTTTGGCATCAGAATGAGTCCCATTCTAAGTTGTTTATCACAATGACTGTGATAACATTACTTCGGCAGTACTTATGGGTTATCATTTGCTTTTCCAATGCACACAACAGTCTGCATATAGTTTGTTGAAAGGGAGGTATGTGGGTTCAGTTTTAAAATTCAACACAGGAGCTTTGTTTTAGCAAAAAGTGATAAAAGGTTCAGTGTGGGTAATGAGCACAAGTAGGTCTGAGTCTATCTGCTTATCAAATGCACAAACAAATTTCTCTCCCAAATACTGTCCTACATGCACTGTAATCAAACCAGTCCACAAATAAATCAGTGTTGTCCTTGATTGTTTTTGTCCTCTCTGCTGCCAGATAGGTACCTTCACAGGGACCTGAGAGTGATATGGCCACTGATTTCAGTGGGGCCCAGATTTCAATCTTGATCTTCTCTAGTCCAAAGGAAAGAGCTGAGAGTGTCTTCAGGGACTCAGGTACTCTCAGAGAAATTCAAAACATTTAAAGACGCTGTGGCAGCACACAGGGTTGTCAAAGTAGCAGAGAGCCTTCCATATTGATTAGTTCCATGTTTAATGTATACGATACACTTGCAGTGTTTGCAAATAACCTTTTTTGTATGAAAACAGCAATGGCTTAGTCAAAGCCAGATCAAAGAGGCACGCATGATTCACATCCACTAAATAAACACTGATGCCTGATGGCAGTAATACAGCTATTTATATTCATTGCTTGATTTAACCAGTGGCATTCCTTTAATATGATAATAAGCACAGGCTGTTTGCTATGAAAAAAAGAGACTTGAGTGCTAAACTTGCTCTTAATGCCAAACAAAAGTGATATTGGTGGGCAAGTTGAGATGTGCTAATTAACTTCCACAACAGAGAAAAGCAGAAGTTTTAATTTTAGATTATGCTTTGGAATTTCATATGAACAAATAAGCAGGCAACTTCAGCGGGAGTGAAGCAGTTGAATACATTGGAGGGTCTAGTAGCCAGGTCCCATCAGTGACCTCTGTGTTTCACTGGAATTGCAGTCCTGCAAATCATCTCCTTTGTAGTACCTGGTGTTGCAAAAACGAGGGCAGAGCACTTTTTAAAATAGCATTATTATCAGTGACTACAGCCCTAACACCTCAAAAACTAGCACTAAACTGGTCTGCAACCAGCAAGTAGCTCTCAGGAGCAACAAGTATCAGGAAGGCAGATGATAGTCATCCCCCTCTGCTGAAAGGGAACCTGAGCTGGCCGTGTGCCACAGACACTCTCAGATGACCTGTACTCAGCAAAAGGGCCTTCCAGATCCTGCTGTTCCACAGCCACTGCTAGTTACTGTCATTTTGCGGGCAATCCTCTGCCTGAGTTAGTCATCCGTATTGCTTGACCAAGAGAAGAAAGAACGTATCAGTATGAAAACACTTCATAAAGCACAGAATAATCTGGAAGAACAGGCTGAAAAACTGTCATTGTATTATTTCCCTGTTCTTTTACTTTCCCCTTGGCATAACTATCAGGTCACTGCTGGGAACAGGATACTTTGTTAGAAGGACCTTTGATGTGGCCCACTATGGCTTTCCCCCCACTTCATCTCTTATGGTATTCACATGGCGCAATAGTGACTATTGTAAAAGCAGTTTCAGTTTTATCCAAAATCATCCATGCTGCAAGAGTATGGATTCTTCACCCTGTTTGTAGTAATAACTATCTGATTTGCAGTGGTCAGTTGTGTCCTTAGGCAACATGAAAATGGTAGTGAAATCATTAAAACCACATGAACAATGAGACAGTATCAGAGGAATCATGGGATCTTTTGAATTTGACCACGAGACTGATAAATACAACCATGAAAAATTCCCAGAATGCAAAATCTGATGGACATTGCACCCAGGATGGTATGCAATTATTTTCAGAAAGTCCAGAGCTCTGTAGATCGCTCTTTTACTCATCGGGAACTAACCCAATGTAAACAGAGTGGACAGGCTCTCTCAATCTACTAGCAACAGGAATAAATGGGGTAAAATTAAAAAAAAAATCCAAAACAAAACAACACAATTCTGTGTAGACAAGACTTCAGAATTTTCTTGAATAGCATCACTTATCCTTGTTTTCTTTCATTATTCTACTTTAATAAGAAGAATAGTTTCTCTCCCATGAATACGTGAAGATTTGTAAACACTGTCTCCATTTGGGTTATAGAGGAATGTTGTAGATTTGTTTTCATTCAGTTCTTTTGACAAATTTCTTTTTGAAACTGTGACATGTCACAGCAGAGGCACGTTAGATTTGAAATCTGGGACTTTTTCCTCCACCTTCATGTACATTTACCTTTCTCCATAATTTACTATTAGTTGATCTATTGGTAAAACTTATCTGATTTGGATAAAGACTGTTCTTTGATGGCCCCGTGTGCCATAAAATAGCAGCAGAATTCTATTTCCTGTATTGCAGATAAGGCTGCTTCAGTTTTAGAGTTGTGCTTTGACTTATTTGCTGATTTGCTTGATAAACAGAACAGCTTAAAGCCTTGAAGGAAGATGAATACACGTTGTGTCAGAATAACACAGGAATAACTGGGCTGCTAGTACTTCAAAGACAGCTTGTACTTCCTTATTAAAGAGCTGCAAGAGAAATGAATTCATTATTTCTCCAATAATTAATAAAGAAAGTAGCTATTACTGTAACCAGCAACTTTGAAAGAGATTTCAAATCCTTACATGGGTCCAACATACTGATAAAAAACAACATTAATTGCAACTTGAAGCAAACACCAATCTCTTAAGAGATTTTTGCTTGGATAATTGAGAGTGCTTGAACTAAGATGCTCCTTATAACTCTTATATCCTCAGCAACATCTAATGACTCAGACCTGCTTCTTCAGAGGTGAATTTGTCATTGTCCCACAACCCCAAATATACAGACGTAACAGTGCACCTGCAGACCACAACTGTTGCCTTGACTCATAGCCATATTATCTCTTGCAAAGATACCTTGAAAATACATCTTTTTCTATGGCTTCTGTCGCCTGGTTGGCACTAGGGAGATCCCCCATTGTCTCAGACATCTGCATTCCTCATTCATTAGTAAACCATTATTAGTTTCAGGTAGCTACTTTCATTTCCTGTGATACCTTCCGTGAGGTTTAGGGTCAATCACAGATCCTTTACAGACCTAACGTTGAGCTGGACTGCAAATTAATTTTAGGGTACTTAACATTTAAAGAGTTTGGAAGGTAGGTAGTCATATAAATGAATTTTATTTAGTAATTCCCTCAATCTTTGAAGAGATTTCATACTGGTGTTTTTCAATAAATGCCTGACGACTGTTCTCATGGCCTTTATGAAGTTGTTCAAATTGAAAAATGTCTGTAGGCAGTAAATGCCCTTCAGTGTAACTTTGAAAATACATTATATTCTCCAGGAGTCTGGCTTTTATTTGTCTTCTGTAGTATTTGTGAGCTGTTTTCCAACTTCTATCTAGCGCTACTTTAAGATGGATGATTATTTTACTGAAAATAGTTTACTCACCTCTTCCAACCAACCTCTGTAAAAGTGATCCTTTGTTAATGTAAACTTGAGCTGCCCCCCTGATATGAGAAGACTCAGGCTGAGTGTTGGCTGAATTGTTTGCTTTGATGGGAATACAGCATTTCTTAGAAGTGGCTGAAAATGCAAAGCTCTCCATGAATATGAGGACTGCTTGGCAGTCTGCAACGGGTTCTCTACATCTGTGAAAAAGTGTTGCATCACAATTGTGGCCAGTGCAGGCCTTTTTCTGTTCTTACAAAAGAAACATTGAGATCAACTGCTTTAAACTTTTGTGACAAAGATAAAAAGTGGAAGTGGAAGATTTTACTAGCAACACTCAGCTTTACCACCCCCAAGTAAGAGAGGAGACCAAGTAACACCTACAGTGACCAGAACATTTAGAGCTAAGCAAAAGTGAACGTTGCAAACCTACTTCTTCTAGAAGAAGAGATGTAACACGCAGAAATGAACAAAAAAGCAATCCATTACAGGCTGCAGCTGTTTGGCATGCTGGAAAAAACACTGCCTGCCTACAGGACGGCAGTCCTAGACTCGACTCATGGATAATAGTTTCTATTGCTTAACTTCTCAAAAGGACTTTGCAAAGACACAGATATGATTATTCAGAGTTTACAGCTTAGGAAACTTAGGAATAAGGAAAGTGAGGCAATTGGCCCAAGGCAAATCAATGACACTGTTGTGAAGAGACCTTCATTACCCCACTCTTACCCTAACCACTAATCAGCACAGCCTCCAGTCCTAAAGGAAGTGGGTATTTTGGCAGCAACAGCCCAGTACTCCCTCATACAGTTGGAGAATACAGAACATGGGTGAGGGCCTTATCTCTCTTCTGGCACTCTTCCATCTGCTAAAAATGTCCTACAAGTCCTAGTTCCTGCCAGGTCAGGTCTCCTTGCTTTAGGCAGCACTGGAGAAAGTCCTAAGGCTCCTTGCTGAGGACCCTCCCTACCTCTCCAGTTTTGGTTCCCAACAGAAATACAGTCTTCCACTCTCCAACAAGACTATCTGGGGAAGAGTCCAGCTGGAACAACAGAGCCAAATCATGGAAATCACCAGGCAAATGCAGGCTACATTTCTGAATGTATTACCTAAGAGTGACCTCCTGTGTCTGTACCAAGTGTTCTCATCTCTTTATGGAGAACAGCTATCAGAGTATGAAGCTGCCAAAAAAAACATTAAAAAAAAAAAAAAGGTGAATTCTAAGGAAATGAACACTTTTCTTAATTAATTCCCCACACACACAAGTCTTAGTGCCTTAAAATTTTATCTGTCCTGCACAACATATTCAACAGTAAACAGGTAAGTAACAAGTTCTAATAATGGCTCCTGCTATAAATTTCTCTTCTGCACTTTTGTAGCACTAGGTGAAGGCAGGAAAAGTCTATGATACGCATGAATACTGAGGACTCACTGCACACCTGCATTGGACTGAGAGTTCCATTTTTTTAACTTGGCTTCAGCTGTTTCTCTGCTGCACTCTACCTCCCTTCGAGATAAAACACAGAAGAGGAATGGTAAGAATTCTTGCAGATGTCACAGGCAAAATAATAACTGAAAAAACCCAACACTGAAATGCCTTGTGTGTGTGCTCCCTCTGAACAGGTAATCATCAACACTATGCTACTTTCTAGGTCAAAACACTTTTCTACCTGCAGGCCAGAAATGGGGATCATTTGGATTCTGCTGGCATCCAATTACAGCAGCCAGATGAATGCCCACCTGAAGAGGCCCTCCCAGGGCAGGGTGGCATTCTGTTGTATACTGAGCCTCTCTCCTGTCAAGGCACTATTACCATAACACCAAGTTCCTATAACACTAAATTTCCGTACTGTAAGATACAAGACTTCTTAAGTCTGCTGGACTCAAAATCAAAGAAAAATGTTGGAAAGCTTTGATAACTGAGGGCATATGTTATCTATCAAACAGAACTTGGGACTAGTGCACATTCACAACAGCTATAAACAGCTGCTTCCTAGACAGACTTCTCTGCTTTGACAGCTTTTCCCAGCATGAAATTGAGCCAAAAACTCAGTGTTCTGCTCTTCAGTAAATTCACACAGGAATGGGATTGCGGTTTAGACATTCCTACCAGTTTTAGAGGTTGTGCACGTAGTAAAATTAACCAGGCAAGTCCCCAGTGGGGACTGGCAGCTCCCAGCTCTCAGTTCTAGAGTTACATGGTGAGCTGGGGTCAGCACATTCTCGGATTCCCAGCTCACCATGATAGACATCCAGCCCTTTCACAACTCTCTCTTTGATTCACCCGAAGCACAGCAAACCAGAAGGCTCTAAACCAAATGCTTCCTGCTCAACCCTTTGTTTCTTGGGAGAACTTTTGGCCACTTTTGGCACTCTATCCACATCTCCTCTAAGAGCTCTGTTGCTTGTACCTCTGTAGTTGGCACCTTCCATTCCAACCACCATTGGGATGCACAGCGTTAGGACCTAGAAATAACAGGGTGCAGATGGCAGCCTATGTCCTTAGCCATGTGACAGCTCATGCTATTGGCTCATGCTTCAGCTTATTGGCAAAGCAGGGAGCGGAGGGAGGGGACAAAAGGCCTTTGTTATTGCTCTGTGCAGCCTGGGAGCCAGAACTGAACCTAGCTGGGTTCCTCCGGTGCCACCACGGCTGGATCGTGCCTCAGGGACTCTAGGCAGAAGCTGCAGTGGGGACAGTGAGGGCTTAGCCTTCCAACACAGGGTTGGTTAATGAAGCAGAGCAACCTGCAAAGCTTGTAAGAGTGGGACCCAGAGGAGTCATGCCAGATAACTTTTTATTTTCTGATTTTCCTTTTTCAATTAAATTTGACATTTTTTGAGAGTGAGCTTGGTTACAGACTATTAATCTGTGGCTGAGAGCCAAGGAAGGAAAACACTTCAGTGAGAAGAACTGAACACTGAAAAGCTTTGTCTGCAGTGCAGCATGCTAAGGTGATTTTAGTGAGTTTTGAGAAACTCAGACAATGGCAGTTTACTCCTGTGTAACAAAGACATATTCATGCAGTGCTTTCAGAAAAGGAAATGGCGACATTTTCAAGCCCATTTATCAGCTAGTGAAAGTTGAACACTAATTGATATTTGCCACCAGCTTGGCAAAACTGTCATGATCGACCTATAGTGAAAGGCTTGCAACACTTGCAACAGACTGAGAACATCTAACTGGACCTTTGGAAGGAATTTAACTTCCCATTTCAAGCAAATCAGAATCAGATGACAGATTCAGACGATAAACATGAGAAATGCCATGATTTTTATCTGAAACCTGATTACCTACAGCAGCTAGAAGAGATTTGCATTTGAGAACTAGTTCATACCTGATACTTTGAGGTATAAAACTAAAAAATGAAAGCAAACAAAAGATTTTATTATGAAGTGAAACTACCACTTAGTGGTACGGCATACTTTTGAAGCTGTGGTTTTGACACCTAATCCTTAGGGTCCTTATTTACTTGTTACTCAGGAAAATAAAATTCCATTTCAGCAATGGAATAAAGCAAAACATTGAGTTGCAAGTTCTGGAAAGATCCAAGATCTGGATTTGAACACTATATCTTGGGTGCATCCCTTAAAACAAATAAACAAAAGGAAACTAAAGCCACATGTGGTGGAAATTAAACAGGCACCTGTAATCTCAGAATGAACAAGTGTCAAATGAACCTTTCCTCTGGAAGTTTTGGGAGCAGTTTTTCTATCACGTGTCTCTCACATGCAGGAAGAAGGCCTGGAAAAGATTTCCAGTCAAATAGGAAATGGAAAGCATTCAGCACCAGACGGAGGGGATCTTTGCAGAAATTTTTCATTGCATGTTAAGGCTTTGATCACAACCAGGCAGTAATGGAATACAAATTGCTATTAAAACAACTTATCAGTGTGAGAACTGTAGAGCAAAACGAAGGCAAAAAAGTGACCTCACTGGTAAAGATTATAATCCCCTTTCAATGCCATTCCATTAATGATAGTAGTTGTTACAGCTTTTGATCACAGTGTCTTAACCCTTTAGTTTAAGCTATAATTGCTCATTCTTGCTGGAAGTCATTCATGTGCCAGTGAGGAAGGGCTGAAGGAGTCCTTTTATATCACTGAGCCAGTTTGTTGAAGGCTTCTGTTTAATTGCTGCTCAATAAATCACGGTTACGTATGTTAAGATAACTATGAGTTGTTTGTTTAACAAAACAAGAAATAGCGGGGGGGTTTAACCACTGCTGAAAGCTCTAAAATCAGAAGTCCACCAAGCTTTTTTCCCCTATACCTATTTTCTGTCCCTGTCTGTCCTGCATTTTTGGTAAGCAAAAAGAAAGCTTGCAGTGAAAGTCTTGTTTCTGTGCAAGACTCATAAGCACGAGCTCATAATGCATTGAAAATATGATCAAAGAGTACAGATGTAGGAGATAAAAACTAATGGGGAAATTATACCCAGATGATGTATTCAAGCACTGCCACTGAAGAAAACCTCCTGAACTTTAATGCATTATAGAAGTGAAAGCACTGTCAGTGCAATGGGGCTGTTTACAGTGGAAAGTGCTACTCATCTGAAGACTGTTCCTTAAGCAGGTACATTTAACTGCTCTGAGAATAATTACTAAACAGTTTTAAAGAGCAGTCTCATCTACAAAAAGAATTACAGCGGTGCAGTTCCAAGGGGACAGGCTCCAATCCATGCAGTTCACCAGTCCGGGTATTTTCGTACATGTTCTAGATTCAGTTTTACAACAGTGAGTGAAGGGGAAGCAGTGTTAGCGTCATCTCACATATGGCAAATGAGGGCATGGAGATTCTGAAACGAATCTAATTATTTTTGTGCCCAGGGAGACATCTTGGCAGCAATGCTCTCCAGAGAGCTTACTGTCATACAGGACTTCACCTGTTCAGAAAGCACTGGTCCCACTGTCTTGAGAGATATGGTTGTAAATGTCAGCACACATGTACATTGGGACAAAAGCCTAACAGAAGGCACAAAGAAAATTAGGAAAAGAGAGGGAGCAGTCACTTATGGAAAGTTTTGTTCATGTCACTTTCCATGACATCATATGGATCTCTGTGGCTGTAGCAGGAAGAAAAGACTCACTTTTTCAGGACATCCTCCTGTTATCTTAACCAAGAAACTAAACTGTATCTCTTCAAGGGAACTCTGTATCCCAACACCCAGTTCAGTACAAAATCCCAATTCACGCACAGAGCAAGTCCACTCTGTACAGTACACAAGCAGGGTTTCACAGGAGAAAGAAAAAGAAGGTATGGACCATGTAGTTAAAGACTAAGCCATATGCATATACAGAAGAGGAACAATTTCAATCCCATAGACAACCTGATTTCAGACTTTTCTAATATTCTTTTTTGATTCTATATCCTTTTTTGAGTTTTTTACCCAGACTCAGGAAGCTGAAGGAGAAAGGAACATGATATGTACATCATAAGATTGTATAGGTGTAGCAATTTGAAGATTCAGAATGCTACAGTAGCCAGAAAAGACACACACAGAGAATGAATTACTCTGAAGTTTGTAATTTTAAGTAAAATTTTGCTCAAATACTATATTTAGCTGCATGCAGGGAGAATGGTTAAAGCCTCAAAGAGGAATCAACAGCTGCAGTGACTAATCATCAGCTATAGATTAGATCATTTTCAGGATGTGAAGAGAACGCTGTGTCTGCACTCTTCAAAGCAGAGTGATCTGACTTAGATGACCACAACCGTCCCATGGATTGCTTCCCCACATGCTTATCTGGGCTGATACAAACGTTACCTCCATCTCGCCGCTCTCCCTTGAGTAGCGCCCATTGCCAGGCTCCCCATCCCAACCTGCTGCCATACGAAGTAGACAACAGGAATCGTGATCAGAACAGGCCTGGAAGCAGGAAAAGAGCAGAAGGGAAGACAAGTGGAGGGGAGAAGGGAGCAAAGCTGAGCTGAGAAGGACCAGCACTGCTCTGCTGTGGCCGGGACCCGGTTTTGAAGGCAGGAAGAGGTTTGTGGCAGTTTGGGCAGCATCTGCAGTACTAGCTGTGAGTACTTCATGGGCTGGATTTCATGGAGGCATTGCACTGAGTCACTGAAAAATTCAGATACTGCAATAAATGTGCTTAGATGGAGGGCTTTTTCATTAAAAGCTATAGGGATCAACAAAGGCCTCTGCTTGCTTGCTTTTTTCTTTAATTGAAAAGTTTCTCACTTTGTTCTAATTCCCAACAGGTTTTCATTGCATTCATAGGACAATTAGAGGTTCCCTCCTCTGGCTATGTTTAATACCTATAAATTCCCATCAAAATCTTTGCAGGAGAGTACCAAAAAAAATCTGCTTTATATTACTAAGTAGGGACTTGACATCCTGCAGGAACTGTATTTTTATGACAAATTATTCATCTTTTTTTTCTTTTGGTGTCAAATCAACTAGTACATTTTCAGCACCTAATTGAATGTCACAGTTGTAACTCAAAGCCAAGCAAGATAAAGAGTATTAAGAAAAGAAGAGGAAGCAAAAGAATTCTCATTCTCTTCACTTTTTTCTTGAAAGATCAAAAACTATAATAAGATAGGCCTGAATTTCATGAAATTTGGGATCTGTATAAGCTAGGGAAATAATTTTGTTTGAACTTTATGGCTCTTATGTTCAGTTTTAGAATATCATACTTCTAAGTCCCTTACAACATTAAATACAGACTTCTGTAATTGGAGCTTCTGTCTCACTGACACTTCCATGACATCGTGTCCAAATCTTGATTATATTTCATTTAAATTATTAATAGCTTTTACCCCAGATCAGAGTCTTTGCATGTGAGTTTCCGAACCTAGATGAGTCTTGTTGCTGTATCACTCTGAGCTCTGGAAAACACACCAAATTCTGATGGCTAAACTACAGAAATCACATTTATAAGACTGAATTGGCCCAATTTTACTTTGTATTTCAAATATACAGTATACAGTGCTATATTCAAATAAGTGTGCCCAGGAAAATCACGCAAGCAGGCTCAATACCCGTCACAGCCCTGAGGGCACTAACCAGCCTGACTGTCCCTGCCCAGCCCCCCTGGGGCTCCCCCACCCTGCCCACAGCCCAGGGCCCCACGTCAGTCCCCCAGGGCCGCCAGCCCCTGCCCCGCAACGCCGCAGCAGGGCTGGTCCCCAGCCCCCCACAGCCCTGCCCTGCCGAGCCAGGCCCAGCTGCGGGCCCACGTCCGGCCTGGCCTCAGCCCGTCCCCAGGGATGTGCCCAATGCCCGGGACTGCGGCTGCCCCGCTCCCAGCTGGGGCAGTGGGACAGGCCCTGGCTGCCAGGCCCCGCTCTGCCACCCCACCGTGGTGAGCCCCCGCCACTCCCGGCCCCGCAGCAGCCGACCTTGCTGTATCATTTCGGGCCTACTCAGCTCCAAAAACCTTGACGTTAATTTCACTGGGTATTGGACTACGTGTTTATTTATGTAAGACAAAATCTGCCCTTTTGCAAAAAGCAGGCCTTTGTGAAAATTTATGCCCCACACCAACATATATATCAGAACTGCATTTCAGCACATTACTCTAGAAACCTTTCCCCAGTCGTTCCCAAGTTCTCTGGGCAGGGATTGCTTCTTTTTTCTCCTGTGTCTTCACATGTCCTCCTGAACTGTGCCAAGTGCTCTTAGGCAATAGACATAATAAACAAGGACTGTGGCCTCAAAATTAACTCACTATTAATTATGAGGCTTGGATAGGGGTGCAAATAAGCTAATTGGAACTGAGCAGGAAATTGTCTTATCATCCTGGGAAAAATCCACCATTTCATAAAGTCTTCAAAGTTCCAAACTGGAGCAAAATGGATCAAGGCCAATTAAAATCTTTTGTACCTAAACTTCATCAGGTAGCCCTAGGACTGTCCTGTCTTTTTTCCTCCTGTTCTTTCCATTCCCACAATGACTAGTCCATCAAGCTTGCTTCAGCTGAGATTTAAGAAAAAATCAGGTCCTTTATTTTTCTGCTTTTCTTAGCTTGTTTTATATTAAAATTCAGGATTCAGCTACCTTGGAAGTTATTTGAATGCATGGTGAACAAGAATATAAATAGTAACAAATCTACCAAGGAAGTCAAGTTGATTAAGAAGAAAATCTTTTTTTTTTTCCCTCATTGTTTAGGAGTTTGAGGATTTGGGGGTACATTTGATACTAGGCAAAAAAAAAATCCTGTATATTATGTTTTCCTCCTCTCTATCCTTTCACCAAAATGCTGGAGAATGCTCTCAAAATATCTATGAGCCATGCAAAGAATCCTCCAAAATATCAGGGAAGGGAAGGTAAACCCTCAACAGGTTACCACTTCCAAAACAACATCCAAGCAGATAAAACTCAATAGTCTGACGTGGCAGCTTTTTAACCAGAAACAAACAACAGCTGCTTTGATGCCATGGTCTTCCTTTTGCCAGGCATTTTAAAAGGTAAAATCCGAAAGTTACAGAACTCAATACCTTACGGGAATAATTTTCTTAGCAATTTTCTTAGAAGTCAAACAGAATTAGACTGTGCATGGACACTCTAAGAGGTAACAACGTAATGCTCAGGCATATAAATAAAAAGAAAGTACAGGCAGGCATTGAAATTGTGGTGAAGTAGGATACAGATTAAAGATAACCGCAGTTTAGACCAAAAAACCCAAGTGTTTTTATATCAGTTATATCAAGTATGATGGAAATACTGGGTGGGGATGTAAAGGAAGGTGGCTAAAAAGAACAAAAATAGGAACCAAAAGTACTGCGTTAGAGCAGAAAGAGGCTGAAGACCTCCATGCATTGCAACTTGCAGGAGGTTGGGTTACCTCCAAGCCCCAAAAAGAAATGGCCTCTGAAATTGCAGGTCCACTCCATAGAATTCATTATCAAATCTTCCAAGAGGTCATACAGCCAGAGGACAGCAAAGGAGGAAGAAACATAATGTGGTTAAATAGAGGATCATTAGTCTGACCACAACTGTACACAACTTTTTAGAACAAACTTTGATGGAAAGCATAATTAAAGACATGGAAGGAAGTGGAAAGGTTTACTAAAAGTAGAACATGCAAGACTAAACAAGTAAGTAATTATTAAGGCTGAGGAGAGGCAGCTGATTCAATCTACCTGAACACTGGTACAATACTTAGTATGAAGTGGCATGAGAGAGGAATCGTTCAGTCAGAAACGAGAGATTAATATAATATTAGATTATAAATTAGGAGAACTGGCTAAAGGGGAGATTACAGGGAAATTAGAAGCCTGGAGATAAAGGATAATTAATAGGCAGTTTCTCAGGACTATGTCTTAGAATAAGTTTGATTCATATTTTCTTTAATGAATCTGGTGCAAAAATGCGATTGCACCATTGAAATTTGCTGTTGTCTCAGAACATAAAGGCATCAATACAGAGAAAGATCATATTGTTATTGAAAAAGAGTTGAATGACCTTGAAAACTGGAGTGAGACATATGGGGTGAAAGTCATTTGTACCAAGCGCAAGGTCATGCATGCAGGTCAAGGGTTCTTGCTATAAATATATCTATTGGGAATAACCAAAGAGGGAGAAAACCTGAGAGGGATGGAGACTCACAGATGATGATGAACTACCAATACAATTCAGATGTAAAAGAGTCAGATTGTACACCAGGATTTTATCAGGCAAGATATTTTGAGGAGATGCAGAAAACTATTAAAATTACTTACAAAGCACTAGTAAGATCTAGCTGATCTGACCCATGTCTGAAGAACAGGAACTCCAGATAGAGCAGGTGCTATTTATTAGTCTCCCTATCCCCTTATCATTCAATCTGTTGAAAGAAACTTAACTTATATCTGTACGGCAGGATCTTAAAGCATGCTCCATATCTTTAGCTTGTGAGCTGTTCCTGGTCATGTCCCAGTTCCACATCAGGACAAGGCTGTGTTACGTCTTGCTTTCCTCTTTTTCCCTTATGTCCTAGTTTCCATGGGAAGGCAACTTAGATGTCTGGGATAGAAGGAAGCCATGACATACTGCAACAGGTTCCCCAGTTTGAAGAGGGGAGGGAAACGCACAGCCGATATCCCATGGAGCAGTGAACATATCGCCTGTGTCTAACAGCTTGATGACTGAGATGTACGCTGTCTATAAAAACATAGTCAGTGAGCAGTGGGAAAAGAGAAAAGTTAAAGGAAAAGGAGTCATCAAAAAAGAAAATATTAACACAAGAACAAGCTGCATAAGCTAGCCATAAATTTCAAAAGAACACTGTGGTGGGTTGACCCTGACTGGATGCCAGGTGCCCACCAAAGCTGCTCTATCACCCCCCCTCCTCAGCTGGAGAGGAGAGAGAAAATATAACAAAAGGCTCATGGGTCAAGATAAGGAGAGGGACAGATCATTCACCAATTACTGTCATGGGCAAAACAGACTCAACTTGGGGAAAATTTAATTTAATTTATTACGAATTAAATCAGAGTAGGGTAATGAGAAATAAAAACTACATCTTAAAACACCTTCCCCCCAACCCTCCCTTCTTCCTGGGCTCAACTTCACTCCCGATTTCTCTACCTCCTCCCCCCGAGCAGCGCAGGGGGATGGGGAATGGGGGTTGGGTCAGTTCATCACACGTTGTTTCTGCCGCTCCTTCCTCCTCAGGGGGAGGACTCCTCACACTCTTCCCCTGCTCCAGCCTGGGGTCCCTCCCACGGGAGACAGTTCTCCATGAATTTCTCCAACATGAGTCCTTCCCATGGGCTGCAGTTCTTCACGAACTGCTCCAGCATGGGTCCCTTCCACAGGGTGCAGTCCTTCAAGAACAGACTGCTCCAGCGTGGGTCCCCCACGGGGTCACAAGTCCTGCCACCAAACCTGCTCCAGTGTGGGGTCCTCTCTCCACGGGTCCCCAGGTCCTGCCAGAAGCCTGCTCCAGCGTGGGCTTCCCATGGGGTCACAGCCTCCTTCGGGCACATCCACCTGCTCCAGTGTGAGGTCCTCCATGGGCTGCAGGTGGATATCTGCTTCACTGTTAACCTCCATGGGCTGCAGGAGGACAGCCTGCCTCATCATGGTCTTCACCATGGGCTGCAGGGGAATCTCTGCTCCAGCGCCTGGAGCACCTCCTCCCCCTCCTTCTTCACTGACCCTGGTGTCTGCAGAGTTGTTTCTCTCACATAGTCTCACTCCTCTCTCTGGCTGCAATTGCTGTTGCACAGCAACTTTTTCCCATCACTGATGGGCTCGGCCTTGGCCTTGGCCAGAGGCGGGTCCATCTCGGAGCCGGCTGGCATTGGCTCTATCGGACATAGGGGAAGCTTCTAGCAGCTTCTCACAGAAGCCACCCCTGTAGTAGCCGTCCACCCCGCTACCAAAATCTTGCCATGCAAACCCAAAACAAACACACAAGAGAGGGCAGCTAGGATAAAGGATCATCCCTCTAGCCTTGAAAACAATAAGGCCCCGGCGTAGCCTTCCAGTAGAAATTAAAACTACGAAGAAAAGCTAGATTCAAACAGAGCTCAATCAGCTGTTGGAGGAGTTTATGTGATCTGGTTGTCTGGCTGTAGCACTTCCAGTGACCCAAGAGCTCCTCTCCAGAGCTGCATTCCTAATTATAAGGTTAGTATTTGTCTAATTTTATCACACTGTAAATTCTTCTTAAACAGGCCTGGACTTCCAGAGTAGGTAGTCCATGGGCAGGATGTTTTCTACAGCTCTTGCTCTGCAGTGTTGCAGAAGAAATCCTTGTAGTGTAAGTGAATTCCTTCTACCGCTAACGCACAAAAAACATTTCCCATGAAATAAAATGGAGATCATTCTCTTGATCCTAAAGAAAAGTACATCTGCTGCACAGTGGGAAACTACAGAGGGAAGATGGAAACACTGAAAGCAGTTTGGAAAAGAGTCAAGGACTCTCTCATTTCAAATTGCCATCTTTGACTTTGTTTTAGTAGTTTTTCAAATATTATCCCTGTTCCTCCTTTTACAGCATCTCCAAAGCAATCAAAGAACATAATACAACTATAACAACAGTGCTCAGGAGTCCTTTCAGAGGCTATATTGAATTTTGTCAGCTACAGATTTTGTAGTAAGGGACAGAAAGCCTGGAAAGATAAAATATGGAGTAGGAATGAAGATTTCTGACCCTGCTGCCAGAGAGTAGCAGACTATTTTAATAATTCAATGAAGGCTACAATTTTGTGTGCGGTTCATGTTCCACTTCCTTTGAAGAGGATCCCCATAGAGGGTCAGGGGCTTTTTCCACTCTGAGAGATAAGCAAGGCAGACAGCACAACTGGATTTCAGAATAACTGTTTTACTATTCATCTTTGAAGAAGCGGTAAGTTTCTGTGAGCTTCAGCCCTACCAACTTCCCAGGAAACTCCACGCTATTTAAAAGATTGTTATGGAAATTGGCAATCAGCTTCAAATGTATTGGAAGGGGAAGGTAACGAGAAAATAATAGGTATATGTTGTTATAACTTAGTATATCAGAGGAAAAGGACCTGGGGGTGCTGGTTGACAGCCGGCTGAACATGAGCCGGCAGTGTGCTCAGGTGGCCAAGAAGGCCAACGGCATCCTGGCCTGTATCAGAAATAGTGTGGCCAGCAGGAGCAGGGAGGTGATCGTGCCCCTGTACTCGGCACTGGTGAGGCCGCACCTCGAATACTGTGTTCAGTTTTGGGCCCCTCACTACAAGAAGGACATGGAGGTGCTGGAGCGCGTCCAGAGGAGGGCAACGAAGCTGGTGAAGGGCCTGGAGCACAAGTCTTATGAGGAGCGGCTGAGGGAACTGGGGTTGTTTAGCCTGGAGAAGAGGAGGCTGAGGGGAGACCTCATCACGCTCTACAACTACCTGAAGGGAGGTTGTAGCGAGGTGGGTGTTGGTCTCTTCTCCCAAGTAACTAGCGATAGGACAAGAGGAAATGGCCTCAAGTTGCGCCAAGGGAGGTTTAGATTGAACATTAGGAAAAATTTCTTTACTGAAAGAGTGGTCAGGCCTTGGAACAGGCTGCCCAGGGAAGTGGTGGAGTCACCATCCCTGGAGGTATTTAAAAGACGTGTAGATGAGGCCCTTAGGGACATGGTGTAGTGGGCATGGTGGTGTTGGGTTGACGGTTGGACTCGATGATCTTAGAGGTCTTTTCCAACCTGTATGATTCTATGATTCTATGATCATACATCCCAGCGTTATCAATAATGTGCTCCATTAGAGGAAGAATAAATTGAAAGTAGTGGTAAAACTGTCCATTCACAAATTAATATTTGTCAACCATGCACACATAAGGAAACCTTGACATAGCCTGTGACAATGTGTCAAATGTTTTCTGAGATAACTGAAATTTGGTGCCCTGCTATTTAGCTTGAAATCGTTCTGCCCTGTGGCAGCTGGACAGATGTTTGCATATCGGGAACTCTTCTGAAATCGCCAAGGGAGGAAGGAAGAACAGTAGTCTTCAGCTTTACAGCAACAGGCAAACATGACGTAGTTTCTCAGGGTAAGATTTTTATATGACAAGATGCTCCAGTTTTCATTCCTATGCAAGTAAGTGGTCAAGGTAAACTTCAGTAGGGATTGCCCATGGCAAGGAAAACTCTGAATATTTTTGTGTCCTGTGAGATTTTATATTAAGATTATTATCTCAATGTAAAAAAAAAAAAAAAGTACAGTTTTTCTGCTGGAAAACTTAAGTCTAAGATGCTTATTTACTGCAGCAAAAAATAGATTGCAATAAATCAGATAAAATAATAGAGATCTTAACAGGAGCTAAAGGGTTGCAACTGCTAACAAGCTTCTTGTGAGGCCAGTAACCTTTTCTGAATTACATCCGAGGTTCAGAATACTCATTTCTCCCTATAAGGGCTCTGCCGCTCTGTTAATGAGTGAAGGAGACCCATTATCTGACTTCCCTCAGGCCTGCTCTTATAATCCTGCTTGAAATGATCTGATCCAGCTCAGGCTGGGCAGCTGTAATGTCTGGTTGGGAACCATGCATAAGTGAGCTGCTGAGCTGCGGACAGTTTGGGACAGTTCCGTAACAGGTTGCCCTTATTCTAGGGTGAAGAAGACCAACTTCAATTCTAGACTTACACCCAGTATTTTTTCTGAGTCTGAGTCCTCTGCCATTTGGAGAACAATAGCCAAGAACTTGGGTATAAGTTACCCCGGTGTGTAGTAGCCTGTGGGAGTTTCCATTACTGTTTCTAAGGCAGGCGGCAGCTCAGGGAGACGAGCACATATAACTGAAGTGAACTTCAGTAATTGCATTGGACAAGTGGACAGTTCTTACCTCCTTGCAGAGAGGTGAAGGCTTACACACAGGCATGCACAATGGTCTTGTCAGAATACACATGAACACAGAGGTGAGGTTTTCCTCATGGAATAGATGCTACAAAATATCTAACAAAATGAGACAAATTTTAGAGTGAGGGGGCACAGAACAGAAAACTAAATTTCAGGAGAAAAGGAATCTGTAATGCAAGGCTCTTTTTTTGCTGACCATGCTGTTGGGCTGGAAGTTATTTGGAGGTAACTTGCCAGTTGCCCAGTTCTCTATCTGCCATTCCCCAGCCTTCTTTTCCCAGACTTCAGAAAGGACTCGTTATGTCAAGTTTTAATATCTCATTCCAAGTTAATTCACCTTGCTTCTTTAACTGCAGTCCCATTATGAATTTAGATGACTAATTTATGCTGGAATATACACCATAGTTGTCTTCTTAATTATCTATACCATCAATACAACCCTAGACAATCTTTTCCCCTTTGACCACAGTGCCAGGTAAAAGGATCATGGCTGAAGTGTTCCTGGTGTAGCCTCACTTTCTTCTTTCTCAACTGCAGTTGCAGTCACCGTTCCCACAGGATGGCAAGCAATTGCAAGAAGGGGTGTGTGCTCCACAGAATAAGGTCTAACAAAGAACAAAATATGTGAGTAATAGGTTGTTCTCCCACTATTGTGGGATGCTTTTCCCACTTAAGGAACTGAAGGAAAAATAAGCATGATCAAAAGCACTATAAGTCTGCATGAGGAGCAGTTCTGACTACAAGTGAGAACAAGATGGCTATAGAGTCATCTGTTAAGTCAGATTAGATAAAACATGGTCTGGTTGCAGCAGATGAAATGCACTTCACTCTGATGAGGAAGTAAGATCACCCAAGTGTCATTCTTATCTGAATTTAGAGGAAACCCTAAGTCAAACAAGGAGTATTATCTGAAACATGTGAACCAGCCAGGTGTTGAGAGGATTGTCTGTCCCACCTCAGGATGTTGCACAATGGTATTTTGTGTCTCGGATTCAGCCAGCTCCACCATGATGCTTAACAGGAAGGTATGTAACTTTTATTGAGGCAAGAGACATACAGCAACTGCCCCCATTGCTATATCAAAACTATGGGCATAGACAGTGGAAATACCACCCTCCTTACCATCTCTGCATTGCACTCCAGACTGTACCTGTATCACCAAGGAGGAGTTTCACTTGATCAAATGCAGCTCTTTACCGTATAGACACCACATCTGAGCTTCTTAAGTAAATTCCTCTTATGGCTAATGGAAAACACATCTGTTTCCAGTGTATAAATCATCCTAAAGTAGATTTCTCAAGTAGAACAAATGAATTGCGCCTTAAAAGTGCTCATTCCTCCCCACTGATCATGAGGGGAGCCTGGACAAGTTTAGGTACTATAGATTGTGATGCTGCATATGCCTACAGTGATATGAAATTACTTCAACAATTAAAATTGGCCCTTTATTTACTCATTCTTCCAGCAGAAATATAAAACCAAACACTGTCTATGTCTGCAAGATTAGACATAGGCTAGGATAACGGTGCACCACACCCAGAAGAACCAAGTTCCCCTATGTTGAGAGCATATTTTAAAAAGGTGAAGTGAACCACTTTTTCTCGTGTACTATTGTGCAGCCAGTCAGAAACTCACATAGGCAGAAGCTCTTTGAAAATATATGTTGCTTTCCACTACCCTTGATCATTGCCCTTGCCACAGGTCTCCTCCCCCCTTGTCTACAAGGCTAGGAACAAGTCTTTTCCAACCTACCATACAATGGCTGTAAGCAGTGATTGACAATCACCACAAGAGAGGTTTTCAGCAAAAAATTTGGGGCCTGAAAGAATAACGGCAAGGTTTCCTCTCTCTTCTGTCCCCTTTTGTGGTCATAGTCACTAGCTCCAGCACTCACTTTCCCTCTTCCCAGATCACCTCATCTTCTGGAAAAACATCTAGAGTTGTTAGAAGAATTGCTCTTCCCAAGTCTCTGCCTTCTCCAGGAGGGAACCTTTCAACAGCAGTAAAAGGCAGCCACTTTTATTTATTTTAACTCAAGGGAAAAATCAACAGGAATAAATGAAGGTCACATCCCCGTGAGTGACTTATCTGTAGCATTTACAGCACTCAAAGCAGAGCAAACCCCTTTGTACAGGTGATTTCTCTGTCAGACAGAAGAGCTGTATGGACTGCGGTGCTCGGCCATCTGCTTGCCTGGCACCCCAGCTCGCACAAGCATATCGTACAGAGTGTTTACAGCTTGCTGAAATCTAAGTCTGTAGAGAACGATTAGACTGTCTAATCCAGCCTCTTGTCCCCCACGCAGCTTAACGTTTCACACACATACCTTGTACTAAACCCCAAAGCCTTAGTTAAACCTAATCATTTTACTTTTCTTCAGCTTAGCTTTTGCGTGCTACAGGTAAAAGAAAAAAAACAGACTGGCTCCAAAAAACATGCGGCAACCTGCAAGAAATTGCTTAGGTAACGTGTTATCAATGATCCGAGAGGTAAATCATCCAATGTGTAGCAGAATAGGGAAAAAATCCAAAGCCAAAGATAATCCAGCTTGTGGAAAAATTCCCTAAGTCTGACACTCAGCATGACCCTGAACGTATGAACAAGACAAGGCAGGCAGCCGCGAGGCCCCACTGCTACCGTCTAATGCATTACCGCTCGCCACAGGCCCGGCAATCTCTAATAATTCAAATGAAGAAAGAAACTTCAATCCAGAGTACATCCAAGCCAACTGCACATGAGGAGGAAGAGCGAGAGCAAGCTAATCTCCTTTCCCAGGACCTAGGCAGGCGATGTGTGAAAGTCTGAATGAAGAGATTTGATGATAGTTGTGCTGCAAAGCTAGAAGGGTTGAAGGATGTTGAGAGAAGTGCGGACAGTTCTTCCCCCTAGTGTCCTTCTCAGAGTGCCAGAAACACCACTTCAGAGACTCTCAGGCCAGAGTGGACAACTTTGCCTATGCAGGTATTCAGCCCACATCCATGCAGAGAGGCTGTAGGACGTCTGCCAGAACCTGAATTAAAGTTTGTGTAGTCCATTTTAAAAATAGTAAAATCTGGTGACTCCAGACTTCCTTTGGACAGCAGTTCAACTATTTCGTTACCTTCCCAGCTAAAGAAGTACATCTAATTCAAAGGCTGAATCTGTTTAACTTCAACTTCCAGCCACCAGATCTTGTTACTTGTGTCAGCAAGGTTGAAAAGCTCCAGACATCTTTTCCTAGCAAAAATATGTGTACACAATCATTGAGTTACCTTCTCTTTGATTATTTTAATAGTGCCTAGATCCAGCCCTGATTTTTTATTATTACTATTTCCTCTTCCACTTCTATCTTATTCCTCTCTTTATTGAAAGCTGTCTGACTGATGGGGAAGGGAAAATGTGAACAAAAATAAGCAAATTAAAAAAAATAATCTGCACAATAAGCCTTTCTGTTTTCAGACTGGTTAGATTATGCATTTTTATTACCTCTGTACTAGTTCCCGAGATTTTTCTGGTATTAGAGTTCCTCAATTGAGATACTTTTTTTATTACTGTTGTTTACTGATAAACTCATAATTGTTCAACCAGAGTGAAGAACATTTTCCCTAATAAAGGAATGAACATAACCTATTGGGATGGCTTGAAAAGTTGCTTGCAAATTCTACAAGTCATGAGTTTTCAGGCTCATGTAGTTCGTAGCTCCGCATAGATAAATTTAGAAGGACTTTCAATGGCTGACCAGTTGCAAATTTTATTATAAGGATTCAAGAACAGACATTATCATTCAGTCTGTCCTCCTCTGTGACTAAAGAAAGATCTTGTCTTGTCCTAGAAAGAGAATCATATTTCCCTTAGCACAAAATCTCCAAGTGTGTTAGACGACTACCTTATTTATTGAGTCTATTTACTGCTGTTGATGGATTGTATACTAACACAATAAACAGTGTCTTGAGGGAATGAAAAATATTTCTGCTTTCATTAGGGCTCTAACTTCTCTTTTTCTGGAAACATTTTCCTTCTAGGGTCCTCAAGGTGAAAGCAGACACCATTTGATGCCTTGCTATAATAAAGTAAATATTTTCTTTTTCTAATCATATTGACCTTGTGATCTTTCGCCACTGGAATTTATATTCCTGGGAAACCCTGAGAAGTTATAGTTTCCCTCTCCAGGAATAGAGATATCTTTCTGAGCTCTACCTGATTCAGAGCTAGTTTAAAATGAATGGAGAATTTTCTTGGTATCAGATTCCATATCAAGAATGAAAAAGGTGAAATTAATAAAATGTCAGGGATAATTGATATTATATTCCAGAAATGCTATTAAACTGCCAAGCTTCGGACGAATTCACATAAACAGGCTCAAAACCAGGCTGAACATTCTCATTTAAGTTAGATGCCAGCTTTATTTCTTGTTTGGGAGCAGAAGAAACTACTGGGAGAAGCCATAAGACATTCCTACGCAGTCCAACAAGAGGTCTCACACCAGTCATGGAGGGACAGACTCTGAGTCAGGTGAGAGAACAAAGTCCACTGGGAGAACAGCTTAGTAGGAAAAACATTGCTCTCAAGAGGTTAGTGCTACAAGAAGAAAATTAGCTAGCTATGAAGTCAGACAGAGCTGTGCTCCAGCATGTACCCAGCAAGTCTCAGGACCCCGGGGTCATCTCTTCGATCTTCCCACAGGCACTCTCCCCATCTGTTTTCCCATGCCATTCTTACACCCCTTCCTGTCAGGCTCTGCGCAGAAGGAGATGAAAGCGGATCAGATTTTAACCTCTCATTCACTGGGAAGTAGGTCTTACACTGTGTCCTGCACAGGGGCTGGAGGAAAGCTAATGAGGTGTTGAAAACATGAGGTGGTTTAAGTAAATGTCAGGTATTGGATGATCAAGATTCATAAACTCTCCATGGAGACTGGAGTACAGTGAGCCAGCTTATCAACCAGGGGCCCTAATGCCTGATAGTGAGACATTAGTATCTGTAATAATGGGTCATCAGTGTCAATGCGCATTTCCTGTACAGGAGCCTCCAAGATTGCTGCAAGGCATTTCATTCATAGAACAAAGAAACAAAACAACAGTGGGAACTCATTACTTCAGAGGTTTTCTAAACTCTTTGGATTGTCTAGAATAAATATTCAAAAGAATTCATAGATGCAGTTTGATCTGTACTGAAGTTGCAGAGAGTCCATCAAGGATCCCTCACAGGCACAAGGAAGGACAGCATTACCTTTACATCCAGACTTATAGAAAACACACTTGTTCCTGTTTCAGAGTCTAACATGTTTTCTGAAGCCTGGAGCAGTTGGTGGCAGACAAACCCCTATTATTGCCTGTAGGCATTCCTCAAAATATATCAATTATCCTATCCAGTTGCATTTCAGATGAATTATTCTCTGGTTACCAAGGCAACCACATATATATAACAAGAACGAACCATATTTTTTTGTTCATGCATACCTGGGCTGCCAGAGCAACCTTAGAAAACGGATCACCCGAGCAATGTGTGTGCAGTCTCAAGGGGACATGGTTCTTACCCGCTGTGGGATGTCTGCCGGCAGAGCCAGGAACATCACCTCCCGCCCCAGCCTGTGCAGTGGTGTTTGCAGCACTGGAAAGACCCAAGGGCTTTGGAGCCCGTTACACTTCCTCAACAGCATGAGAGGAAGTAGAAGGCAAGCACTCATGGGAGAAGCTGACCATCCTCAAATGTCTGCAGTTAGAAAACAAAGCTTGTAAAGTCTGTACTAAGAAATCTCTGGTTTTAACTGTATTTCAGCCACAATTCCTGTAAGCAGTAGAAGATGGTTTATCCTGGTTGACACCTGCAGACAAGTTATGTTCATTATCAGCTCAACTGCATACATTGCTCACAGGCCATCAGCAGTGATTTTCTTTGTACAGGCAAGACTTCAAAGCTAAGAGGAAAGACCAATCTATAAGCAGACTTAACACCAAAATACTTTTAATGCTCTTGGTATCAGCTTGTGTGTAGACTAGTCCTACGTGATAAGAGAAAGAAATGAAGAAAATGAATTTAAAAGCTTCTTGAAATAATCTTTTATTCCTAAAGTCAGGAAGAAACTAACATTAAAATGGTGACCTGAATGGTGACCTGCAGGCAATACATTTATTGTGAACATCACTTGCCTATCTCTACAGTAATACTTCCTTTGTTGGATTTTAATGTTTATTCAGTAAGTAAGAAATTCAATAAATAATAAAACCCTTCCTGTGACAGTACACTACAACACAGTGTGGAACACCAGCTCTCTAGACCCATAAATGAAGGAATATTATTCAGGATCCCACGTTACAACACGGTTGAAGAGTTTTACACAAAAAAAGTATATAGTATAATATCTGAGTATTCTACATTTCAGCGAGGTTTCTGTTTTCCAAAACAGCCACAGCTTAGAAACAAAGTCAGCAGGGAGTACAGGTAAGAAGCAGATATGCTTCTGCTTGATATAGACAGAAGGGTAGGGCTCTAAACTCTCACTTAGAAGGGAGTTTTGAAAGCCCTTCATGCCCAAGTGTGGCATGGTTGTTATTCCTTCTCACCTCCAGTTTCAGGTATACTGTTGAGCTGTGGCAGGTGCCACAGTCCAGACTACAATTCAGTCCACAGGAGCATTAGACACAGGTGCTCTGACAGTCTGCTCTATAAGTCATATGTGGGATGGGAGGTGAGGGCGGACAAGGAGCCCTGTCCTTTTCCCATCCCCACAAGCTTTAAGCCAAGTTGCAATGTGGAAGTTGATATAATCACGCTGGAAAACAGTGGACCATCACTCCTACTGCATAAACAAGAGAACCCTAAAGAGTTTATAAGAACAGGAATAGAAAAGCAGGGGCTAGAGGGTAGAAATGGGACAGTCTAGAAGAGGGTTGAAATCTGGATTTAAGATGGGCCAAAGGTCTAATATGAATTACTAGAGGAATAAAAGGGATGATCAGCTTCTCTTTACAGCGAAGCACTAATTTACATTAGTTATCAGCCAGGAGAGTCTATCTGACTTGCAAACTGTGAAAAGAGTAACAGTAACTTTATATGCCTTACACAACCCTGAAGATTAAAACACCATCTCCATCCAGACCTGGGTAAAGGGAAAGGGCAAAGAAACACACTACTAAAGCGTAGGGAACAATGCAATCCAGCATCATGGGAAAGCAGCAAATGCCTCAGGTACTTCACAAATTGCTAAGCAGAAAATGTCCCTTTCTTTTGCAGTAATTTTCAAGCTTTTTTCTTTTGCCTCCTCAATGCAAAAAAATAAAACCTGACATTCTTTTGCAGAAACAGAAAGTATTTTGATGTCCTTTTTCACCTAGAGGAAAACCCCAGAGGAAGATATTTGCTTAGGGAACTGGCCTGTAAGGTTGCTGAGCCAAGTTCATGTCTCTCAGAAGCTCATTCCCAATAAATGGTCTTTCACATCTCAGGTCAGTGACTTCATTACTCAACTGTAAAACACTAGAAAAAAGTCAAAGTTTTCATCTCTCCAACCTTATTAAAACTAATACACTTCTGAAGAATTGTCCTGGTTCCAGCTGGGACAGGGTTAACTTTCTTCCCAGTAGCCTGGGGGTGTGCTGTGTTTTGGGTTCGGTGTGAAAGGAGCGTTGATGGCCCATTGATGCTTTGGCTGTTGCTGGGTGGTGCTTGCACCGGAAGGGGGGAGCACAGCCGGGGTGGTGGACCCAGCTGGCCAATGGGGTATTCTATACCATGTAACGTCATGCTCAGTATAAAAACCGGGGGGGGGGGGGGCCTCGCCCTCCGTTCGTGACACGCGGTCGGCGAGCGGTTGTGTTGTGCATTGCCTGTTTTGTGTATTGTTATTGTTGTTGTTCTCATTGTTATTATTACTGTTCTACTTAGTTTTATTTCAATTATTAAACTGTTTTTATCTCAACCCGGGAGCTTTCCTACTTGTGCCCTCCCGATTCTCTCCCCCATCCCACCGGGGGGGGGGTGATCGAGCGGCTGCGTGGCGTTTATTTTTGCTGGCTGGGGTTAAACCACGACAAGAATATACTGCATTTGACAAAACAGCACACTGCTTTGAAAATATCCTCATAAGGTCTACCTGGTCATATAACAAACCACAGGAAGTGTCTTCAACAGCATTAGCTGAAGCCAGAATCAGCCACAAAACTTAATAGCTAGAGAAGGGCTGTATTTTGCTGTCACTGTGAATTTAAGCTAGACACCAGAAGGTTTCTTAAAAAGATGCCCACCTGCTAGAGGAAAACAATTCTAAAAGGTGACCCCTGAATATGTACATTTTCTACATCACTAACATTTACTAGCAATTGATTTGTTTGCAATTCTTAAAGCCCCTCCAGCAAAGACAGAGATTGATCTTTGCTGCAGTCACATCTAGAAAACAACCATCCGCCACAGGCTGTCACTTTGAGCAGCATTTACTATTTTTCTGAAGGAAAGTGTTAAAGATGTTCTTTGACTTGCTAACACATCTATGGTACAACTGGGAAAGCAAATTGACTCTGATCCTTTTGCTGTGGTAGCAACAGCTGTGGCAATCACATGAACGCCACGTATAAATCACAGCCCCATTCCCAACCAGGAGCTTCCTAAGAGGACACTTAGTCCATACCCTTTCCTGCATGATCAGTCCATTTCTCTGTGGGACTCTAAAGCTGTTCGTAAAACCTCCAGTGACAGGGACCACACAGAATCCATCCCAATACTTTACTACTTCATAGCTTGAAAAATAGCTTTAATGTCTAGCACAAGAACCCCTTGCTGTGCTTTAGCCACACTGCTGCAGCAGACATGGACATGTGCTGGTCCTTCCCCTCCGCGCTTGAACCTACCTGAAGGCTGTTACTCATTTCTCTAGATTAGACAGCGTCAGTTCTTCCATTCTTTCCACACAGATCATGGTTTCTAAACCTCTGAAAGTTCTTGCTATCCTTCTCTAGTCACTGTTGATCATCCCCCCAAAGGTCAGTCGTTCAGCACATACAGGGACAGACTCTGCTTGCGAGATCTTCTGGTATCATCTACTGTTCATGCATGCTTGCTCCTTATCTACTTCCTCATCTAGAATCTCCAGGGTTTAGAAATTACTCCTCTGAGCCTGGAGGCCACCGCAAGATCTGATCATGCCTTTTCTATGATATCTGATATACTCCACAGTTAAATAAGAATCACTTCAATTAACAGGATTCTCATCTACTGTATTAAGCATCAGAGTCTTGGTCTACAGCAGGTCTCTTTGCTGGGAGGTGTAGCATAATGGTAGCATAAAGCTTCACCATCTCATTTGCATTTAGGCAACAAAAAAATTCCAACAGTAATCTGCTGTACTCATCCTATACTACTCAGCAATCTTAAGACATTAAGCCCATACATATAGATTTATGTCTATGTGTGCAAGGAATTGTTTTTAAGATAATAATAAAGGCTACTTAGGAGGACACAATGCTTCTTTTTAGATTTCTCCCTTCCCAAGAAATTAGCATTTTCTGTAACCACAAATTGCACAGAAATCAGCACATCTTATCCGTAGGATAGAACAGTTACTTCCCCACACTTAAAGATTAAACTATACATAAAGCTGCTGGGAAAGCATCTAATGCAGTTGTTTAATGTGTGAGGAGGAGGAGGCGGCAGCGGCAGTGCAGAGGGAACAGTGCAAATGAAAGGGGTCCAGTTGCATTTGCTTCCTAAAGCACACACAGCATGTTTCATTAGAAACAATGAAATCTCCTTTTCAGCTAGCTGGCATTTTGGCAAGGCTGCTGATAGATCAGAAACTCAGAGTACAATTTGTTTGCCATGCTGTAGCCTACTTTTGTTTAATCAGACAGCCACTGTTGAATGTGTTCCTCCTGTCAATAACAAACCTCCAGACCTGCTTTCACACGTCAGAGTGTGTGTGTGTTGTGTGCATGTGTATATGTGTGTACGTGAGCTCTTGCTCATTCTCTGATTAAAAATGTAAGCACCTACTATTTTCAGCCTGAAAGGCAGCCAAAACCTTTGTGTTCAAGCTGGCACAGGGAAGTCTCCCCGTGCCCGTTCCATCGTATTAGCAGCGCTCCATAAAAATGGCAAAGGAGGATGGATAATTTTTAAACTTTTTGTGCCTGGAATTTGATGGTTTCACTTGCAGCTTTAAAGTAAAGGCAAAGCTTGCCTTTGTGTGCGATGCATTCATGACGTAATTGCAAGCTCTTTACAGGCAACTGGTCTCCTTAGCGCTGAAAAAGCTCAAAGCTTTTAATTAGGGGCCTGATCTAGTTCCTGCTAAATAAACTGAATCAGACCCTACCAAACCTGCTATCGGTAACGTCCAAAGGTTTCACCAGAGCTCTGGTAGGAGCATAAATGAGTCTACCATCAGCATTTGGACATTCTGTTTCCATCTTTCAGAAAATATTCTCAGTGGTAGGCTGAAAATTAACACTTGCAAACTTAAAAAAGGTGGTGTAGAAACTCTGCCTCAGTGATCAATTCAAATACTTCTTTGTCCCCTTCACCTTTCATGTACTGGAGTCCCTGACAAGTCTGTTTTCTGTGGCCTTGCCTGTTAGCTGAGCTGACAGCACCTTCCACTTGGAGACTCTCACATCACAGTACATCAAGAGCTGCAGATAAGAGAGGAGGCACTGACTTACAGAGGAGGACAATACAGAAGTTCAGGTACCTCATAAGACAATACAGCGATATTTCTAGTTTTTTGGAGAAAAAAAAAAGCTCTCAGTTTGTTGAATTTTTAAAAAGCCAACACTTTTGCACAGAAAACAGCTTTTTTTTCTTTTTTACCCAGACCTTTAGGAAAACATTTTTTCTTTTCATTTAAAAGTACATTTGACCAACTTTACTCAGTTCTTATATATCTCAAGAAATTTCAGCTGAAGAAAAGATCATTCACCTATTCAGTAATTTCTCTATAGGGACCACATAATAATTCCTTTCCCCCTCTTTTTTGCTCTTAGAAAGACAAGCGGCACTGTCTGGATGCAGAATATAATATCAGAACTACTTCAGCAAATGTTAACATGTCTTAATAAATATGAAGTTCATGCAAAAATATGCATACATTCAAGTATGCTCTGTGCACTGTATTCAGTAAATGCACATAAAAATACTCATACTTATGAAACCAACCTAAATATCACAATATAAAAATAGCAGCATCACAGCAGAAACACATCCTGTATAACTAGGAATTGAAAAGACTCTTGAAGGCAGTTTATAGACTCCTCCCTTGATGTTACTCTCAGTTTCTTCTACTCCACTAACGCATTAAAAAAAGCATTAAAGTAATATAAAGTATCAAAAGAAAACAGAAGTAATACCATGTTTAAGAGAGATGTGCACTGGCTTTGTTGCCAGAGGTTTCTTAGATCACAGTTCATATGTTTTTCAGATGCCTGTGCCTCACTTGCAGGAATTTCTAAAACTTGAATTTCAGTTTCTGCATGTTCAACCACTTCCCAAAGCTATATCCTGTTAAGAAAATAAGTGCAGAGATTTGGGGTTATGCTCTCTGTGTGTGCATGTAACTGGGGCAGGGAACTGGGAGAAAAGGGAGAAGGAGGCAAAAAAGCAAAACTTTTTGGAGAGGAAGGGAGCAATAAATATATTAAAACATTGCTGTTTCCTCTTAATTACTGTAAATAATACCACTGCAATCATAATACCCAGAGATGTGAAGACATCCAATCTCACTAATTACACAGGGTTGTAACAGGTTGCAGAAACCTCTGCAGGAAGTGACTTTCGTTATTTCATTAGTTCAAGCAAGCCCAGCATCCCAATGGATACCGCCCAGTGCAGTTGAAAGCCTCAAATTTCACATGAACCATTTAAAATATTAAATGAAACAAAAGGATTCAGAACAAAAGCTATGAACTTCCAACAACTTACAGCCAGTAACTCTACTGGGTTTCTTCCACATGCTCAAGGTGTAATCCCTTATAATTTAGCCATGTTCTGTTTAGAGTAATAGATATTATTTTCTGCCTCTAAATTGCCCTTGAACTTCAGCTGAGTAGCGTGTTCTGCTTCCCCTCCTGATTAGGACTGTTTAGAATTGCCATGTCCTGTTAAGCAGCTGGCCTGCTTCCCCTCATAGCAAGCAAATTGTTCTCCTTCCAATACTAGGTATTTTTAGAAACAAGAGCTTTTGGATTAAAAAAGAAAAGTTGCATATCACAAGGCATCATCCTTTGCTCTCAAGGTTTATTTTTTTAACCCTTGTGGTGAATCTGACTCATTTACCTTTCCACACTATCTTCACCTCTCCCTTTCACCTCCCACCACTACCTTGGTCACACTAGGCCTGTCTTAAAAACAGCTGGAACCTCGTTTATGAAGGAAGATTAGAAAATAGACAAAGGCGGGCCTGTCAACTGTATTGAAGTCAGGGGTGTTTGGATGTACTGTTACAACTCAGTGTATTACACCGATCAGTTTTCATCCAAGATTAAATCAGAGAGTGGTGTTTTAAATCTGAAAGTTTCGTAAGGTCCTAGCATTTAATTTTATAGATCAGACTCTTAACATGCGATTTGCAGAAAGCTTGAGGTCTGTGGACTACTAAGAAGGAGTTTGCACGATAGGTAAGAAAAACCACCTCATTTTCTTTTAAGTTGAAATGTGCACTGCTACTAGAGAACAGTGAGGCATCCATCCACAGGCTGGAAAAGACCACCAATGGGACTGTGACTGCAGCTTACCCATCGCTGCCACATGGCAAGATCAGATACACAAAAGTGTTTTTGCACCAGTACCAGGACCTCCCTAAAGGTTACACCTCAGTGATACACTCTCAGACATTTTTTTCAGTTCGCCTCCCATTAATTCTGGAGCAAAAGCAACCTTGGAGGGAGTGAGAAAGAAATAAAAAGGCACAGCATTAACAGGAGAAAAATGACGTCCAGTTGCTCCCAGCTATTTCCATTGACTGGAAGCGAGGAATTGCTAATAAGAGCTGCAGCTTGAAGTGGGCTGTGCATATGTTAAGATGAAGTCTGATGTGCATTTTGCATCCTGTGTTACAGATTTCAGCCCAGGAACGGAGCTAGAGCCAGGCAATCTTAGCACTCTGTGGAACGTGTATTAAAATGGTCCCAAAAGTAATTAGATAAATTGAATGAAATCTGACTTGACAAGCAGGGGTCATCCTATTCTGTGAAGGCTCAAGATGGAGACCAAGGGGCCAAACAACTAGTGATTGAAGGGCACAGCTAATTAAAGTGCCTGCTATATTAATATTTATGTTAAAGTTTCCAGTAGCTCTGGCATTGACCTGGCAGTTGGGTATACAGCGTGTGTCCTTCATTTTAATCATTTTCAACATTATTTCTCATATGTTTATGAAAGTACTTTAAACAGGATGTTATACCTGCCTCTTCCAGCCTCAGACTGAAACAGCTGAGAAGTGGAAAAAAGGCTGGAAAAAGGTTAGGTAACAGTAAGTTTGAAAACAAGTCCCTCTGATTTAGTTAGCAGAAAAAATCAAGGTAGGAAACAGTGCCATTTATTAGTAGGATACTTTATCTTCATTTTATGAGTAGGGAAACTGAGGAACAGCTGTGAAGGCTCACTGTGAGATGCATTCACTAATCGTTTGAGAATCACTACAGCCTGGGATGCCTACACAGCAGTACTCCAGAGGTGCAGACCACTCCAGCCGAAAGTAAGTGGAGCTACAGATGTTTCGTATTTATGTACAGAGAATTACTTTGTAAGTTCATCAAGTAAATGTGTGAAAGAGGGAGAGCAGGGGAGAAATTGATATGTGTCAAGCCACAAAAATAAACAATACCAAAAAAACCCTCTCTTTTCTTGCTGAAATAACAGAAACAAAAAAAATTGGGTTGAATTTAATTTTTCATTCAGTTCAAAATGGAGAATACTAGATGCACTTGAAATAACCCAACAGAAACCGATAGCTACATTCAGACAGGAAGGGAGGAGGTGAGTGGGGCTGTGAAGAAGACATGAGGCTACTTCTCCCTCCACTAACCACCCCACGTGCTTGCACTGACGGGGGTGGACACGACCCCTCCCCAGACCATGGCCCCCTGTCTTCTCACTCCCCTGAGCCCTCCTCCCCTGCAGACGCCTGACTTTGCCCGCCAGCCCCCACATACACTCAGCCACCCGCAGAGGGATCTTGTCACCCTCTGTTCAAACACGCAGACCTATATTCAAGTGGCCACGTATTCGAGTGGCCCAGAGAAGCAGCAGTCCACAGGGCCAGGGCTGCCCCTTACTGAAGCCACTGCCATAACGCTGCCAGCTGTGACATCTGCCAGCTTTTTCTGCTGGAAAGCAGGCCTCGTGCCCACCTCGTGGGAGAGCCCCACCACGGTGCATCCTCCTCCCATCGCTCCTGAGCAAAAACAGAGATTCAGTTGCTGGGCCAGGAACGGAGCCCGGGGCTTCCCTTCCCGCCCAAAGGCTGTAACTGCTGAACGGCTGCAAGTGAAAACTCATTTCTCTCACCTCGCATCTTCCCCCTCCAGAAAATTTTAATTAAATTAGAATTAAAATTTGGCAACTTCAGCCTGGATCTATAATGACCAAGACATTATCTTTCAGAGAATAAACTTCCACCAAAAAAAACCCAAACAATTCAGCTAATTTAAGTCACCTCAATCTTTTCTTTGCAGAGAGGGAAAAAGACTAGAGAATCTCACAAAGTGCTGCTTGTTCTACAACCTTACTGCTGTCAGTAAGACTGTGGACATCTCTGCCTGGACGATTAAGCTTCGAAATATCCACAGCTAGCAGGAACATTGACTTAAACAATTTGCCTATATTAAGACAGACTTGGGAATTGTGTCCTGGTCCTCTTTACCTTGATTTGTTTCTAATGTTGAGGTTTTGCAGCACAAAGGGCTAATCAAGGGGGAGGATGACATTTTTGAGATTCACATGAGAAGCATTGCACAATCCAGATTCCATTTAAAATTATGCATATAGAGGGATGAATAAAGGTTTTCCAACCTGGATGATTTCACTGCCAAATTTCAATAATCCTTTTAATTACATTATTGTACTTCTATTTTAGATAATAAGAGGGTATCCAGTATTTTATGTACAGTCTGTAGAACTAGGTGCAACCACTGGCTTTCTGGCATCCTGCCCCTGGGTCTGAGAGAGTAACAAAGCTTGGGTAGCCATGCCAGCACACACCATTGTTTGTACCTGCTGCAATTCAGTTGTTACAGCAGCAGTTGTAGCAATTTAGCAAGTAGAACACCCGTTCTACTGTCTGTTTTATTACCAAGACAGATGAAATTTGTACAAGTAGTGCTCAGGGAACCAGTGTATAACAGTACATCTGAATTAAAAACTAAAGTATTACCTAGCTGAACTCATTAGCATTTACAGGAATGGCTAAACAGATTTGTTTCCCTCATCCGTTGTGTGGCTCCCCGCACAACAGCCATTTGTTCTGAGCCTCTTTTAGCAACTTACCAGAAGAAAACAAACAGATAAAATGGCAGTGCTGACTGGATGAACAGCTTGTGGCAAACACCACTAATACCCCTACAGAACATGCAAGAATACTGTAGGATCTGTCTATTCTATACCTTCCAACAGTTAGCTCAGCAGATTTGATGCTTCATGTACCACAGTGCTTCCCAGGCTGTCTAAAGAGAATACAGGAAAATGGCTTTTCAATCCAAGACTCAAAATGGGACTTTGGCATGCCTAACTCCCACCCTCGGGTGCCACTCATCTCCTACGTGTCTCAGTTTTCAACTTCCCTTTTTTTCTGAAGATCTGCCTCAGGAATTCGTGACAGTTTTGAGCATCTCAAGCATATTTCTTCCAGGGTCAAAGACATAGCAGTTGTGTCCACCTCTTGCTTGGGGTGATGTTCTTATTCTGCACCTCTAGCTTCCTGCAAGGCATAGTCCTTCTACGGACACACATAGGACTACAGCGGGTAGTGCCATAGCGTGAGGATAGCATCACTTAAAAATATAAGCTGTATCTAGAAGCAGCACTTAAAATACAAACTTTGGAAACCTTTCCCAGATCTCCTCAGGTGACAACTCAGCATGAACAGCGCTCCAGCCAAAAAGGGGGCTCAGCAGATTAGGGATGGCTAGAAATCTAGAGCCAAGGAAAGGAGCCAAACAACTCTAGTTAAGCATAGACTACGGAGGCGTTCAGGTCAGTTCAGAAACAGTGGAGGCGGGTCTGAGAGCTGATTAATAGACTTTATATAACTGGATATTGAATAATATTCTCTGTAAATATTACCACTTCTTCACGTGCCTCCCGGCTGCAGTGTAGACCAAAGTTTTGGCTTTCCAGATCCACTTGGGGTGTCTTCCCTCAAGTTAGAATTCAAAACTGTTGCATATAACACACAGGTAAGGAAGAGTTTCTGCTTCTCAGTACATTTTAAAGCCCCCTGCTTCTTATCACTACTAGTAGTGACTAGTATTTGAAATACTATGGGCAACTTTTAAACTGAAATTTTTGTCAAAAGGAATTCCTCATATTGACTCTTTTATTAGTACTATATCTTCACATAAATTTTTAATATTTTTCTGTGCTAAAACAGAGATACATTATTGTTACAAGCTCATTAATGAGAGATGTCTCTCTTTTTAGTCATCATCCAATATGTAAACCATGTCAGTGTGCTGCTTGGCACCCAAGGAAAATGGCACCTCAGCCATTTCAACTGATTTGCGAACTTTTCCAGCAAAAGCCTTCCAATATGAAAGTCCTTGGAACAGCAACTGGCAGTTCCCAGTGACTATGGAGACAGACCTGCAGTCTGTACCTACATACAGTGGTGCCACCACTGGGATGCAGCAAGCACATCTCGGTTCTGCATAAACTAGTAGCAAAGTCAGATTTGGTTTTCAAAACCTTTCCCCATCTCAAGCCTGGCTCCAGCCCATTCCCAGTCCTGTCGAGGGGACTGAGTTTGGTCTTCCAGGATCTTTCTTCATAAATAAATAAATAATCCTAGCAAGCTCCAGAACAGATCCGTCCATCCCATAGGCAATAACACGCCAATTCTGTCTGAGCTCCCCCCTTCGCACGTGCACAGAGGCACTCATACAGCTACGTTCGTACCACCTCCTCACTCCTGCTCTCCAGCTCTTCGGGCCATGAAACCATACATTACAATATTAAGAGCAGGGCATTACACATGTAAAATCAAGCATAGTAGTTTGATTTTAGATAAGAACGAATAAGTTATCATGACAAAGGCTCCCCTCCAGTGCAAGCCCTATGCACAAAGCACTTCTCTTCCAGGAGAAAAGCAGAACTGAAAAATAAACAGCCACTCCCTTTGCTCTAAAGGAGTAGAAATACTTTGCTAAAAACCAGTCTTTTTCCCCAATCTCTAACTTAATTTCCTTCCCATATATTAAAATATCTAGACCTGACTGATGAGCTCCTGCTGCTTGTCTTGCAGCTCCTAAATGCCTGCTTTCGTTCTGACTCCTGGAGACAAGCACAGAAGGGGTATGTTGGATTCCTTCAGAAGCTCAGCATGCTTTCCAGACTCTGCAGAAGATGCAAAATATGTGCTGCCACAGATATCAACACCAAGCCACTGGCCTAACACCACCACTCAAGGACAATATCTCTCCTTGTTAAAGGCCGAAGAAGAAATGCAGGGGACCTTAAAGCAAGCAGTTAATTCCTTCATTGAAAACAAGTCTTCACAAGTGCTGAGCTAGAAATAAGATAGGTCTCTAACCTCTCCCACTTAGAGGTTTCCTTGTCTTGTTTTTATTTGTTTTAGGCATTCTAAAATGACAGGCTGAAAACTTAAAGGCCAATACTGAGGCTTTAATTTGTGATATAAATCATGTAAGTGTCTACAGATATCTAAAAGAACCAAGCCCTCACCACATGCTCCACACCTGGTGACTATTAATAATGCTTTCCACAGACTGCTTTTTAGAAAAACATCTCTTGGTTATATAAAGAAGAGTAAAGATTTAAATGTGCTGTTGAAGAGAACAAATAGGATTCTTTAAAGAATCCAATCATCTGCTCGAAGCTAAATAGTCCTGGCTATCAAGCAACCTAATTAAAACCTACCTGGAAGAAAGTCAATAGGTTGCATATCAAGGAAAAAAACCACATCACTAAGCAACGCACATCTTGTGGAAATTGGGAACAGAATATGCGCAGGTCGATCACTTTAAGGTATTAAGTGCTAGGGTTTAGACACTGCCTGTAGAAACACGTGGCACAGTGTTGCGGATTCAGAGACGTGCATACCGCAAGGGGAAGGTGGGGCTGGAACAAAGGGGAAGGTATCTGCCTCTACACACAAACAAGTCAGAGTTTTGTCCAAAAACTATTTGAATGTCAAATTCATTTGACGTTTCCTAATTTCCTCACACAAATAAAAATTTGCACTTCCACATCTTCTGTCCTTATCGTCTTTCCTGGTCCGTTGCAAAGGCCAGTTGTTTGAAAGACAACAGGGAGGGTAACAGTGGGATGTGACTGGAGCTGCAATCTTCCTGCTGGACGTTTCTGCAGCTCTGCTGGTCATCTAATTGTAGAAGAGAAAAGGAAAACTAGCTTTTTCAATGCGTTACGTTTTGAAACTTAGAAGGACTCTGCTTCAAGTATTTGTCAAGAGTTCTGCCTCATCACTGTGATGTTTCTTGCCTGCTAAAATACAATAAATACACCTGAGTTTTGACTGATTTGGCTGAAAGCAAACAGTAAATAACCAGTACATGAAAGCACTGCCCGTAATCTTAAGTGAGGAAGTGGTGTAACTGAGTTGAAGATTATGTGAGAATTTGGCCTTATTTCTTTTCCCTGCTAAATGCAAGAAGATAACATGTCAAACCCCTACTAAGTTACTAAGTAGTTCATTTAGGTATCAATCACTTATCAAACAATTTTTCCTCTTTAGACACTCATTTCTTTAAAACTGGCTATTTAATTCACTGGCAAAACTAATAAGGTCTTGGATCATGTCATCAGCGTCAGATGTAGTCCAATTCACAAAATCTCTTGGAACAAATCAAATACTCTCATTACTGCCCATCTGACTCAGGCTGATCTCAAGGGTTCACGTTTCCATTCATGTTTTCATTCTGAAGTTAACATAACAGCACTGAGTCCGCTCCTCCATAAATTAACAGCACATTCAGGATCTCCAGTGGAATCCCAAATTATACAGCGCTAGAGCAGGTAAAATTCTTAACAGATGAACACTGAACATTTGTGAACCAGCTACATGAGCAATCCCCTCGAAGGAGGGAATTGAACTTCCACCCTCACATGGCTGTGGCCTCCCAGCTGAAGCGCTGTTCAGATTTCGGGCCAGGCTGATCAAAGGGAACTCCTCTCCCCTCCTTCACGCAGAGCTTGCACTCTGCATGGCTGACGTGCCTCCAGTAGCATCTCGCAGTGATTTACAGCCACGCTGCAGGAGCGAAGAGTCAGTCAAACCTGTGCTGCAGCTCAACAAAATTGCTTGAAGCTGGATAAACTGGTGCATTCATGCCAAAAAGAGAAAAAAAATCTCTTCGCAGGCAAAACCACAATGCTTAGACAGAAACATGTGTGCTGAAGATCCTCCCCTAACCAGAGCAAAGTGTTCAGTGCAGAAATAACTGTTATTGCATTAAAAGTGGACATTTTTTCACTTTTATGTGTCATGCAGAGAACATCTGTTGATACTACTTTTTAAATCGGTAGTTTACAATGAACAGCCAGCTGTTTATTCAGAAAGCCAAAAGGCCTCTCTGAAGTTCACTGAAAACACCAGTAAAACTTGTGTCAACGTCTGTTTGAGCAAGAGCAATCTCTTGGGTAAAGATTTTACATTTTCCCCCTCTCTATCTTTCTCCTACAGCTTCTGGTCCGGGCTCGGACACCCCCCTCCTTCCTTCGGCACCAGCCGCTCGCAGATAGCCCCGATGCCCCTCGCGCAGCAGCCCAACGCTTTCATCTCAGCGTGTTTCCTGACGCGTGTCTCTGGTGTGAGAAGCGGAGGAGCAGCCTGTGTCTCCTGCTGGTGGAGAGATGAGAAGAGGAATGAGGCCCAGCTGCCAGCTGGGGAAGAAAAGGCGATTCCTGGCTCTGGGACAGGAATTTGGGAGGGAAAGGACCCCTCCCCACAGCGCTGCCGGCTGGCCTCAGCCCTGCTGTGCTCTGCAGGAGCAGCAGTCTCTTTCCCCAAAAAGCTGAATCCCTGGTGCAGGACACATACAGCTTCTAACAGAGCTTCAGGTGTCCCCATTTTGCAAACACCTCTGCTCCCTATGAACAGGCCGTGTGCACCCCCAAGCATCCTGCCACAGGTACTGGCCCAGCTGCCAGAAACATTACAGCCGCATTAACATGGGGTTGGATCCAGCTAATTAGCCCTGACTGATAACTGGAATAATTAGCCTTGCCTCAGAGGAGGAGTACTTTGGCCAAGCACTGCTCTGTTGAGGCATAGCCATCCTGCTCTGGTCCCAGGGCTAGTACTGGTCTACCTCTGTGGTGTAGCTGCAGACGTCCTTGGTAAGGAGGTGAAGAAGAATAAAAAAAGGCACACTAAGATGCCCTGCACTCATTTACCACCCTTAGCAGAAAAACAACGTGCACCTAACCTGAAAAAATACTAGTTTTTTTCAGACATAAGAATGAGAAGTTTCCAAAAATGTTTAAATTCTTATTTTTAATCCAGGGAAAACTTCAGAAATGCTGAGACTACATTTCATAAAATTTTTTAAAAATAGAACTTAAAGTAAAGATTATTTTGGAAATTGAAAATCTCATTCAGAATGTTACCCTAGGGAAGCCCTCCTGTTTGTTGCACTTAAGGAGTACCAGTTGACATTTCTTCCTGATGCACTAGTCAGAGCAGCACTCCAGCTGCTTCCATCACCTATAGCACCTCGAGAAGCCAGAGCCGGACGCTCCGCAGAGGTGCACAGTGACAGACTTGAGGCAAAGGTCACAAGCTGCAACAAGAGAAATGCCAACTAGGTACAAGGGTGGAAAAAATGTCAATAGGAGTAGTAACAGATTGGAAAAGGCTGCCTGGAGAGGCTGTGAGATCTCCCTCTGCAGAGATGTTCATGCTTGATCTGCGTGGGCTGAGTAACCTGAGCTACCTGTGATGTTAGCCCTGCTTTGGGCAGCGTGTCGGACTTAAATGACCTCCACAAGTTCGCTCCAGCTTACTCTGTGGCCGAAATACGCCCCATTATAACAATTTCAATGCTGTCAGCTGTACTTTATTCTTCAAATCATTCTGAGCAGCTTTCGCTTTATATTAACTAACTAAAGCACCTTATCACTTCTGTACAGCAAGTGTCTCCTGGTGGCTGAAATGAAGAAGGCTGATGTTTTCTCAAAATGGATTATGTAAACTATAAAACTGAAATGCCATGAACAATTGCCAGCACTTCCATGAAATTGCAAACAAAAGTTTTCTGACAACATTTAAATAGATTTGCAATTTCACAGGAAATTTCTGAAATACTGGTTTTACATAACATAACAATAAATTCCAAAATGTTAATGCTTTCCAAATTTAAACACCTCTAATTTTAATTCCCACCATGTAACTAAAAACTACGACAAAGCATGTAAAGGACTGATGAGGCACAATATATATAAAATAAAATCAACAGGTTCATAAAATAACTTTCAAATTATTAGAATGTTTTCATTATGATTATTATCATATAATCATGTATTGTCATGTAGTAGTTCAGAGAAATAAAAAAAGGTTAGCCCTTAATCAGTGAAAAAATCCCAATCTATTTACTGTCTAAATATACTTCTGGTATTACATATTAGAAATTTCCCCTTGCTTTAAGCATCTTGCAGACAAACTCTTCCTCACTCTTCAAAAATACCCAGTTGGTATTCGCTGTGTTTGCCCATGCTCACACTGACTCGGGAGGGACTGGCGACTCGGTGCCTCTGCCCGGCTTGCAGGTTGTACTCCAGAGGTAGGCAGATGCTCAGCTGGGGCGAGCTGGCCTCGTACCCCCAAATTCCTTCACGTATACCAACTGACACAGTCCCACTATGTCTCATTAAGTCGTGCCACTGCCACAAAGTAAAACAGCCCTTTCCGCCACCAGGATCTTGTCCTCCTGTTTATAGCTTGTCACTGACATTTGGGTTTGGTCTTATTTCCATAAAAATGTTTTCTAGTTCTCTCCTTAAATCAATATTTTGCGCAGTTGACAGCCCTAAAACTCTTCCTGGCATGCAGAAAAGATTGGGAGTTTTGGGTGTAGTCTTCCTCATTTACTGATTCTACCAAGTCATCCTTATTAGGCGATACTAATGCGAAAAGTGGCCACAGGAAAAATAAAACCACACTACTTAGGACCTCTCATGCTTTATAAAGAAAAGGTTTGAGTATAGGCAAGGATATCTCCAGATGTCTCTCATTCCCTTCTAGCAGACCCCCACACCCATGCTCACACTGAACTCCATCCTGCATTATCATTTCACCCAGAAGATTTCCGAGCAGCAAAGGACAAACATTTCCAGGCTTCTGAAGTAGCCAAGAACCCACTCTGTGAACTCAATAGGCTGTACAGTTGTCAGTGACTTGGTGTTATAGCATTTTTTTCCAGGAAGAATGATTTTAAAAGCAGTCCTTGCTACGTGATGTCCATGAAAGTAGAAATGGAAAAAAGAAATCCTCAGGGTGGCTGTGATCTGTCTCTTTAGGACAGGACAGCAGCCATAGCTTGGTCTTACTGTTGGCAGGGAGTACTCAGCCTCCAGAAGAGGCTCTAGAGGCTGTTTTTAAAGGTGATTATAGTTGAATATGGATAGATATAAAACTCCTTTTGGATATAAAACTTACGTTTGGGGGAGGAGGAAGGAATGGAAAACGTAGTAGGTCACTTTTAAAAAGTGTCCTGAAATTGCTTCTTTTTTTTTTTTTTTATTTAATCAAAGCCACATTCTTGCATCCTAATACAAGGGCAGCATCTGTTATGTAATTAAATGTTTCGGGAATATCTGGAGTTTCATCTCCAGAATCAAAGGTAAATCTATTAATTACATTAAGGCTCATTAAAGACTTGAAACAAAAAAGGCTTTACACTCAAAATTCCCAAGAGACTTGCTTACTAGACCTTTACAGGGACTTGTCACTAGAATCAATCTGCAACTTCCCAGTGAAAGGGGTTTCATTGCAAAATGTTGAATCACTGCAACAGCAACAGAAGTCCTGCTGAAACCCTGACAGAGCCTGAAAGGGCTTCTGCCTGGGCTGCAGCCCATCACCTGCCCGGCTGCTCCAGCGCAAGCACTGCCCCGAGCACAGAGACCCCCGCCATTTCACACTCTTGCTGGCTCCAGCCACACCAGGGGGTTTAGGAAGCCCCGAGAGCCTCAGGTGGGTCCAACTTTGACATATCCTGCTCCTCCTAATCATGCTTTCTGTCTACACATTTGGCTACCTAGGATTAAAAGGCAATGCAAAAGGCCTCTGAAAAAAGTATGAAAAGTAGCTTGCCATTCTTTTATTCTGACCATTGAGGTACTTGATGAGCAGGCAACAGACATGAGAGGCTGCTTTTTGCCATCACCACACTCTGCAGAGGGGGCCTGACTAAAATATGAAACTCCCAGGAGAGGGCAAATCTGCATCTGACTGAACAAACTCTGCCTTACCACTTGGGCTCGTTGTCCAACAATTAGGGAACGGACATTTCTTCAACCTACCACTGAAAGTGGACACACTTATTTTATAATGCCTGCGTCAGTAGCATGCTAGATACTGTGGAATTATCACAAATTGTCGACAGTGCTTTTCATTCAAGGAAATCAGGAACTGGGAGAAGTATATCGTACTGACATCTAGAAGCAGAGGGCCATAATTCTGATTTATGGTGAATATCTCCAGCTAATCTGTGTTAGAAGATGATCTGTGTGCGAAGACAAGAAGATAAGTGTGCTGTTCCTTACTTGGTTGTGACAGCACAGGAAATGTATTCAGAAAAATACCCTGGGCTGTATCATATCTGCTGGGGGTAAAAAATGAATGTGTGTCTTTTTAAGTCGAATTCTGCATGAATTTAGATCAAGAAGCCCCACTGAAGTCAGCAAACCACATGGAAGACCATGGATTTTCCACTCATTGCATCAGTAGGTGCCAATTTTGCCTCTGCCTGCAAAAGTCTCTGTACTTTTTAAAGCTCCTGTAGTGCTGACCTCCCAAGTCAGTTCCACAGAGTGCAACTCAGCACAGACTATAACGCCACGGACAAAAGTCAGGAGAAAAATAAGGGGAAAAAATTACTGCGTAAGCTTTGAAAATAGACTGTAATTATATTTAGATGTTGCAAAGATCTCTCATGTTTTTGTTTGAAATTTAATCTTAGAGGTAATCAAATCTGCTATAGCAGCGTGGTTGCTCCATTGCCCCTTCCTTGACCCTTTAGGGCTTTCTTTGGGCCATCGGGAGCCACTTTCCTGGAGCTGCCTTGCAAGCACCTGCTTTGCTGCAGTTCAGCCAACAACCTCACCCTTGGAAAATAGAGGAGAGGGGAAGAGCTGTGAAAGATAAAGCTACACATAATTAATTGTAACTAATGTTTGCAGCTGCATTTACAAAGCTAGATAGTATTACAGTTCTGAGAGTAGATACAAAAAAAATAATGTGGAATGCATTCCTTTTTATAGCTGGTTCAAAACTCGCACTAATACGGAGCTTCAAACATAAGAAAGGAGAGAGACTACTATACTTACTCATAAGTACAGGAGCTGGCAAAATGCCATCGTACGTTTTAAAAAGGAGAAGTCAGTAACTCTTAAAAAAGCACGCAGTCAACATAACACCTCAGAATGTAAGGAGGTGACTGTTTATAGGAGAATGCCAAGTTAGCACACTCGTCCTGAAAAACTCCCCCTGCCCTGTTACAAGCAGTTTCGTTCCAGGGTGAACGTGCCATCTTCTCATATGAGAACACAAAGAAAAAGCACAGCACAGCAAAGCAAAATAAGAATGCACATTACTTCTAGTCCATGAGAACAAATGTTAAAAGGCAAGGATTGTGCCAAAAATCCCTCTTAGTGTCACGTAAAGACTTACTGAACAAAGACTGTTTGTCTCCACTAAACTTTTTTCCTATACCTCGTACTTGGCATGTCAAAGGTTGTTGGAAAAAAAACCAAAGCAAAATCGCATTCAAAGCTTTGGTTTCTTCCTGCTTCCTTTTCATCTTTAAGATGTTGAAAACTCAGGTACTATCTTTGCATACACCACTATTCATCTTTAATTTAATAAATGATCTTTTCAATGTATTAATGGTTAGCAGTGCATATAAATTAGCATTTATAAAAATCAATTACATTGTCTCATAAGACAGAGGAGAAACCAAGACCTTCATCACTGGATCATTTGTATTTATCTGTTAATTATAAACCTTAATTGTCTCTTCTTATCAGATTAATTTGCATAAATTGCATAAGTTTAACGTTTAACAGGTTTTAATACCAGAATACAATTATTCTTTAAACACTCTTTCTTGAAATATTCATTATTAATTATAGCGTTAAAATTAGAAGTTCTGATAATTGACCTTGGTTTCTCCTTGGCTTATCATCATCTGTCCATTGAGGTCATTTATCTCATGATTATGCATGCTTTGTGGCTTCTTATTACTGATGTGCTCAGTTTTAATTGTACTTTATAGCCTGTCAGATTTCTCTGAATTTTGACTCAAAGCAGAATATTATGCAGCGTTCCACAAAAGTGGACTTTTTACAGTATATTCATCCTCTTAGCATAACTACACATAACAACACAGGGGGTGACAGGACTCTTTCTCTATCTGGAGTATCTGGATTATTAGGTACAACTATTTCTATCCTGGTGAGGAAAGCCTTGTTTTCATCGGATGACTTATGAAGTAAAAGAGACACGTAAGCTCCCAGGTAGCCTTGGAAAAAAAGAATTAACCAGCTATTATGTTTGGCAGGTCATCTAATAGCCTCTTGTTCTTCATAACTGACCAGACGTCTCTAACTGCCCTTTTCACTAGCTTTTTCTTTAGAGATTGTGGTTTATTGAGCCCAGGAGGTAATGAAATAAGAGAAGAGATGGCCAAGACCAAATACTGACAGATGTATTCAGTTGAATTTGGCTGACTGGAATTTAAAGATTTTTTGAAAACTCATGCAGTGCAAAGGTGAAAGCAAGTGGGTTTTCTCCCCTGTGAGGTCATTCACTAAGTCTCACGTACAGGGATTTACTGTACTGGATTTTTCTTCCAGTTAAAATTATTCATATTATTTGGTTAAGAAAATATTTTAGATCCCATCAGATATGCTTCCAAGGAGAGAGATTAATATTTAAAAAACACTAAACAAGGCTTTCTTATATTGTCTACAGCTGCTATTATTAAAATGCTAGAGGTGCCTCAGGTCAATAGCTTCTGAGTTCAGTGCATATTCCTCTTACTGAGTGAGCCTAGTAAGGGAACACTGAATCCAGTATCTACTTGAAATTACCACTGTCCCCTTTGACTTGTCTGTGCTCCCTAAGCAGATTCAAAGCTACTGCACTCTTGACTGAGAAACATCATTGACATATATCCAAGCAGTTGCTGGCACCAGAGTTTCCTGGGAAGTTCAATTTCCGAATTCAAGTAAAATCTGAGAGTGATTCTGTGCAAATCATTTTTCTGCACCAAGGGCTTTCTTCTGCTGGGATTTCCCATGCAAAAGTATAAGAGTGAATCAGTGGAAAAAATTCAGTAATGGGTGTTATTGTCACTACACCTGATTTGGTATACCTCCATCATAACCTATCTGTCCAAGAGCGCACGGCTTATGACTCCTATATACATATCTGATGGGCAGCCTAAGGAGAACTGGTCAGACGACTATCAGGTTACGCAAAGAAGAAGTAATAGCAAATAGCAGCAAATTGCCAATGCTTCCTCACGGAGTCTTACAGATGCCTCTAACTGAAGGAATGCATTGATCAATTGTTAGTCAAGTCCATCATCTTGGTAATAACTCGAGGCTGCTTCTTGATCCATAAAAGGAGACGACCAATACCTGCCACTGACCTGGAAAGCGCTGCCATTTTTTTATTGCGTGCAGGTCTAGCTACAATTATCCATTTCATTTCAAAGCCAGATTGCTAGAAAATGCTTCTCTTGAACAACACCTTGATGCCTGATTTACTAGATGGACATCTTTTATGCAAATACATTAACCATCTTGATTTACATTTAAAAGAAGGATGGCAGTATCTTGGGCATGTCATTCTTTCATCGCCTCATCTCAGGAGAAGAGCCTGAAGCAAGAAGCATTCCCCTCTGCCACCTAAGATGTTTTGCAGAAATATTAAAGATGCCTGATGCAGGCAAAATTCTGCAGAAGAGAGTCCTCAGTGCACGGCGATCAGAAACACCGCAGGGAAGTGGTGCCTTGCACGTCTGCTGGACCCTCTCCAGCGGGGGATTCCAGTTGGGCTCTTGCCATACTTGAGAGTTCCTGTTCCTCGCCGCTCACGTCCCCTGGGCCCAGCTCTGCCCAGGAGCACACGTTAGCAGCACTTCCCAAGCCAAACCAGGAACAAACAACAATACACAGGTACCTGCAGCTTTAGCATCCACTACATCACGGAGCAAGGGTTAAAACCCCTAACAATAGTTCCACCCAAATTAAGAGCTATAATCTACTCCCTTTATTGTGCAATGTGAACATTAAGATGTCACAGAAATCTGCAGACTGTCAGAGGTTATTTTAAAGGCAGTTTTCTGTTACTCTCACCCTCTATTTGGTTTCTTCTGAGGAAACAGATCTAACCACAACACGATTGTATTCCAGGCGGATCTATAATGGCCGTCCACCAGTGCCAAGCACGTGGCAGCACGCCATTGAAATACCCGCGTACTACAGGATTGTGGTCAGCTTACCGGCTGCTTATCCACAGCAAATCTAATCTTACCCTGAATCACACACTGCAAGATGATAGCCACTCTCTTAAGATGCAGGCAGCATAAGCAGTTTCAGGTAATTAAGTGTGATATTTCTGGGCTTTTCCACACAAAGTTCACCTAGCAGAGAATGTTTATATGGTTATATTTTTTGTGATTCTACCCAGAATCTGGCTGGCTAAGGCTGAGGCAGTTAGTGGTAGCAAAATGAAGGTGGGCAGACAGGATAACCCAAGTGCTGTATTCTGTCCATGTTCCCTGTGATTTCACGAGCCCTCTGTCAAAGCTGTCACATATTATGTTTTTCTCAGACTACAGATTTTCCCTTCTATCTAGAGAGAAACTCATTCAGCAGGCTTTTCAGCTGCTGGGCTTAATGCCTGTAATTTCATTAAAAAATCAAGGAGAGAATCTGCAACACTGGAATGTTTGGCTCTTTTGTGGTTCGGATCATTCAAATCTAGGTTGTGCAGACTGCCTCCTCTGGATATGCTATCAGCCTCCAGCCTCTGCCCCTCTGCAAAATACCTCCCTCCAAGTCTGTTGTCCGAGTCCCTCTGCTGCCATTGTGCCCTGCGTGCCGATGAGTTGCAAATGTACCTCACTTGTACTGACCTATTTATCTCCCTCCATCTATTCTCACTTCTTCATCTGTCTTTTCTGACATCTCTACATGGATGTCCAGGGACAGCTGAAATTGAAAGGATCCTTCTAGTCAAACTGCAAACAATTTTTTTCCCCGTTTTCTTTTCCACTTTGAGTGACCCCTTTCTGCACGTCCTTTTAGACTAGGCTACCAGAGCTGGTGCCAGGATATTACATTGTCATTGTAACTTTGCACTCACTTGTCAATGCTGCTGGGAACACCAGCTGCCAAAATAATTTCCCTCCATCATTGTATCAATTAGGTCATCCCCAGCCTCCTTTCTGCAGGTCCTTCTATTGGTTCTCTTCCTTAACGCATCTCCAGTTGTAAGCATGTCATATTCCTACTCAAAGCAGTCAGGAAGATGAAAAGCTGCTTTGTGTGTACAGTTAGCAGAGAAGAAAACATGTTCATATACTCACACAACCTTCCCCCACCCAAAGCTGTGCATCAATGTCATTAACCAGAACTGTAACCTCTTTGAGGCAAGAACTGCACCGCTACTTTGCGCAGGGGTCAGGGTTCAGCCCTGCTGGATATTTCTGAGAATGACCACTGACATAATGGTGATTGGGCTGATAATGAAGGATAATTGCTCCTGATTTCTTAAGGTTACCATTCACAAGTAATCCATTTAAGAATACCTGTTAGATCTGCTGTGAAGAAGTCTGGCATTTTTTTCAGCTGTTACTTTGCACGAAAAGGCCAACCTTTCATCAAGACAATTAAAACTTGTTAGAAGCCTGTTTCAAGAGGGGTTGTGGGGAAAGTCTCTGGACAAACTAGACCCAGGTGACTTTGGCTCTAGACTGTAGAAGACCGAGGTCTGACCCCAGTGTCAAAGCTGTAACACTAGTTCTCAAATTCCTTTGCAGTCAACCCGACTGCATTCATCCAAGTATAACACAGGATGAACAGGTTTAACCCTGAAAGCATATTTTACTAGTCTCAATTCTAAGAGTTTTCCCCTGTTTGCCGCTAGAACATACTGACAAATACTAAATCCTTTTTTGCGGCTGTGTAGAGCCCCATCCATTACATTTATGGAGAAAAAAAATCCTGTGCTGACTTCTAAGAAAACTGAGGCCAAGCTTGTTTTCTTAGTCTTACATCTATATGACAGAATACTGATCCCTTTCTTTTCCTGGAATACAAGCAGGTTTCATGTTTCCTCTGTGTATAATAAAAGTAGTTACCCTCTGGCCAACTCAGATTGTTGTTTCTGAAAATTGTTTTTCTCTCTGGTTTTATTGGGCAGTGTAATTATTTGAATTGCGAGAGCACTGTCTGAACAAAACCTGGGATATCAAACCTATCAACTCACAGATTTCCTAGACAGTCAGGGGCTGTAACAAAGCTTGCTATCTTTTTCTTTGCATAACAAGGCAATAAAAGTGCAGTCACTAAAAGAACCAGTTTGTGCTTTTGAGACATGCATTTTAAAACCCAGTAACCCAGTTGTTATGAGGAACTTTAATATTTAATGTGCAGATTAAGTGCATATTTAAGAACTTGTGCATGCATGCAACTCATGCAAGCAGCAAAAAATACTTTGCTTGAACACAAGGTCCCTGTCATGTCAGAAGGATGAAGCAGGGAAAACAGCATTCCTTGGTGACCTTATAGATCCTTGCTACATCACAAGGAAAGTTTACATTCATCTCCTAAAATACATTTACATCTCATTCAGACCCCTACAAAGAAAACCGTTGGCAAGAGAATTATGGACACCTTGCTTACCAAGGAGTGACAATGGCAGCACTGTCCCCTGCAGTGTGCAAAACGGAAAACCAGTCTGCTCTAGAAAGGCTGGCAAAGAAAATGAGAGGCAGAGGGAAATCCAGAAAAGTAGCTAGGTCTTGTTTAAAAGCAAGTAATAAATGTATCAATAAAACTGGGGCAATGAAGTCACACCCTGCCACTTCTTACATCACTCTGCAGCAGGGACTGACATGAGATTTGCTTTGCAAGAGCGTCGTGGTAAGATATTCTGATGCATGGGACACACCTGATTTTTTTGAGCTTCTCTGGTTCCCCCTCAGCTGCCCCTATGCAGAACCCCTCTACTTATCAGCAGGCAAAAAAAGGACACCTTGTTCCTACTCTTAGCAGTTACATGTCTAACTAAAACTTTAATCATTACGTTCCAGAATACATCTAACCTGTGCTGGTGCTCTACACTCATGCTCTTAGTTGAGGTCTTGCATAAAACTTCTGAATGGAAAAGACTAAGAACTAAATGCTGCTGTATGTGGCTCGTTTTCTTAAACCACTTAGAAATAATTGGTCTAACATTTCCAAGAATCCCACCCCAGGCTTCAGAGAAAGGCAGATGAATCTTGTACATTGTATTTTTAAATTTAAGAAACATGTTTTGATTGAGATAGCTCTGCTTTTTGATTAAAGTAAAAAAACAAGTGGAGCAGAGCCTCTCAATAATACTGAACTTGTCACTTTACAATGCGTGCAATAATTTAACATTGTGTGCTCAGCACGCATGAAGTAACAAGCATTTCATATTAATGCTGTATTCATAATGGTATGTCTGAACTGCACAAACAATAGATAATTGAGTCAAAAATGAAACAAAATAAACACACTCAGAGTGCAGAGTTTGAATAGAAGGATTAAAAGGGGTCTGAAGTTGGTTGTCATGACCCTCTCTTTGCAAAAATATCGGGTGATAAGCTAGATACACCCCATGAAAGTTATCATCACGCCAGTGGCTTCAAAGAGCTTACACTGGTTCAAACCATCCCACAGCATTCATGTTTTGACACCTTATAATAAATATTTGGACTTTATTGTCCTTCATAACACATGAACACTTAGGGCCAGATTAAAAGTATTAAGGCTCCTAACGCTACTGAAATTTTATTGATTTCAGTGGACCCTTAGACACAAGGGTGGAAATCATGTGTGAACCTAAGCCTTAGCCAGCCACTACTCCATGGCACCTACAATTCCATTTATGATCAAATGGAATATAAGGAAACGTTATATATAATGCAGAATAAGAAGAATAGAAAAGGAACTAAGTTGTGTGGGTTTTGTTTGGGGTTTTGTTTGTTTAATTTTTAAATTAAAAAAAAATCTAGGGTCTCATAATGAAGATGACTTTTGCCAAGGATGTGGGTGGGAGGAAAAGACATTGGATTACATGATGGGATTGTTTAAAGTCAAGACAGAAACTAGGTTAACCACAGGCAACCTTTCAAACAACTATCAGTGATATGGTCTTAGCACCAAGGGCCAGTAATTTTGGATTTAACACCCAAGAAAACAAAAGAGACTGTGAAGGAATATTTGCACATCCCATTTAAGTGTGAGACTTAACTGAAGACATTGAGGTCTCTGTCAAAATTAGTGACATCCTAGAAGCTGCGTTTTCCATTAGCTGCAGGAAAAACCTTTCAGCCGTATTGAATGGCAATAGCTATTATACATGCTTGGATGAGGCAGCTTCATTTCTCATTTATCAAGCTGGTTTCCTCTTTACAAACACCTCTCTATCCAAGTGCTCAGAAAGCTACTTTTAAATACTCTTTTATATTTTCAGACGTGCATGCGAGGTTTGCCATTTTTATCCAAGAGAGTAATTTTAAACTGATGAACCTTTAGCTATGAGGATCTAAAGGTCACTTAGGGAGCACCGCTTTCCACGTAGCTAATTCTCACCATATACTCAACTTCCGTGCAGTTGATTTACTTCTGCACATAACCAATCCGTTCCTTTCCTGTCAGAAAACGTTTTTATTTTACTCCAGTCATTCTCACACCTCACTGGCTGCTGGGGCTAAAAATTATTTTCTTAGATGTATTCAGTCTTTCCTTTCTCTGCTGTTACTACCTCAAGTGGAAAAGGATTCCAGTATCTGGGTAATTTAGCACATTTCCAGGGATTCCTCCAGCCCACCACCGTCTAGTAAAAACACCAAGGAGGGTGGTAATACAAGCACCACAGACCTTCAGAATTTATCACCCCTCTTCCCGATTCACTAGCAATGTTTTTGCCGTTCCTGCTAGTCTTGAGAATCACAGAGAATTTATTGCCTTAGTGCTGTGTTGCGGCTTCAAAGATCTGAAAAGCAACTTCGTGTTTCAGAAAAATGTGTTCCCCTGTTTTCCAAAGCTTGAATGATCTAAGTTCAGGTTTTTCATTACTCGTGTCACTGAAATATAATTCTAACTCCATAAAAGTACCTAGTAATCAAATCCAAGGGAAAAAAAAAAACAGTTTTGAAAGTTCAGATCTATTTCTAACCCCCCATCTTAGTCAGTAGGATTTTTAACTAAACATTTTGACATGTAGTGATTTACATCTAATGTAAACAAAAACCACAAAAAAAAATTAAATAATCAGAATGGTGTTCCAGCATTTTCTTATGATCTAAGGCATATGAGCAAGTATGACTCTTTTGGGATGAAACTTCCCCACGCAACCTGAGCTGTCTCTTGTGGCAGACAGGTACGTACATTGTTCTTCTCTGCCCCAACAGGATCAAAAAGAGGTCCCAGGCTTCTCTACTTCTAAACCTCTTATCAGCTTCAATCCATAACTCGTGTTTGATCTTCATTCTGCAGACTAAAGCTTGCCAAGCACAGAATTGCTCATGCCATTCCCATGTTCTCATCACATTCGTTAACACTTTAAACAAAGAAAAAAATGGGTTTGTTACTGCTGTGTTTTGGAAACAGAATGAGCTCTCGAAGGAAGGAGGAGTTCTCAGGCTTTCACTTCACTCAGCTGCCAGCCGGCCCTCGGAGTCTCTGCTCACGCATACATGGCAATCACCTTCCTTGGTTTCGGAGACCTATTCTAACCCTGCTGCAAATTCTGCTGCTTCTAGTGACATCCAGCGATGGGATGCTCTGTTGGGGAAGCTGGGAATGCTCTTGGTCACAGAGCAGCAGGAGTAACTGACTAAATACCTCAAGACTTGGGAAAATGAGGGTGGATGGGAAGAGAATCAGGTTATCTTCTCCACTCCTGACTGAAGCACATCCTCAAGTTCTAGCCATTAGAAGACCTCTATCCATTCTTCTCCTGTGTCCTTCATGGGCACAGACATCACTTCCAGATGCAAGATCTGTCCTTCTCTCACTACAAGAGTCTAAAGCAACTTGAACCCTGAATCTCAGACTTTTCAGGAAAGCATCCATATCAAATTATTGTGCAAGAGCCTTCAATTTGCCTAACTTGCCATTTTCCACACGCAGGACAGCCTGTGCCAATTAAAATTAAATGAACCCTCAACAGAATATTCTACTAGCTGCTTTTCAGGTCCAGACAGCTTGGCTCCCCTGACACGGTATCAAACCACTCCATACGTACAGAGCACAATTTTGATATGTTGACTGAAGGCAGCAGGGTGCTTTTCGCTCTCTCCCCCCAGCTTAAAAATAAATCCTGTAGAAGATGCAGTGAGTTCAGTGGCCTTCATTTCTATCACTCTTTACATTCAAGTCTCCACAGTGTGATAAAATAACCACTCCTTTTCCCAGTGCTGTATGGGGGCTTGGGCTGAGGGGCAGTTTCTGTTAAGCTCATGTATCCCGTTCTTCCTCCTTTTGCTCAGAGGAGTTCCTGGTAGTATGTAGCTATTTGGAGGTCAAATCAATTACTGTAGTCGAGGATGCTGTTTCTGGACTGGAAGCAAGAGCACTTTCAGTTTAACAAGACTTAATAGAGGTTGTTAAGAGTGTCTGACATTTTTTGACCTTTGCTTTTCTATTTCAGAGTTTGAATAGGTCTGATTTAATTAGACAAAAACAGCGTAAGAATGAATGCAAGTGCGAAGGCTCAGAAGAAAACACGTATAGGAAAAATTACCAGTTCGGTAACTTCAAACTGCAGCCAAACAAATCATTGTTCACACTGATGAGGACAAACAGAGCCAAGGGGAGAACTTTAACTGGTTGGAAATTATGAAGAGATCATGCCAGCACCATAGTTTTGAGTGCATAGACAATGCCCACCACGACTTCACTTTCTCGAATTACGGTTAAGGAAAGTCTAAATGTGGATCCAGACTATGGGTTTTGTTTTCTTTTTTTAAACATAGTCAGCTTTTGGAAATGTCCACACAGAAGCAGAATAGTTTTTTCTCTGCCTGGCCATCTCCTCTCTCTGTGCTGGGGATTGTTTTCCCTCTGAAGGAGGGAGCCTTTCCTCCGAGCGGGAGAAAGGGTAGATAAATTCAAATCATCAGAAATTCCCAAACTAGCAGGAAAGCCTTGGGGTCCCACATGTAATCTCTCTCCAATTTGGCTTGGAGCCTGAAAAACAGACACTAACATCAAGTTACTATGAATTTTCTGAAGCTCTTGATTTGTGTAACTCAGCTAAAAGCCAGCTGGGGGTGAGGGGTTCAGAAAACATGTCCTTTTCTCATTGGGTTCATTGTTCCTTACTGGAGTGTTAAGCGGGTAGTTTATTCCCAAATGTCACGTTTACCTCCCGCTTCGAACTGGTGCACTCTGTCATGACCCTGGCTTTTATTATTTTCACCTGGTCTTCTTCCACACATTATTACTACTTCTATTGTCTCATCTCCTAAAAATAAAGGGACACTGACATGAAAAAATTCCTGCTCTGTGCCTATGGAAATATATATCACGAGGAGAGCCCCTGAAGTTTCATAATGTCAAAGCTTTGATAGGAAAATTATACTGTATCCTAGGTCTGGGTTATTCCAACAAACGTAAACAAACCATTGCAACTTGTAAAGTCAACTGACCAGTAGCCCACATCCCACCATCAAATGGCTTATTTATCTACATTACTGACAATACGTCCTTTATCAGAACAAAGTTCATTTTGTAATATTAAGGTCAATATCTTGGGAAAGAAAAATAAATCATAGAGGACACAGTTGTAGTATTATTTTCAACAGCTTTCTGGAAATCATTACATCATTCAGGCTGTAGGATTGAATTTTCTAACCTAATGACACTCCTGTCTCCCAGACCTGATTTGTAGGTGTGCGATTTACAGCACATGTAAAATACATGCAAAATACATTTCAGCAACCTTGTGCAGGTGGAGACAGATGCACATACAGGTGGATGTACAGGTAAAGCTGGAGCTGATGTAATCAATGGTGGCAGGAATAAAACTCCTCGACATCAGTTAATTTAAAAAGAAAAAAGAAGTAGTTTATGTTTTACAATATTATCTTAAAAGGGAAACAAAAGTATATTTAGACAATGGCTTGGGAAAAGTTTACAAAACAAATAAAGCTAAAAAATATTTATCTCTAAATCAAGATGCATTGGGGCAGGGAAGGGGAAGAATAGGAAGGTAGTCATCTCAAAACCCCAGGAGATAACAGTGATGAACAGAACGATAAAAACTTAGATAAATGTAATTAAAATATTTTCTACAGTACATTAGATTTGGACTTCATTATAGCTGATATTTTGGAGTCCACACTGATGCAATCTAAAACATACTAGAGATATCCAAAGCAATCAGGAGAATTACATTTACAACTAAGAAAACAAGTAGTCTAGCTAACAGCCAGTTTCTGAGGTTACTGCTCTTTTCTTGAGGCCCTCGTGGGCCTCAGGAGAGAGGGTTTTCAGTTCAGGGGGATTTGATGATCTAGCAGGAATACCTAATAGAAATTTTGGCTTAATAGCTTCCACAGCTCTAAGGCATCTTGCAATAGTTTATTTCTGTTTACCGCAAGCTTAGTTATTACCAGATAGGGGTGAACAGAGAATAATCTGAAAAGAGAAGCCAAGCAAACTGCATACTTGGGAAATGAAGGACTTGTACGGTGAAATTAAAATGTGTATTAGAAAGCGTGGGTTTCAGTCAGACGAAGAGGTGGGCTTTTTGGAATGAGTAAATCACAACATGGGATAATGCACAAGGCATAAGACACTACATAAAATATTTGTCTGAGATTCTTCCTCATAGATACCCGGGACAAAAGTCAAGCTGCAAACTTTCAGTGACAGTTGTAATGAGATGTTTACTGCATAGCTGAAGAAAAAAAAAGACTGAGAGATAAATAGAGGAGCTTGGCAACAAATCATGTATGATAGGCTTTTGGCCAATAGCAAAAAATGGGGAGTTTATCTTGAGTGCTCCGGAATGAGTGTAGTTAAACTAAAAGAAAGATTCAGGCACCTTTTGCATGGCTTTGTGCCAAGAATCAAAAATTCCTGCAGCTCTTTTTATGAGGCCATATACAGACCTGATTTATTCCAGCAGGATGACAATTCAGTTTATTGACAGAAAGTGAAATACTGAAAGGGATTTGCATTGATGTCTGCCAGGAACAAAAGTGGGTTTTAGGCAGACTTTTCTTCACCTTTTCTGAAGAAACATCAAGGTTTTGCCGCCAGCAAATTACAGCTCGGGGAGCTGGGACTTTGTTTGGCCCACACGGAAGAAAGTGCACTAAAGCTACTGAAACCAAATATTTGGGTTTTTCCAACAGTCATAGGAAGCCGAGACTCTTTAAAGGAAGTGTGGGTCTCAGATGTATCTTCAATACTATTTGAAAATTCAGAATTGCTCAAGACCAACAATTGCCAAGTATTCCGTTTCATATGCTAAATAATTTATTATTTAACTTACTAAATAATAAATCATTAAATTATATTTATTATTTAATAAATATTATTATGTATTAAAATAAATTATTAAATAATAATTTATTAAATTACTATGACTAACTCCTGAAACCCCATGCCTGACACCAAGTTTCTCCTGTGGTTCCTTTGATGCTTTGTCTGAATATTTTCACTGTTTTCCTATTGTAGCAATGAATACAATACTAATACTTCCCATTTCCCGAGATAACTGCATCAGAGCCATGCAGTAAATACAGACCTTAATTCACATTTCTCCTCGTGGGCCTCAGGAGAGAGGGTTTTCAGTTCAGGGGGATTTGATGATCCGGCAGGAATACCTAATAGAAATTTTGGCTTAATAGCTTCCACAGCTCTAAGGCATCTTGCAATAGTTTATTTCTGTTTACCGCAAGCTCAGTTATTAGCCAAACCCTCTGGCCATCAACCAAATTATCTTGTGCTCTTGGGAAACATGGACATTCACTTTCATTTAATCTTCAGATGGAAATTAATGAACTAATTTCAGCAACTCAACTCTTGCACCACCACTTATTTCTTCCAAAGAGGCCAAAATAGAAATATTGAAATGAAATAATCTGAAATTTTTGATGTCATGTCACAGAGGAGGAAAGTGGAGCCTGCTCTACTGGTGAGTTCTTGGACTCTGAAGCATCCTGAGAATCAGAGTTGCACAGGATATGGGCGGAAGACCAAACCAGCAAGCTTTAAAAAGAAAAGTAAGCACCACCTTCAAGCCATAATCTGCTGCCTTTTAGCCACGCAGATAGCATCCACTACTGACAGCTACTTCATTACAGTGGCTGTATTTAATTCCAGGCCAAAAAGGCCTCTCAGACTTCCCACAATTATTTATACTCCACAGGAGCTACAGAACTGGAACTCAGTATTTCAAAAAGATTATTTCAAGGCTTGACCAGAGTGTCATCTAGGATCCATAGCTCTGCAAGCCAGTTCTTTTGACAACTGTGAAATGCTTTTCTGTCCCCTTGAGACAGGCTGTATCTCCACCTGGAGATTGACTCTTTGGCCTGCCATGGGACTGCCAAAATACCAACTGGCAGGACCTCCAGGCACAACATTGGAGGGAAAAAACAACCAAAACACATTCTGCATCCTGACAGATAGCACAAATTGGCTTCTAGGCCACTTAATGCCATTTACGGTTGCTTCAGAAGTGGGTATAACGCTGAACTATGCCATCCTTTCTGCTATCGCAGGATTTAACCCTTTGGCGTATTTATACGTATAAATTGTGTCCAGGATAGCCAGCAAACAACTGACAGACAAAAGCGATACCTTGTACATAATTAGGTTCATTGTGTACTTATACAGAACTCTGACATAAAACACCATAATGATGTCATTACTTTTCCTATGTGTCTGGATTTACTTAATCTAGATGAACGTTTTATACTAGTGTTCCCCTTACCAAAAGCTGTTCCATTCACCTCATCTGATTTCATTTTCACCCTTCCTGAGAAACAAGATTTCCTCCCCGAGGCTTCACAAATAGCAACTGTAGGGAAACTTTGCAACACCCACCAATACAGCATCAAAGGAGATAAGTGTCTGTTGAAATATTTACAAGCTCAACTTCCATGCCACAACACAAGACCAATCTTTAAGAAACTTCCTTCTTCTACGTGAGTAAGATAAACACCTATTCGAAGGAAAACATATCTATCTAAGCTATTCTGTGATGTGTGAAGTAGGAGAGTAAATGATTCAGGTCCAACTCAGTCACTCTGAGGCTGTTGTAAAGGCCATGACAAGAACATAGACCTAACAATTCCAGTTAGCAAACTCCATCTCGTGATGGAAACTTCACGGACAGGCTATGACTGATTCATCTAGAGGGCTGAATTTGCTAGGACCTCTAAAACACAGGCATCCCTGCAGAGAAAGCAGAGAGAAGTTTGTACTGACACTGTTCACACTCTAGACAAAATGTACCAGTTTCCAGCGGTGTCACCCTGGGACCTTTCAGTAATCCTTAGGTAAATATCTATTTCTTTATTAAACTCCTGCAGGAAAGTTTTGCATTTTGGTGCAGGCAGGAATTAAAGAACTGAGTCTCTGTCAGGACTCGCTGGCCAGGTGAAAGATCTAATCAGGAGGCCCATACAGGCATTCAGCTGGAGGAATTTCAAAGGCGGATTTAGTGAGGTGAAGAGTGTATAACCATTACCATATTACACAAAGAGAGCCTGCATTCCCCCTGGCAGTACCCCGTCATCCCTCACGTCCCCATCAACACTGCAGCTACATCCAGCCTCACCTGACACTGGGTTCCAGAAGACCAGCTACACTGACAGAGTTTGGCTTAGTGTCATCTCAAGGTCCTGACCGCACACCTTTTACTGCACAACCCTCAGCTCAGGTGATGTGGATGTGGCACCTTCAAAAAGCTGAGGATGAGCTTAAGAAGCAGCCTTAGTATAGCAGAGCGACATCCCCATCAGCTTCCCTTGGCAAAACACACCCAATCCCTTGCTGCATCGTACTAGCTTCAGAACCAGTTTTATCAAGTAAAGCTGGGACTAACAGCATGAATAATTCCTTCCAGTTACTTTTCACTTCCCTGTGCTGAGTATATCCAACAAAACTAGTACATTCACTTCTCTAGGAGTAAACCAGAAAATTTTTCACCCACTGGAATGACTGAAAACAGAAGATGAATATCAAGACTGTCTGAAACCTACGCAGTTAGACTCAAAAATTGCCCGAAGGCATGTACATTGCCTCTCCTCCCTTGGCAAACTCACAGGCACAGACACTCACCATTCAAATACTTCGGCTTACTCCATTTGCTTTGCTGCTAAATAAGCATTACTCAAGAAAAGGCAATTTATGGGCCTTTCTGGACTTACAAATCCACTCTGGAAAAAATAACTTGATATCAAAATAAATCAAATCCCCTAATGAGATCAGAGCTACCTACCTGGGATGGGAACCCAGTTTTTAAATGCAGTACTTTTATCAGTGATGGAGGAAACCAGAGAACGACACACACAAAGATATATAAAAAGAGAAACCTGAGTAAGTATTAGCCTTTCTGTTGGTCAGACTAAACTGGAGCTCTGCTACAGCTTTCAGAAGTGCCTCAGGCAAATTTCAGTGTGTTTTAGAGACAGCTAGTTTTATATTTAGCTTAGGTATCAAAGAAAAGGGTACCTGCCTAGTGGCAAGGAGTCACTCCACAGTAGACAGCAACTATTTTAACGCTCAGAAAATATCTGACTACTGATTGCAGAATGGATATGCAGATATTTGCATCAGGCAAAGAAGCAGTGGTGGTCATGTAATATTTATCATAGCATTTAACAAACATAACATTTACAAAATAGCATGGTCATACATCATCTTATTAATGTGCATAGAAAAATACGTTGCTGCTCTACAGGCATTCAATACGCCTCGAGAAAGCCACGGAAGTGATAAAGGATGTAGTGGGGTGAGATGACAGCCTGAGAGAAGAAAAGGTACTACTGATGCATACAAGAGATTTCAAAAGTCTCCATATGGAAGCTGCTTATCTTTCATCATTCTGTCCAGCTATTGGAAAGGCTTTTGCACATCTAGTTAGAAAGGGGCCTGGACAATATCTGAGGAATAGAGCTGCTCCTTGATTTTATGAGAGTAAACATATAGAAGGCAGCAGGAGAAAGGTGGTGGTGGCAGGAGGGAGCAGGGGAAAAAAAAAACAACCACCAAAAAAACACCAATGAGGAAATGGCAACTCAGATCGCTTTAGATAAAAAATTTGGGGGGAGTGATATCACTGGAACCTTGTCCTACAAAGTATCTCAATACTGGCCTTAAAGATGCCTTCTCATATGGAGCAGTTGTCATTTTAGACCTTTCCAGAGCAGGACCTCAAGGTAGAAAACAAAGAACCAGATAAGGAAAGAGGGACTCCATATCCATAAGGAAGGTGATCAGAGCTAGGCAAGCACTTTTAGAGGTAGCAAAATGCAATCCCCATCTCAGGAGAATAATTTGCTTGGGGAGAGCCTTCCTGAAGGCTCCTCTTGAGCCCACTGAGTCCTCTTGTGGAAGGATTTGCAGATAATTTTTCTTTTATTCCACTCACAAAAGCATTAATTGAGAGGCATTTTATTGAGGCAACACAGACAGCGTGGGTAGGCTTACCAATAGCCATGACAATTTTACATGAATGTTTAAAGCCCAGTTTCAACATTTCTGCACTGTCAAAGCTGGTATAGAGCTTTTATAGGCCCCATATAACAAAAGCAAAACATCCCTTCAGGGATAAGGAAAAAAGATAATGAGTGCTTATTATCTAGAGAATTGTTTACGCTACACTATTTATGCTATAAAGGTTGATTAAGTGATGTGAGCAAAAGCAGTAAAGGGAATTCATTCTCAGCCATGGACTGCATGAGGGTTTAGGGCAGGCCCCCTCCTTCCCCAGGTGAGAATGCAGATTGGAGGAGACACGGTGCAGACACCATGTAAACAAGTACTTTGGATCTGTGCAATCACTCAAAGTGATTTATTTGCTGAGAAACACAGGAGGTGCAAGAGTTCAAGTCCCTTAAGCGCGGGCGATACACACACACAGGCTTTTAGAAGTTTTACTTCTCGTGCCTTCAAATTCTTCTGAGCACTTGCTGCCTTGCAGAGAGAATGCCACCAGGTTTCTAGAATAGAGCTACTATTACAGAGCAAGGGCAAATCCTTTCTTCATTAAGAAGAGTTCATGCAATACAATTCCCTCCTACATAATTTAAGAATCCCACAAATGATCCAAAATAACTTTTTATGAGTATTCCTTAAGTAGATTGTTTCAGTGCTTCTGCCACAGCTCTGCTTTGGGCCGTGTTCTTCACAGTCCTGGATGGTTTTGTTTTCTGATGTATAGTACCTCTGCAACTTAATAAAGGTGTAAGTTTAAGTAACAGTTTCAAAAGTTAATAAAAGCATTTTAAGTAAGAGGCAAGAATCTAATTAAATGCATTTCCCAGAGGAAGATGATTCTAAATATTTAGTTCCTTAAAATCACATCAATCACCTCCATATTGTGACAGTGGTATATACAGGAAATATAATTTTAAGTAAAACTGCAAGGCTCATATAGGAAATTTTATAGATAGTCATCTCAATGGAGGAGCAGGAAGACTTGACTGGAGGAACTTAGGAAGGCCTGTTGTCCACACAGAAGAGCCTCCAGACCAGCTGATTGTTAAGGAAAAAAAGAAGTCTAAAACCCAGATGTTAACATGGAGTTAGATCTTCCAGCGAGGCAGCTACATCAGGGGTGCCCAGTGTAAGGGTCCCACACCGCACAGCAGAATCTCTCCCTGCTGACCTCAGGCAACCCCTGAGCAGGAGAAGGCATGTCAGTCCCTCTTTTCAGTTAATCCTTGGCTTTTTTCCAAAGACCTCTCCAGAAAAAATAATTAATGCTAATTACAGGGTTTGATTTTTTAAATTAAGTATACAAGCCTCCATCTCCATAAAACTGGGCCCTATTAAATGCTGAAATAAAGAAATTAAGGAGTTCAAGGGTTTTTTTTACTCATTCTCTGAACCATTCAGTACATCTTGCATCAAAAATAAGTTGTATTAAAATTAAATTGCTTTTAAAGCAGCAGTGCTCTCATGCTTGTGAGCCAACCTACAGCTTTGAACTTCTGTCAGTGTTCTTAAAGACAGGCAGGAAAAAAAATTGCAAGAGAAATTCATTTTTCACTTAAAAAAAAAATGTAGAATGCATTTATGGAGTGCCTGTTGAATTGCTCTAAACCAGTGATTAAAATAACATAAAATACATTATCATTCTCTCTTTAAAAAGACATAAAGTCTCCAAGTAGAATCAATTGTTAACTTTTATTTGTACAATATTTACAAATATGGTATTGTATTTACTTATTCTAATCCTATACCACACCTTTTTTTCTTTTTATTTACACAACATTCGTAAACATTTCATCTCATTCTCTGGCAACAGATTTTCCATTTCTTCCCCTCTAACAGATGCCTCCTGTATTAAGCTTTCCTATGCACTGTGCAACACTTCTGGAACCAATGATGGTATCCTGGGGTTGCCCAAGGCTGGGACTTGGTACATCCTGGCCATATTTTTTAAGTGTTCCTTTAGGTAGCAATGGTGGGCAAATGAGTATTGCTGTTCCTGCTACTACTTATTATTTGCATTGCGGTAGCTTCCGGATATCTCAGTCAGGTGGAGGCATCCTATTGTGGCAGACACTGAGAACCATGATGAAAAGTTGTTCCTTACTCAAAAAGTCTGCAATCCAAGCAAGACTGGAGTAAGAGTCAGGTTTAAAGAAGCCAAAATCCACAACAGAGTTGCCTTCAGTCAAAGAGGTAAGAAAAGTACAATACGCAATACTGTAAAGAGGTGGAAAAGTCAGGGGAAAAAGATCTATCAGCAAACAATTTCTGCCACTTTATAAAATTTTTCATGTCCATTACAGAAGAGAATGAGAGAGTCCAGCTCTGAATTTATAGTGATATTTTTGTTTCAGTTTCTTGTCCTGAAAAGGCTCTCCACAGGAAGGTCAAAGCAGCAGGGTGGGGGTTTTTCCCCTCCCGATAGTCCAATCTCTATTTCAACTAAGGAGATTTGGGTAACAAAACAATTTGAACATAAAGCTCAGGTTGGCTCTTGCATAAGTTGTGTATGAGGAAAAACAGCAGCTGATGCCCGTGGAAGTAAACTGAAGCAGTGACAGGTTAAGTGATACCAAAAGCGGACCCATGTATTGTATTGCAGAGCTTTTTTTGCCAGACCTTCCACAAATCATCCTATCCAATGGCTTCCCGTGCCAAACCTGGCATCTGAGTCCTAGAGAATCAACAGTGGTGAATAAAACTAGTCCCCAGGCTGCCCATAGCAGGAGTACGTCAGGTCCTGATGTGCACCTTAGACATGGAGACTAAGACATCCTTTCATAAATAGCAGCTCTTCTCCCGGAAAATGATCAGGGAAAAGAGAGACAAAACATTATTTTCACTTTTTTCCTCCCATCACAGCCATTTTAGATGGCACTTGAGCAAACAGCTCTTTGTCTGTCTTCTTTTTAACAGAGAAGTTCACCCTAAAAAAGATGTAAACATGCAGTTTTGATGACCAACATCTGAGCACTCATTTAAATGTTCATATTATGCATTTTCCTGAGTCACTTCCAAATACCGTGAGAGCAAAGAGGGATTCTTCCAAACACTCAGAACAGCCAGAAGCGCACCACACAACACTGCTTCGGTGGTTTAAGAAAGCGTTTTAGCTTCAGCTGAATGCCATTCATTTCTGAAGGCACTACTCTTGGGAACCTACATTATTTTATCTTTGAGGAAGCCTTGTAAATGATATTATCATGCAGTATTACTAACTTCCTGGATTGCACAGGTATTCAGGGTCAAAAGCAAACAACTTATTCTGTTCTTAAGATAGTCCTTATTTTTCTCCTTCCCACAAGCTCTTGAACATCCCTAAATATCTACATTTACTCCCAGCTTCTCGCCTGGTCTTTCACAGATGTTTGCCCTTATACCAAGTGAAGGTGATGCAGGTGAAAAACTTGATCACTGTGATTGGAGAACATGTTCACTTTGGTATATTTATGTGACAAAAGGGACAAAGGCAAATACTGAAAAACGACTGCTCCTCCCCGCCACATCTCTGTATGCTTCCACAGCCTCTTGACTATCTCCTGTGCTTCCCTGTGGGTGAGATCAGCTCCTCTTTCTAACCCTGGCAACTGCCTTGCCTCCTTCAGCTTGAGCAAGCTTAGATCTCCTTGAGCTGCTTTTCTTTTGCTGATCTTTCCTGCCAGAGTTCACATAAATCACAGAGACAGCAAGGGTCAGATTTGTACCTTTTCTTCTAAGAAAATGGTTTGCTTTTCACAGTTTTTTACTCACAACTGCAAAAGGCCAACCTAATCCTGCTTTTCATCTTGGTTCTCCAAATGCATACAAAAATAAACCCGCATTTTAGCATAGAGTATTTTTCTGCATGACACTCGCCACCGCTTGCATTTGCACAGTTTCCTTTCTGTTCCCCACAGTGTACACCTGACCCCTGACCAGATCACTTCCCCAACATTATGAAACCTTTTTATGATGTACCTAGTCCTTTCAAATCAATCTTTACTCACGGCCAAAGGTTCACTAACATTGTATTTTTAAATGTTATTTCTTCTCTGCTATTTATTATTATCCACTTTAGGAAGCCAGTCCGTGAACTTAGATAACAGTTACTCCCCAAGATGATTAATGAGGTGATCTTAAGTATCAATAGCTCAACACCAGCATTTTGAAAAATTGTTTATATTACAGAGCAACAAAGCAATTTGTAACTTCCACAGAAAACAACTCCAGAACGGACTCCATCCAGAGGAGATGTTTCCTCCAGTTAGATCTTTGTTTATCTTAACCATGAGGAAAGCAGGCCCCTTTACTCAAAGGCACATGCTGTAGGTTTCCGACATGGAGTGTTTTACGTCCACTGGTTTCAGAAGATAAACACAGAGTATTTTCCTATGAAGTGAAGATGCAACTCTGTGGAATTAACTTCTGTATTTATAAAATAAGCTTATAAATGAAGCAATTTTCCTGGAAGGGATCAAGACACGGGAGTGTTCGTTTTCTAAACATAGTGAGATACTGTACAAGTCAAAGCTGGTACATTAATGGGCTGTATACAAAGCCAAAGGCAAGTTGATTATATTGAAGAGCGCCTTTGAGAGCTACCATCCTAACACTGACAACACACTACGCAACAGAGTCAGGTTTCCTCCTCCAGCTATTTACATTTCTACTAAACACATCGGCAAATTTCTTTGTATAAAGACGGAACTAACCTGGAACTTCACCTGTCCAAAACTTTAAAAGATAAAGTTGGCAGATCTAAAAAGCTAAGGTAAGAGGGTTTTATAGCTTCACGGAGGTTTTTTGTTTGTTTTGCAGTTTCTCTGCTTGTGTCCTTCTACGTCAGTCTATGATCAGAAAAAGAAAATGAAATATCACAAAGAATGGCTATTCTCAGAAAGCCCAGCTATGCTGAAAGCAGCAGGTACCAAAACCACAGTGACAGCCTCTCTTGCACGAGATAGCTCAGCTTAAACACGTTGGGCAGTTCAGATAAGGTTTACCAAAGCCTCTGGATATGATTTTCTGAGCCTCCATGGCTGTCCACTGTCAAATACGTGCATTGCAGTAGCTTGTTCAGCAGTCATTTCCCATCCCTTCTGCTGGGAGTTAGCAGTTACACAGACAGCCAACTTCCATAAAGCCAACTTTCAGCTCTCCAGGAGCTTCCCAGGAGTTACCATGCTTCCTAAATCTGGCACCCGGCCCAGCGTCGCCTTGCTCTTTGCCCAAGGAGGTTGGGGAAGGCAGTGGCAGGAGGCCTGAACAGCCCTGGATTTGGGCGAGAGAAAGCAAGCACCAGGGAGCACGCCAAACAGGCAGACAGTAATGTGCAGGAGTCCTGCGAGCCCAGCCGCTGCTGAGCTGCTGGCAAAGCTGTCCTGATGCTCCCCCGCAGCAGTCCCCCACGCTTGCAGCCCTGCCGACCACCTATAACCAGGGCCACTCCAGCCCTTCTTCTATCACATCATGAAACAGAGACTTGGTGGTAGAGACTATTTACAATGCATCAGGATACAAATCTTGCAATTGATGAGCTCTTCAGCACTCATTGCTTCCCTTTCATGCATAGCTATGGTATTTGCATGCCTTCTTTACCCCCCCGCCAGTGCAGATACTGCAGGAAAGTCCCAGCAATCAAAGAAAGGAAATACAATATATACACACTGGTCTTTAGTGTCCAGACCATGTTTTGGAAAAAAATTCCTTCCTAGAACATGTACATCTATTCACACTAATAGCAATAGCAATTTCCAAATTTGAAATGTCTATTTATGAAAGACTGTACAAGTTCACCAGAGGAGAAATGGACGAGAGGTGGAGTGAATGGGATTTTAGTGATGTTCATTGTCCTAATAACAGTGAATAATATTTTGGCAGAGTGACTAGAGTCCTGATTGTTCCAGGAACTTCTAACAATCACCAGACTATTACCTCACTTAGTCACACCAGAGACCTGATCTTCCAGTCCAACAAAGCACGTAGGATGGGCTTAACTTTAAACACGTGAACAGTCTAATTGACTTGTTTGGCATGACTGAGGTGCTGAGGAATGAACCTGAGACTCAAGTGCAGGTTCTCCTGCTAAACGCTTTCCCAGTCTTCTGTATACTGAAAACACTCCAGCCTCCATTTCTTTTCCCCCTAAACCTCTGTGGTATACTCCCTGCTGTGGGTCTAGCTGAACTATGGGACTGTGGGAACGATTAGTGTCAGGGTTAATCTGAAGAAGAGGGAGGCAGCTCCCGTTAGCAGCAGCTTGTAAGAGGAAAGACAGAGAAGGTTATGGAGATGAGCCCTGGCACTTCGCTTCCAGGGGACTGCCTGGGATTTGTTAATACATTTCACCATCTAAGATTGCTATTGATATCTTGGCTATTTAGCACTCAGTTATCTTCTCAGGTCTACATTTGGATTGAGGGATGTGACTTTGCAGTCAGGGGTATGTCTCATCAGAAGTGTCACCGCCAGATGGGAATAACGCAGCTCACTCAATGCAAGTCCCCAGCTGAAAGTCACCAGGGAACCAACCATTACAGGCAGGGCCATCTTTGAATGCTCCCCCCAAGCACTGCAGTCTGCCACAACCACCTCTTTGAACAGAGCTGGCGGGATGCCCTGCCACCCACTGGACTGGCATGTTTTAATTTGAAAATTCACAGTTTACTGATGGTTTACTTGCACAAGAGCCCAGTGGAGCTAAAAAGCACAAGTGGGTACCCCAGTCACTTAGGAATGGTTGGAGAAGGTTGAGAGGTTTGGCTTTGTTTGTAGTAATTACAAAGCTGGTAGCTAGATGAAAGCAGACTCATGAAGTTCACCCCCCACTTTTGCTCGCACTGAGAACTTGTAGCCAAACACAAGCTTTACAAAAGGGTAGAAAAATTAAAAATTCCAAGTCTCCACTAAAAAAAACTCCCCTTCCCCCTCTTGTGACTTCCTTCTTTTAGGGCAGAGAAAGCTAACAAGGAATAAACCTAGAATTGGAAATCAAATAATCCTATTTAATTTTATAGTTGTTGACACAACTTGTTACATGTGTTTCCTACCAGAATAAATGAAATCACAATCATCTGATTTTCAAATTACCATATCTATTGTTTCAGAAATACAGGGTGTAAATAATTGCAGTGCAATCGCCTATGTCTGGACCTCTCTCATCCGGAACCGTTATCAGGATTAGCATAAATTACGGTGCCATCTAATAATGAAATCACTGAACACTGATTGTGCCAGCTATTTAAACTTGTAATTATTGCTCATTAGAAACGTGTTTCACGTTATTTGCCCCTTACAGACCCAAAGTTGTTGTCAAAAGGCTCCTGCAAAGAAATCTACAGAGAAAAGCGTAGAGAAATTTCAAACAACGGGCACTAATTTCTTCTGCAAAGACTGTCTGCGTGGAAGAAACATGCTGTGGGCACCATTCATCCACCCTGAAAGACCTTTGTATCTGTTACCAGAAAGAGAAGTTGCAATAGGTGAGAACAGGAAATCTCCAATGTAATTCAGATAGGTATGAACAATATGTGGTTTTCTACCTAAACGGACAGTGATTAGCTCACAGTGTTCATTACCATAGTACACAATTAGGCATCATACAGTTGACAGACTAAATGAAATAAGCTCCTGACCTAGCCAGAGGGAAGGCTTTTGGCAGATCTTATCATGGCTGGGTAAGGCTCAGGTGGGACAGGTAGCTACTTTGAGCACCACACCAAAGGCACTAAAGGACAGATGCCAGAAGCAAAGCGAAAATAACTATAACCTTTGCACGCTCCTCTATAAAGGGTTTGCAGAACACAGTTGATTAAGATTTGTCTGCTTCCCTGCAGATCAAGCTCTTTACAAGATGAACTGGCTAAAAAGGGGCTCAGATAAGTGCTCTTCAGTCCTAATAGATATTTTTAATCAATTCTCCTTAACAGAGGGAAACTGATGCATTTTTTGCCATCTTCCTCCTACTGCACATACAGACTTTTGCTACAGAGGGAAAAATAATGGTTTCTACCACTTTCAGAAGCAAAAAGGTACAAAAGCAAGCGGGGAAAGACACATATATATTATTTGGTAAGACTCACCTTAGTTTGAAGATCTCAGCTGACAATGAGCCTATCCATCTTCCCTGATGACTCCTTCCAACAGTTGATTCAAGTCACAGTTTAGAGTTTCATTCCTGTGGTGAGTGGGTTCAGTGGACACACAAACAACCCAGCTGCCAAGGTACACCTCCTCCTTACAGACTGTAGATCCTCACTGCAACTGGAGCCACACCTGTTAAGGCTAGAGTACTCTTGAAAGTTTAGCTTATATTAATGCATCACAGTCTCGTAGGAGCCCATCTCCACTTCAGCTGGGATGCAGAAGGCTCAGTCTGTCCTCTCTCTGACCAGAAGGCCCTTAGCTTACTTACTACAGGCCCTGGGGCAGGGAGACTCTCCAGCCTCCTGATAATGGAGTGATCCTGCCCAGCTCCCAGCCATTTGCACTGCTATAATGCCCTGATGCAAGGTCAACAAACCTAATCATTGGATGGTGCATTTAACTAATTGGTTCTGTATCCTTTAATTCCTGACTATCAGCTAGCAGGCATTACAAGCCTTACCAGAGGTTGTCATTTGATAGGAGTTGGCTATAAAGCAATTGCTGACACTAGGTTCAGATGCAGAGTACAGGAGAAACTATATCCTTAGGTGATGTGAGTGCAGGTCTTCTTTTTTGCATCCCAACAACTAGCAGCTTCTAAAATAAAAACAGAAAAACTTTTTCTTGAATGAGTGGGACACAACATGTTCAGAAAGCAAGCCACAACTGTTCTGTTGGCAGATGTTTGCAAATAAAATGAAATAATCCAGACAAAGCCAATGTAAGCCTTTTTGTCCCCATATTTACCCTCTGACAAAGCTTTGCATACCTGAATATTGCCTTACTTATGTCTGTAGTCTATGGTGTTACTACTACAAATATTTGAAATTCAATGGCTGATGGAAATAATGAGCTGACTTGGACTAAAAAAGTATTAGGAAGTTCTGATGTACCGCCATTAGCTCTAGTTGTCTGCACCAGTACTCACTATGGTGAATAACTTTACAGAACTGTTAGTTAATAAAACAACGCCCCCAAAAAAGCCATACTTGGCTCTGTTCTGAGCTGTACCTTTGAATTATGAACAACCCAAGTGTATTTCCTTTTTTATTACCAAATTATCTTCTTCAATAATTTGCTGGGCACTAAGCCAGATTCTGTTATTTGGTCTTTCTCTCCAACTGTTTGGCTTTGCCAGATTTTGCAGGTTTATTATTTATGTTTCTGGAAAGAAAAAAGCTCCAGGAGATTGTTTATTAAAAAGAAAAAGAAAATCAGCACTTTGATCATTTGTCAGTGTCTGTAACCTTCAACCTAGACTACTCTGCTGTGTGGACAACCCTGGTTTCAGTTGCACAGGATGATGGATATGCCAAATGAAGAAAACAATATCCATTGTTACAGAATTGTTAAACTTCATTAAAACTGTTGAAACCTTTAAATGACTCGCAGTTTATGAAATAAATCGGTTTTCTTTAACAGCTAACGAGACAAACTGCAATTCTATTCAAGTCATTGTTCTGCCTTTTCTGTCTGACAGTAGAAACCAGGAATTTTCTTTCCATTTGACTGCAATATTATATTTGGTGTTTTTATTCTGTTTTGTACAAATAGAAGTGGTGATGTGTTGTGACAAGAAGACAGACCTCATATTACCATATATTTATACTCTGCAGAAGAAACGATGGTACATGAATAGGTTTATTAAAGAAGGTTGCTGTCCTTTATGCACATCAGAGTATAAGGCATCAACCAGCTTCACAATTATCTACCCACTACCTATTTGTTTACCCAATTTAATATACAGAGAACTAATCAGAGAGGAGAGACTGGGGAACGAGGAGAGTTTAAAATAGCAGCAGTTTGCAAATACATCATTGGAGAGCTGAGAGGTTTGCACATCTTGGATGAGATACCATGGCTCTGAAGTGACTCCACCATTTTAATATCAATTAATTGCCTTGCTCATATTTCATTGCAAGGTTTTTTTAAACCTTTGATTAAGAATATCTTAGTATACCTCTGACCAAGGGAGAAAAAGAGGACTGCTATTGCTGTTGGTACAAGAGCAAACCAAGAGTCATTCAAAGGAACTGCATTAATGATACAAAACACGGGACTTGTACTGTTTTGTGTGTGTTTTGTACCTGCTTTCATCTCCTTAGCATCTAATACAGGTTAATAGCTAAAGAAAATTCTAAAGAAAAATTAAGTAAAAATTCCCCTATTCCCTAGTCACATGGTTACAGATAGAAAAAAGGCTACTAGCAAATACTGCTTTATTATAAATATGAAGGGAAAACCAGTAAGTCTTAAAATACCAGATACCAGATACCAGACCTTAAATATTTCATTTCTCGATGGTCTGAAATAGCAGAAGAAAACTCAGTGGAGGTAGAATAGGGAGAATAGAATGCATCTGTGTAGTTAGTAGTATACACTGAACACAGTTTAGCACAGGTAAGATAAAAATGCAATTATCACATTTAATATGTGTGAGTATATAATGGGTTTGTTGAGAGATATATAAATATTTGTCTACTACAGTGTGCGTGTGTTCACATATAGGTATATTTAAATATGATATAATGTACTCGTATTAAAAAAACTGGGAGTTGAAATCTTAGTGCAGTTATGTTCCCATGAAAGCCTGCCTAAAAACTCCAGGCCAGCAAGTCCTCAGCGATAGATAGCCTAGTTCCAAGCTGTTAGCAAAGCAATATGGTTCTAGCCTAAAAAAATAGAAAAAAATTACACCGTGAAAATTGGTTTTATAAATAAAGGAGATGATAGCCCGGATGCTTAGAAGTCATTTCTGTCCACGCAAGAGGGTAAGATCTTTTTGGTATTTCCACATGTAAATTCAGCGTCTTAACCTCTCTGGGAAAGATAAATGTGATATCAGACTCTAGAGCATTACATATTCTCTCTGTCTCTGTCCCTTTGTCTCTGTATATATTAATTTTATAGATCTTTTTATTGTCTCAACTATATTGGTTGCGTGAGAAGCAGAACAATAGGCCAAGTACTTCCATTTCACACATGCCACCTCTATAATTCAACAAAGAATAGTAAAAAAGATCTATAAACTTGTTATAAATCAATGCCCTAAACTAAATTAACCATTGAAATAGATTATCATAAAAATAATGTCATAAAAATATTCTTCACCTTTGCAGTCTGTGCGCGTGCGCGCACGTGTGTGTATGTGTGCATGCTTGTGTGTGCCCACGTGTGGGATGCTACGCGTGTGCCAAGGCCAGTGGCAGTGCTAACAGCGGCAGGCCGGGCTTCTGCAGCCTTGGAGGCGATGGTAGGCAGGCAGGGCTGTGAGGATGAGCTTTAATATCTCTGTGTCTGGGAAAGTAACTCATAAACAGATCCACTAAAATCTAATTCCTCTATATAACTCACCTTTAGTAGTAGTGAGTCATCTCCGCTTTCTTATTAGCAGTGAAGCACTAGTCTTTTTGGTTATATTTCTGAGGCACTGTTGGAAAAAAGATAAAACCCAATCAAGCTGCAGGCTAAAGGATATGACAGTTTAAGCAATACACAGCATTGGCCAAGGTTGGGTCCTACTCTGCAGTCCCTACATACCAACTGCCCCAGCATTTGACCTTTATACATTAAGCTCCATGAGAAAGGCACATGTGAATACAAGGAGAGTATAGACAACTGCATGAAGTGCGGTACTGGACTGATAGGGCAGTGGTTCAAGAGCTGGTAGGTCTTCTCCATCCAGATGATATTCACTCTAGAAGAAGACACAAGAACAGCAGAGCCCAAGGTGGGTCTACCAGAGGCGACGCTTTCCTTGCCCACCTCCAGCAGTGTCTTCTGCCTGAGCTCACGTGTTGCCATCATTTACTTCATAGTCATCGTGTGGGAACGCACCTGTATTACTCAGTTGTTGTCTAACCTTACCCATCAAAAGGAGGCCTTTGTAAATGTGGAAGTGCCACACTTCCAGCCATAGCAACAGCCACCTCTGAGAGCCAGTGGCACCAAGGTGAGAGTAACTCAGGTCCAGCACTGGCCTCCCTCTGCAGCCTGCCGTTGCCGTTAGACGTTGTATCTCACTTTCTCAATCTGTATTTTGACAAGGATACTCTCTCAACAAAAGTGAACTGTGAAATCTTCCAGAAAGGCAATTCAGCTGCTGAATGGCAGAGCTGGGCGGCAGCCACCTGGCACAAAGAGGATCTCATCAGCGCTGGGCAGCATCGGCTTTGGTAAAAAATGAAACGGAGCACAGAGAGCAACCGTGCCCGGGCAATAAAACCAGTTAAAAACCTAGAAAGCTGCTTTCATTCCTGCTAGTGGGATGGAGAGGGGAATGTGAAGAGCAACAACCACCTCATGAATGAGAAAGAGAAAGCCTGGGGAAAACATGTAAGGGCTGAACTGAAGGAGAAGGAGTTGTCATATAGGAGAGAACTGAAAACAGCTGTTTGGGAGGCATGGGTGGTTGTCTCTCCCCAGTTTAAAGGGCTGGTCACCACTCCAGGAAGAGCCTGTGAGGTATTCCTAACTGGGGATTTTAGAGCTGGCCAGGAAACACGGATCACGCTGAGGAAACTGAATTATTTATCTCTGCTCACTAGGTTCACATGTATATGAGCAGCCTGGTTTCTCCACAACCGAATGCTGGTGTGCTGTGTGCACGAGTCTTTATTTTGTTCTGATGTAGGACATAGTGTTGCTGTAAGAGCCAGACAGATCACTGTCGGCTAAAGTTCCCTTTGTTTGAAGTTAGTTATATCTTTATCTCAAAATAGCAAAGCGCAATCTATTGTTATCAGGGCTAGTAGTGAGCGAGTAGGTGCCGAACTAAGATGGAGGTAAATTAAAGCAGCTCTACAGAGTTGTAACATAAATTTGCTAATGTCATTGGCACTGAAGTTAATCCAACCTGTGCAGCAGTTCCCTTTTTCATACATTGCGGGAAACACTGGGGTTCAAAGCATCACTGCCCCTGAAGACGAAGGACTCTGCATTTTGCTTTTAAATGTCTCAGTCCAGTAGATAAGCTAAACTCATCCTTCAAGATAGGACAGTCATCACGTCATTCCAAATAATCATTGTTAGAAACGCACTGAACTGCTAGGCCAGTTAATAACAACATCACATTTTATTTATATGGCTCCCATCTGCTGAAGCCTTCTAGGCAGCTCACAATGGGTTTGATTTTCAGCCAGACCTTAGCATAGCTTCTGTTTATATGGATGCAAATAACAGTGGTTGGATGGCTGCGTGCATAAACAGGTCTAACTACTAATCTTTGTGGCCACAATGCATGGTTTTATTCCTTCATGCAACAACAAAATCTCCATCTGAAAAAATCCCTCTGACGACGTACACAAAGCGTGAAAAAGAACTAAGTTTTTCTGAGTTTTTAATGGTTTCAAACAATTCAGCATTGGGCTTGGCAGCGGAGGGGGACCATGAAAGGGGCATCAGCACTGTGCCCACCGCTTAGCAAGGACCCCTGACTCCACGCTCCCCAGGATGGGGTACAGCCCTGCAAAGGTGCAAAAACTGGACGTTTGTTTCCTTCTCCCATCACCTGTCTCGCTCACCACAATGCCCCCCTCCTTCGGCCAGCTCTAACACCCTTTCTCACCCCACTCTGCAGGCATCTCTCCACCAATCTCCTTTCTCTCTTCCTTGCCTTCTTTCTGAGCTTTGTTTCAGCTGTTTGCATGTTCCTCACAACCTGTTTTCTGATGCAGGGCACTGACTTCTCCCATGGCCCCTTCCTACACCACCCGCCACTGCCGCCGCTACGCTGCACCAATGTCTGCGCCCGAGCAGCATCTCCATGCCCTTGCTTGATGCTGCCTCCCACCCACTTGTCCTTCACCAGCACGTTTCAGCAGTGGCCTCTCTCTTAGGTGTCTGCATAGGACAGATTTCATCTTTTTGTCTTTCGTGCTGAAGAAAGACAGAAATATGAATACCCTGTTGAGCGCAGTGCTTATTGTTTGGAGTACTTCTATCAACTTGATGGCAGCAAGCGTGGTGCCTGGCAGTGCTCGCAGAGCTGGGCCTTCGGATAATGGGTATATTTATCGTATATGCATTGCTTATGTACCAATAGCTGCCAAAGTAGTAAACAAACAAATGCTCTCCATAAAACAATGAGAAAGTAGGATCATAATCTTTGATCGATGAACGAGGATGACAGGTTTAAAAAGGCTTCCTCGCTCTTTTATGCAGATTGCTTTTCTGACTGCCTGAATCTCAGCCAGCGTGAGGAGGCTGAAAGTCTGGAAAGGGAGCGGGAAGAGCAGTGCCCACCCTCAGCCCACCCTCTGCCTCTGCCTCGAGCCAACCCCACTGGACAGGAGATGCGAGAGAGGGACAGCTCAGAGCCGCGCTCCAAGCCGTGTGCCAGCCAAGCTTCACCTGCAGGAGCAGTATCATTGCTCAGAACACAGCATAAAGTCTGCCAGGCCCTTTGAGATAGGTCTGCTGCCCAGCAGGGACTTCCCAGATTGGTGGAGACCTCAGTGGGTGTGAGAATGGTCTTCCAACAGAAGCTGTTTTGAAGAGCGTGTTTCATTGAGGTTCCCAACCTGAACCTGCTCCCTAAGGACGAGTCTAGGCATGGTTCATCCAACAAGTCCCCCAGTGGAATGCATTGGAGAGACATGTTAAAACTAAGATCCATATATCAGTCTGTAATTTGGGGTTGTTTGGATCTAAGTTTTGAACCAAATCTACCTGCAAACTCTAAATCCACATTTGCATTTCCCTCCATACACCCGCATCAAAATGAAGATATGCTCAGTGCAACTCATTGTTTTTTTAAATCAGATAGAAACGAACCAATCTGTGAGCCTGATCTTGGCTCCATACACCTTCCTGGAAGTCCAGAGAGATTTAAAATCAGTGATCTTGATCAAGTCATTAAATAACTGAATAAATTCCATTTAGATCTCTGTTTAAGTGCTACTTTCTCAATAAATTGAAATATATGTGGTTTAAGAAGCAGCTTAACTGAAAATGTGGGACAGTTGTAACATGATGTTTTTGAACTAGTAGATGTGAATGGCCTGATTTTCAGATTGCCATGCATTAAGAGCTGCAAGTTAAATCAGCAGGTGTTCACATCTTTGAAACCCAGGCCATAAGAGACATTCTCATTGAAATTATATTAATAATATATTATAAATATATTAAAATATATTATTAGTGTGGATCCACTAAAATAATATTATTACGAAGGGTCTGTACTACCTGAATAAGAACCATTATTTGTTGATTGAAATACAGAATAAAATTAATGTTGATGACTCAACTAATAACTTCATATTTAAACAGCAAGTTTCAAGCAAAGGATCCTTAGGCATTACGGAGATGGGAAGCATAAACATGTCATTACAATTTTAGGTAGGCAGAATGCAATTATCCAAATTGGATTCTGGCCAGAAAAATGGGCACTACCCCCTCCTATCTTGTTTTTAAAAAAGTTCCCTGACAAAAGCAACAGCAGCTGTTACAAGAGAGGAATCCATCAGTTGCTCACACCACCCACCTACTTGATTTAAACAGCCCCAGTTCCTACCACAGACAGACGGCCAAAAGGAAGACACTGGCCCGTCACCCACATGTGGAAAGCTGCATGCTAATTTTCTCCTTCCTCTTGGATTTTCTGCTGGAAAAATTCAAATTTCCTACCCGAACAGATGCTTTACTTTTTCCTGGAAGAAGTGGGTTCAGACCTGCTTAGAGTGGGGTGAACCTGCTGGGAGGATTCACCCTGTCAGCCAAGACATACTGAAACATGCAGGGGAAAAACCGTGTGTCTCCTCAGACATCCCTTACTCCCCGCCACCCTCCTGTATACAGAGCATTTTTACGAAGTGTGCTGCTACATCTCCACCATTCCCTTTTGAACTCAAAGTCACCAGGATCTTTCCTGAGGAAGGCATTTTACAGATACAGATGGTAACTAGCTCTGCGCCCACTGAGGTTAGCATGAAGACCGGCGCTCACAGGAATGCTCCCTGTGCCGAGATGAGGCTGCAGAGCAGCCTTCTCCTCCAGCATCAGCGTCTTCCACCACTTTAATATCCCAAAATAAATATCCTCAAAAGACAAGTGTTCTCCCTACAGTTTCTTCTTAGATTACTAGGCATTACATAGTCTCTCTGGGATTCAAGTATCATCTCAATCACAGAACAACCTCACGAAAGGCCTATTTCAGTGGAGGACTCAAGCCTGGCTCCAGACCAAAAACTGCAGGTCAGGAGAGCACTTACATCCTGGAAAAAAGAGTAGAACTTAGGCACATGTCAAAATCCTCCCTGAATAGAGAGGGGATTATTCACACTTAAAATGCATAAAATGCACTTTACATGCTTTACTGTTTTGGCACCCAAGACTCACAGAAGAATTGCACTGGACCAGTACTGAACCCTGACAAAAAAACCATTATCTCTGTCCCTTTCCCCCTTAAATGCCTCCAGAGCTGTTGGCGGACCAAGGCTATTCTAGAACTAAAAAGGGAAATGTATTCAACACGCACTATAGCAGGTGGCAGCTGCTAAACAATCTGCCACCAATCAGCAGTTTATGAAAGAGAGTAAAGAATCCAATAATAACTCACAGTTGGGGAGGGAGACACCGAGCCTGCAGTTACTGAGGGAGGCTCGTAATTAGACAGAGTCAACTCTCTGGCAAAATTATTTCTCCTAAAATCTGCTTAACTGGTAAAGTTGGCACTCCACAGCTCCTGCAGGCAGGACACCTACAGCTGAGCCTGCTGCGATGTAAGCTGTAGGTTAGAGCTGGGAGGCTTCTTGGGAGGGCTGAGTCGGTGAAAAACGAGGCGGGTGGAAAACCCAAATAATTTTATCTGTGTTCTTTTGCCCATTTCCTTCTCCTGGAGAAAGTCTATCCTCATGGAAGAGCCCTGAATTTTAAGGGCATTCAGCCTTTTCCGAGACCGAAGTAGATGAGTCAATGGCACAATTTACTTCAAAATCTCCCATGATGCTGGTTTGGTGAGGTGGGTTCAAGCCGTACAAAGTATGGGGAAGATGGTGAAGGTGGTGTGCCAGGGCACCCGAGTCCATCTGCAGGTTTCTGTAGCTATTTATCTCGAGTGAACCGAGTTTGCCATGGTTACTTAAAGCTCAAAATCCTACAGGTATGCAATTAGGCAAAACAGATCTGAATTCAACTTCTGAGAAGGACTAAGAAAACTGCATCCAGCCTCACGGTAAATCTATTTTTTCCAGTTAGATTACAGCACCACCTACAGGCCTTTCCTGACTTAAAACTCGCATCAGACAGGTTGTTCCGCTATCTGTGTATAAATATTTTGTGGCTTCGGCGGCATGTCTAGTGCAGTGACAGACTGCACAGTCCAGCTTAGTGTAAACAGGGCAAAATGCCTTTAGACTGGGCAGAGAAAATAGTTTGGTAACAGATGACAGACAGGTTTGCTTCTTCACAAGAAGCGGCAAATTGTGAGTGCCCTTGGATTTTAATAGCTTGATTCTAAAACACAGTGTTAGGGGGTCCATCAATTCAGTTTTATTTTAAATATTCAACTAAAATTGCATTTCTGTTATGCAGTTCTGCTTAGTGCAGTTGAACCAGAACTGCAAGAGAGAACAGTAAAAATGCAGAAATTAGATTTCAGCTAAAAACGGAACAATAGATTTTTACTCCTGTAGTATAGGCTTAAAATATTACTGTTCGTGTTGGACCACATATGCAGAGCAGTAAGAACAGTTGATCCACCAGGATTCATTATACTTATCCTTAGCTGTTTAACACAGATATGAGAACTCTCTACAACACAAAACCTGGGTCATCTCTGTCTGGAGAGTATTATTTGCTAAATTACTTGCCAGACCGAAAGAAACTTAATTGCTCCTATGCATTTAGAAGATCCTGGGATAAGCACTGGTTCAGTGTGAAGAGGGCTGTGGTGAAACAACCTACAGCACAGCAATTAATTGTATTAAAACAGCATCCCTGCATGCAAAATTTACCTGCTGTAATAAAGCAATTCTGCCTTCATCTGAAGCATCAAACCACAAACACAACGTAGGTTGGCCATTCCTGACACCAAACTCAGTCACTCAAAATCCAGAATCAAGCTCCAAACAAAGAAGAGTTAGACGGGCTTCAAAAAATCCAGAGACTGAAAAAAAATATGTCTTTGGGAAAACTTAACCTGCCTCCTGATGTTTTTGGCTTTTAGGAGGTGAAATGTTATTTCAAGCTATTCTCTGCAGCTAGGAGAGAAATGGGCCCTTTTTTTTTTTAAACGAGAGTTGAGATTCAAACAATCACGTGATGAGAGAGCCTGGAGCTTTAAGACAGAATATCAAATATCACAAGACTTGTGATAATATCACAAAAGCTGGCAGCACTATGTGAATCAGCACACAAAGTCTACTGGAAATTTTCTTTATTTGAATCTCTGCCATGAAAATAATTTAGCTCTATACAATATCTATGCAATGCAGGGACCACATACATAAATGCCTTTCAAATAAGACATTCTCCCTCTCATCCCAAAATGGAGAAAGGCTAAGTGGACAGGGGGATATGCATGTGTCACAGTTACCACCTATGTGAGGATTTTGTTGTCTTAAATGCTGTCGTTTTAAATGCTACACACCCTATGGAATTAAAAGCCATAAAGTTGCCGTCTTACTAATGTGTAACAGTACAGAGTGCACGCCGACCGCTTCGGATTAATTGCACATATAAAAACAGATTTCTTTTTAAAAAGTCTGCGTGCAGAGAAGAATCATTAATTTCACTTGAAGTGATTCCCAAACAGGATATGGAGCCTCTAACAGCCCTTTGGGTTGTGCCAATTGTTTTGTGCAGGTGTTTAATCCAAGTGCTCAACCGCACGTAGGGAACAGTCATTCTGCAAGCACCGGGTGGAGCGGGAGCTGCATGGTGGTGTCACATAGCTGCAAGGGGTTGATTCCTCAAAATCAGCAGAAACCTTGGGAAGCTGCGAGTTCTTGTAAACAAGAGCCTGGGTTTTATGGAGCAAAACGGAGCAGAAAACACTGAAGTACACGAGAACCAAATCCCTTCTGCGAAAGCCTCTTTTATTATACTAGCGAAGCACTAAAACCTGCCATAAACAAGCTGATTGCTCATTTCAGCCTCTCTCTGTGTCTGCAGCCAGGAAAAGCAGCAGCAGCCGCAGACTGAGTTGAGCTGCTGGGATAGGAAACATCTCCTGAAGGTCAACGCTCCTCGTGTTTTTAGGTTTCGTTAGAACTTCCTCATTCACACAGACTTGAAAACAATATATACATATTTAGTATAAAAGCTGAGCTACAATTGTTGTATGTACAATACATCCCACCCTTTGCTCCGCTTTGTAATGCAGCAGTTTGATACAAGGCTGCAGAAAAATTGGATGGCTCTGAGGTGAAGGAAGGGGAGAGGTCGCAAGGCATCGCAAAGGGCTTTTGAACCTACCACATCTGATCGTGAAGAGTTTGACGAAAATAGAGGCTCCCTTAAAAGCCGGTATGGCATCTGTGAAACAGATCGCGTGCCCACCTCTGACTTCCAGGAAAGCAGCTCTGCTGCAGGAACCAGGGTGAGACAGTGGCAGTGTCCTGGGAGAGGAAGAGGAGGAGGAGGCAGGAAGGCTGCACCCCACAGCCTTGCACAATCAAAATATGTTTCCAAAGGGACAGTGACTGCAGAGCTCTGTGTGGGGCTGCTTCTGGAGGTTGAGTCACAGTCTCAGACCTCTCCTGACTGTTTGTCCCAATGTTTTTATAGAAGGCCACCTGCCTCGGCCTTTCCTGCTCTAGGTGACTCAAGCAAGTCCCCAAAGTGGCTCCCATGGGACAGATCTGAAATTCACTCCAGGCAGTGACAGTGTAGTGACACTTCTAGATAAGTGGAATCAGGACCTCGAGCAAAAAAAAGGTAGAAAACTATTAAATGGATGCAAAGGCTATAGATGATGCTGTTGATCAAAACCCAGGAGGTCAGCCCCGAAAGGTGGGACGCAGTCTTAGGAGAATCTGCACTCCAGCTTGCCTTGATCCAGAGTTAGCAGCAGCTTTTACTCAACCCTATTCAAAAATCTGTGCTGCATTAAATATTGACAAGCCAAATAAGTGAACTTACTAAAGCAGCTGAAGCACAGAAACTAACACGCGGCAGCTATGTGACTTGCAGCGCCCGGCATGCCCGCGATGCACAACCACAGAGAAACCCAATTAGTGCTTCCCAGCCTACCTTCGAAATGCCACGCCAGCCAGCACCGGCTCGGCACCCGCCGCTCAGGGTGGCCGCAGCCCTCCCCGCCCTGCACTAATACCATTGAGTCTTTCTACAACGCATGAACTGGAAAACAATTTCTTCTGCCGAATGGAAAGGTTGGCGCCATGGGCAGGGGCCATGGCTGGAAGGGAGCGCGCAAGCTCAGCCTGGGTTTCACCAATGAAATGTAGCTGGCATAGAGCAAGTGCATTCACTAATGAATTATTCCAAGATAATTAACAGGCTGAGGGAGACGCTTGCAACAGCTTAATGCTTACTGTCAAGGGAAGCTAGTACCAAGCTCAGCACTGCCTCGCCAACTCACAAAAGGAAACAAGACAAAAATAGAGGGGAGGGAAACATCAAGGAAGAAAATACAGCATCTGTGAGCTCTTAATTACAAAGATGCACATGTTGGAGTAACAAGGATGTTAATAGAGTTTTATTAGGAGACAAGAGAACCATTTCCAGTAGCTTTGTAAAAGAGCCAGAGCCCAGCGGTCCCAACACTGGGCGGGTGCAAACAGCATTTTGCTAAAGCCCACGCGGACCTGATGTCGGCACTCGGCACTTTCTGCATCGCGCAGCTGGTCAAACTGCCTGCGTGGTGCACGGGGAGCCACAGGGGTCCGTGACTTTTCACACACTCCGTGGTCGCATGCCTGGTCTTTGACATATATTTGCACGTTTCAAGCCATAAAGAGTGTTTGTTTTCCAGTCTAAGTACTGGCTGTAAGTGTAAAACAGCCTGCTGAGGTGCCGGGGAGTCCCCATGCCCTTAAAGACCAGCAGCTAGCGTACACAGCCTCTGCGGGGAAGACACCCATGTGAGATTAGTAGCTTACCCACGTATAACAGGAATAAATAAACAGCAAAGAATCTAATATCAATCTTACTCTGCTCTTTTTTTTTTTTTATACCATGCTCAAGGCAACATAATTCAAATGCTTCTGTGCAGTCATTATGCACACAGCCAAGTTGAGCTCCCACTTATTAAGGAATATTTAGCACCCTTATTCTGAAGCTCTCAGATCAATGGAGTCCACATTCTTAATCTCACGTTGCTCTTGCTAACAATGTGGTTACTGTAATGTTGGCCCTGATCCTCAAAGGAAAGAGGATATTAGAGCAGAAACCTCTGGTAATGAAATCTCGTGTAATGAAAGAGTGTTTACAGTGAAACATTCGTGTGTTGCCATCAAATCGGAGCCTCGCAATGTGATTTCCGAAAGCCTCTGTAATTATACAAGCATCACAAAGTGGGGTTGGGTGGCGGGCAGGTTATTTAACATTTATTGCTACCACATAACACACTGTAACTCGGCAAGCAAAAAGGGTGTGAGGGATAGCAGTATTTCACAAAATACACACAGCACAATTAAGAATCACAGGCTCGGAACATTTTTAAGTGCTTTCAGTATATGTTACTCCTTACTAAAAATGAACTGCATGCAGCTCAAGAGAAGGTCTTATACCTGTAGATAACAATAAACCATAAGGGAGAAATCTTTCCAGTGGATGGTAAGAGAGTGAAACAGCCAGATTAATGAAGAGGGGAAAAAAATTAAGCATGGTAAGGAGAAAGCACATGGACTATGAAAGTGCTGCCCCTGTGGAACAAGGTGTTTTAGCCTACCTCATACCAAGTGATAGGAGAATCAAAGCAATCTTCTTGTCACCAGTGGTATCCAAAGTCTGGAGCCCTCACAGCACTGTAAGTGTGAACAGAGGCTCTGCATCTGCAAATCCTCTGCATGTGATGATCCTACAGCAGAGAAAGTAAGTTATCTGTGTTAGGAAGGGTTGCAGGATTAAGTCCTCAAGATAGGAGTTTAAGCAAAGGAGGGCAGAGTGACTTGCATGCACAGGTGCTTCCTCTTGTGTCGATAAATGCAGTTAAGATATTTGCTTTTGGCTTGTACTCTGAGTTAAAGCTAAGTGTGACCAAAACCAGCTTCACCTCTTGCAGGTCTAACCACAGTCGTGACACCCAGCAGCTCACTCTGCTACAAAAATGGTAAAACTCCGTATTTAAAACATCCTTTCTGGATGTTCTCAGCTTACTTTACATAAACAAATCTTTACCATAATGAACGCTCAAATCCTAACGCAATTCCATTTCCTCCAGCAACAGCCACATATACAGACACACTGACTGAGGAAAGGCTCAGGGCAGGATTGCAGAGGGACTCGGAACACCCGGGTATGTGGTGCATTAAAGTCAACAGCAGTGTCTCAAAATGCACATAGACTCAAAGGAGTTTCTCTTAAGTGTTTTATTAAGTGTAAGTGGTGAAAATGAGAATTTAGAAGTTTGTCACATCCTACTCAGTCTCGGTTTTTTTCTTCCTTTGCTGGAAGCCCTGCTATTCACTTTTCAAGCTTCTGATGAGGTATTGGTGCATGCGAAGTGTTAACTGTTAGATTCAGGTGGTTCCTGAGCAGATGCTATTTGCCAGTGTGGGCACTGTAATTACAGTCCAGAGGTCCATGTTGCTTAAGTGTACTGCATCCCTTAGCCACTGGCCAGCAGCGTGTGAGTTGGGGACAGGGCTAGATCCTAGCAGTGTCTTTCCTGTGTCACCAAAGTTGATCATCCACCTTTAGCAGTATCGCACACTGGTTATTCTCTCCTGAACAAGAAGATCCATAAAAAGCCATCGGTGTTTGGCTCTTAGTCATCAACTGATTTTCAGAGGCGGTGCGTGCAGGGGGTAGTAAGTCAGCTACTAAGCAAGGCAGAAAACGAAGCATCTTCTCCGCATCAGCCAGCATGCCAAAATCACACCCATCAGCTTGGCCAGCTTCTGCCAAGATCATCTTCCATCGATCACTTTCAGGATAGAGTAGGTGTAGCCTGTGAATCCAGTATATTCAACAGTAGAGCCTGGAATCTATGTTAAAAATTGGAGCTCATTGATCTAGGCGCTGTACAGATACATCAGAGCCAGGTCCTAACATGGGGTATTCAATGTCTGAACAATACGGCAGATAAAGGCTGGGAGGGAAAGAGGCAGCGCAGCTCCCCCATGATCACGAAATAAAGGAAGAACCAGGAACAGAAGTGCTGTAGCCTACCCTGCCTGCTGTGCTGTTCAAGGACCTTTTATTTTCTGTTTGTTACTTGTTAATTATTTCGGAATGATGGAGAAAGCAAAAAGCTAAAGACAAACAAGCCCCCGTAGAGTTAGAAAACATCCCTGCTGTAAGGCAGACTCAAATTGGTTGAGCTTGCAGCCAAAAGAGTTCCCAGGAGAGGGAGCAGAGCCTGCTGCTACAAGAAAAGGGTCAGTTGGTTTCTGAAGCAACCAGTTGGTTGGTTTCTGAAGCCTGTGAACATATGAACAGAGGAGGTAAAGCTTGAGACAGAAAATTGGAGAAAATTGCACCATGGAAGTTCCTCACACACAGGAGGAGTGCTGCATCTTTCAGCGGAGGGGAATGTGCACTAACAGGCTGCCGTGTGCAAGCATGAGATGACTGAGACACAACTGTCCCACAGTAAACTTGGGGTAGGGCTGCCCCTGGTCCTGCACACTCTGTCGCAGCTTCACAGCTTTTTAAAATGAGGGCAGCTGGGTTACTCTAACCCTGTGTCCCTGTAAACTAACCAGCAGAATTAAAACCACCTCGGGTGCTGCTGAAATCCCACTTTCTGTACTGAGGAGCAAGTGTCTGGTGGACTGGGTGGACTGGGTCCACTTTGGTGGAGAGCATTCAAAATGATTTGAAGTCTGTATGAAGTGTGGGCATATACATATTATCACAGCTACTCTGCCTCAATGTAGATGCTGTAGATGCTTACTCAATTTTCACAATAAACCCACCTCAGACACCAAACTCCAGAAAGTATCTTCCATTTTGAGGTTTTATATCACATCAAGTCACAGGTCAATAAAAATTAAAAAATAAGACAGCTGCATAGAATTTTATAGCAATGACACAAAAATTGTGATTTCCAAAAAAGAATATTTTTTTTCTCTTTTCTGTACACTGAACTTGAGGGGCAAGCACTTGTCTAGAAAGAAATACCTTTCAGTTAAAGCCTTCATAAAGATTTTAAAACCCTGATAATGATAAAGGCCAACGTTTAATTTTTCTGTACTTGAAATACCTGTGCCTACACACATATACAGAGTACAGAGATATTCTTTATGGCTTTGCCCAGCATTTCTCTTTTTTTTTTTTTTCCCCTCAACAAAATTCTCAGGTAAATTTCCAACACATATCCATAGCTATTTTAACATAAAGTTGTTTTTAAAAAGCATTTGTAGGAACTAATTACAAAAGATCTGAGCAACAGTTTTCTTTGATGGAGTTAACACTAGCGTTAGGTCAAGCAGCAGAACCCAACTTTAGAGCCGTTTGCAGCCTTTATTACAACAGTGCATAAATAAGTAATCTGAAACTGCCCGCTTTTTGACTGAGCTCTGCCCTTTACACTGTGAATTTCTTTATGACCGATGGGGACAGATAGCCACTCCTTATCTGTGTGACCCGGGACCCGTTCCGCGCGGCAGCAGAGGAGGCGTGCAGGGAACACCACCCACGGCAGCAGGTCCTCAGGCAGGCAGGGCTCTGACGGGGCAGGGGCAGGCAGCTGCCGGCTCCCCGACCACCGTCTCTGCCCCTGGGGATGGGGAGTTAGGAACTTCTTCACTGAGAAGCTGCATTAGTCTCACTGTGCCTGACAACCACCAATTGACCTACCCCTCGAAAATCCTTTTTTGAGCCCATTTAAACCCTTGGTCTCCACCCAGGTAAAAAAAAAAAAATCCACAATTCAATTAGGAACTGTGCAAAACAAGAAGTTTCTTTTATTTCCTGCCTGAAAAGTTCACAAGTTACTGAAACAAAGCTACAGCACTGCTGAGCACTTTCTTCTCCCATTGGCTCAAACAGCTCCATGAGCTCTTAGCAACTATCGAAAAGTAAGCCCAATATAGACACATAACCTGAATTACACAAACATTTCCTTTCTCATTCCTGTTTCTCAACTCTACAGAAATTTTGACTTTTATAATGATGTTTTAGACATATTGGGAAACTGTGTAACCCATTACATAGCCATAAACATAACTATGAAATTACACTGGTTTTCTGATCTTCTAAAGAATGAGCAGGGATATGAATGTCCCACCTTGCCAAATCAATTTACATATTCAACTTAAATGTTTATCAGTGAAAACTTTTAAATTTCCAGTTCAAATCATCATAATGAGTGCTGCTCTGATCTTCCTGCAACAGATCTAACTCAAGTAACAAAAATAAGAGAAAAAGCTAAAAATGGAAATCAGAAAGTGAACTCTCTGTGATGAGAAGGTCAAAATATTGTTTAAATTTGAAACAGAGGCAGTGGCATTTATGCCAATACAGAGTCTGTATTACTCATTGCTTTTCACCAGCTGGGTAGCTATGCCAAGCATTACATTCTGCTGGGTTTCAGCTATGCTTGTGTTGGATGTTGCTCCACAGATACAAAATATAGAGCCACAACAGCGGGAGTCATATACATTGTGCTCCCATACCATTCATTTGGTTGCAGAGCCGTAATAGTTGCTATGTCACCACTAATTCTCTCTTTTCTGGACAGCTTTTTTATGTTATGGCTGAAACTGTACTTATTTCTTTTTAGTGACTTGGTAAGGTAGATAATACTTCACACAGGTCTCTCGCTCACACACATGCAGGCAGACTACAAGCGTGCTTTGAAAACACCACCACGGTTTCACAGAGCGCAGATGACTGACGCGCAATTCATGGCCACTGTAAGGCGCAGGCAATCAAAGTGGTGATGGAGAGCTTCCACGAGGTAAAGCATGGCCCAAATAAAATTCAGAAAGGTTTAACATACTCACTGTAGATGACGAGGATCCTGAATAATTGCTCCAGGGGGTGTGTGTAGTATACAACCATTTCAGTGTACTAAATCAGAGCAGTGATTTGGTTTGAATTAACGTCTCCCTACCACCACTCCTGCATTGATCATGCTGCCAGACCCAAGATAAAATGTCTATCAACAGCCTCAAGGAGCCAGGGAGAGATCGGTAGCTGCTGGCCACTGGTGGGTTGGGAGGTTTCCCTCTCCACAGCAATGCCCTGGCAGGAACAAGAATGTGAAGAGTGGCAAGCAGGCAACACACAATTAATCTCTCTACTTCTAAACATGCACAGTCCAGGACTGCAGTTAATTTACAGGTCAATCTCTCATCTCCAGATCCCTTTAGTTCCCTCTGCAATGCTTTCTAACAGGTCTTAATGGTTCAGCTGCATGGTAAGTCTCACTAGCGTGAGAAACTGGCACTAGGAACTAACCTCACTATTAGAATAATGCATTTCTTGTTCATCTTTGCATTTCTTTTACATGGAAAAAGCACAAGATTAAATTAAAGCACATGGTAGAATTACTTCTTGTGCCTGTCTTAATTTTAATTTGTTGAATAAAAATTATCAACATGATATGTGGGTGGAGATACAAAGAAATAGAATGCGTAGAAATAAGATCTGAAGTCCATGAGTAATTTGATTCAGCTTGTAATTTAATTGTGGTCATCAGTGGCTCTTTTAAACAGTTTCTGGTCTGTTTCGGAAAACTGAAAAACTATCGTCATTGGAATCAACCCTGATGGACTTAGTACTAGGACACGACATTTTGGAAGGGGATTCATGCAAGTTGTGTTGCTTTCCGTGGATCAGCTGTAATGTAGGGCACAAAAGACCCTGATCTGTCTTTAGCTTAATATTCTCCAGTCATACCTTTTACAGTTTATTTGTAAATTCTGAGCAGAAAGCAAGAGTCTTGAATTTGTTCCATCAAGCACCCAATAAATGTCTCATAAAGCCATAATTCGCCCTCATTTTGTCCTACCCATTACCTTCTGCCCCATAGTTCTGTTTGAGGGGTTCTTTTTTTTTTGGTGAGGGGAAGGCAATGAATTTTTTTTTTTAAGATACAGTTGCACCTGCTGCAAATTCAGTATGCCTGTAGAAGAAGGATAATCTAAATCCTCTTCACCTGCCATTTTTCATAGGTTACAGGAACACGAGATGTATTTTCAGTTCAAAGGACCCAGATACCATTTACAGAATTTCCAAAGGTGCTCAGTGTTGATCTGGCAGCGCTTCCTTTAAAAGTGAACTTTCACTTGCCGTCAGTGTGGAGAGACTAAAGTAGCACCAAGCACTTTTGAACCCACCCTTAGCACACTAAACGGAAAATTACTTCTTTAAGGATCATCCTTCTATTTTCTTTTATACCGTCTTACCCACTCTTATCCTTTTGCTTATCTGTGGTCATCACATGGGTCTCATACCTTCAGAAATGGGTCCCTTTTCTCAACCCTAGCCACTGTTATGTGACCTAATGCAAAATCCAAGTAGTTTACATTTGTTTCCTTTTCCTTACCTTCACCACATTTTTTTCTCTCAATGAGCTTCACAAAATAACTTTCCCAGCCTTGCCATATAAAGTGTATTCCCTTTGAAGCCAGTAACTTTTATCAGAGCACGCTTCCCCATATATTTTGTGATCTCAGCTCTTAAAATGCCCAGGAACTTGCCTGCAACTGAAGTCAAACTTACTAGCCTATTATTTCCTATTACTGTAGTGCTTCTTTCATAGACTAAGATAATGTTAGTTTCCTTCATGTCCATTTACACCCCTTTGCCTCCCTACAGAACCATTAAATATTGTAATTCATTCAGTATTCTCCTACAGTGACAAAACCCAGCAGGCTCCTATCCCTCCCGCTTGCCGAAGAGAAGCTCACAACCAACTCATCTGAGATCACAGATGCTAAAATTTACAGATGTGGCCTTTATTTGTGATCTCCCAAAATAACACAGGTCTCTTACAGGTTTTCCCAGGATGCCGTTTGAACTAAATAATAGCTTTTTAGAAATATACACTCTAGGTTTTAAGAATTTCCACAAATGGGAAATCCACTACAACCTATATGAATTTGATTTGAATTTGGCTAACTTCAGTTTTGTCTTGTAGACTGTGAGCAAGTCAACCCTAAACTTTCCTTCAACGTAGCTAACCAGACGCTTGCACATGTGGCTCATTTATTAACCTATTTATCTTGTTACAGCCTTTTTGGGTGGCAGACCTCAGCAGGGGACAGGCGCTCCATTGCAGCAGGGTCTGGCACAGGGGCAGTGCCACCAGCCTGCTCCTACCCTCCCTTCCGCGGTGCGAGAGCTGGGCTGTGCCACCGCGTTGCTTTAGGAGCTGACGTTACGCAGAGTATTCATCACTGTTCCTGAGGCTTTGCCAGCAATCTGAGCCAACAGAAAGTGCATAGAAAATCCATTAACTCAACAACCAAACCTCTTTCCAGGTTTTTCTTTTAACCTTCCACTCTAGGTTTGCACAGCCCAGTAAGACCTTCATTCTTAGCAGCAAGAAGCCACCTTTTCAATAAAAGGAAGTTTCAGCAACTGTGAATGCTAATACCGTGATGTTATTAGTAATTTCTGGTGACTATTACCCTGATCCCCCCTTGCTCTAGTCAATGTAAGCTTTTACCATTTACACAAATGGGTGCAGGATCAGAGTCCCTCTCATGCAACACTAGTCCAGCATCGCCATACCGCCACTTGCCTGGATGTCCTGTTTAAATCAGTGGCACGCATTTCCAAAGCTCACGAATAGATAAGTATATCTTGGCATTTTTACCCAAAGTTGATATAAACCTCCAAGGTCTGTATAATTAGGTTTAAAACACCCTATATTATTTGGCAAGACTTCTTGGATATCTAGGTCCTATTTCTGCCCGACCTAAAGTTCAGAAATGCACAACAATGTTAAGGAGCGCATATCCCAACTCTTACATATAATGGTGTAAGCTACACCTTGTAGATAAAAGTGTTTATTTAGAAGGTGGGGGGGAGACTGGGGGCAAGAGGGGCAGGTTTCCTCCACGCAGCAGTGAGGATGTCATAACTGCTGAGTACGAAGAAACCTCTTTACAACATTATTTGCAAAGGGGAGACTGGAGCGTTTCCGCTCCCCACGGCAGAGGGAGAGTGCAGGGACCCCTCTCTGGCCAGCCAGATCTTCAGAGGTAAAGCCCAGTGAAAGGGGAAACTGGACAAGAGATAATTTACAAAGTTCTGGCTTTAAAATACACTTTTCAGGAAGGTAAAGGAAGTGCAAAGTAGATGTCAGTAGCTAACCTGTCCTCTCCCGCTCTGTAAGACACAACGCAATGAATCACGCTTGCAGGAAAGCAATGCAGCTGATGCAGCCCTTAAAAAAATGCTTTCTCCGGGTGCCTTGCTCCCACAACTCGGTCCTCGGCCTCTCCCACAGGGTCTGCAGCCCGCCTGGGATGGCGTGGCTGCTGGCGATGCTGCTGGCGTGGCAGATGCTGCCCGCTGGGACGAGGACCCCGCAGTCACTCCCATTTCACAATCCTTGGCCACAAACCCTTTTCCTGGGTCAGGCCCTGGAACAAATTGGCTGTTACTGCCTGGCCTAGCAAACACAGAGGACCCCGGGGCCTGTTGCACCCCGGTCCTCTCAGGGTCACCCTGAGGAATTTTTCACTTTTCCTATAATCAGATTTTTTTCATAGGCGGGCCAGCCTATGAAGGCCTTCTGGCAATCTCTCCCCCAAGCATTTCTTTGGAGTCAATCTTATGCTAAAGCAGCAAGTAGCTCATTAGCCATGAGGAGGAGTTAGGTGGCCTTGCAAAGGCCACTTGCCAGGAGACTTGGGGACAGAGACGCCGGGGCACCTGCAGGTGCCTCTGCACAGGCCGGCAGCGCCAGGGGCGCTGGCCTGGGCTTGGGAGGAGGCACGGGCTTCCCCGACGCGCGGGATCTGGCCGAACAACAATAATTTGGCAGAGCTTAAGCCATGAAACGTTTCCAAACTCAAAAACGGGCCTGCCAGTCCTGCCTCCACCTTGAAACTCTGGGGCTTTCCCAGACAAAAAAAAAACACCAACTTGAAATAAAGCAAAGCCTTCGTGGGCTAAACCACAGACAATGTCTCAATCCCTCCCTGCTTATGTTAACCCTAGCAAATCGAGTCAATGCTCTCCATATCCAAAAGAGCATGAAGCAATATTAAATTAACCATTAGCTTCAATTTATGACAAATCCTTTATTGAACTTTAATACTTTATGCAAAGAGAGAGATGTTTGCATGTGGGCTTTTTGTGCGCGCGCCTTTTGGTTTTTTAATTAGAGGCTGGTTTTGCTAAGTCGCATGCCTAGTAGGAAGCCTGGCATTTACCCATCTTTCTCCTAAAACACAACCAACGTAACAGGCCTCGTGCAATCAACCGCAATGGATCTGATCCTTAAAAACAACATTTGAGAAAGCAGGTGTCTTCCAGCGAGCCTCGCGCTCCGCAGATGGGCGAGACGATTAAGTACCATAGGAAGTGCTGTCTCACTCTGCAGAAACCATACCAACAGATTGGTAATGGTGCTATTCTCATGAGAAAAGCGGGGTCATTATTAAATGGATGGAAACTGTTGTTCGTAAAAGACGTTCGTACAAACGTAAACCCTTCTTTACTGCCACGTTAAATTTATCACAACGCAAAAAACTCTCAGTAAAAGGGTGTTCGGTCTTCCCCCACCACCACAAAGGCCATTTAAAGCAGATAATGTTCACCACTTGTGTGTTAATGCAAAACTATATGTTCAAAAATTGATCAAAATACTAATCCTCCTCAAGTCCTTTGCAGTCCCGGTGGAATCCCTTTCATTCCTGTACAAGGTAAAGTTACTTACTCATCGCATGAGGCGCTGGGAGCAATGTCTATGTAGGGTACTTAACACCTTTCCTTATAAAAGAGAGAGAGAAATCTTTCTTCCTGAATAAATTTGCATGCAGCTAGTACTTGCAGTAGCCCTATGACATTTGGTTTGAAGAAAAATGCCTTTACTTTCTCTCATAAAATTTCACTTGTCCTTTGCTTGGCTAGCAGCTGAGAAGAGAAACCTTCTCTCTTCTCTGGCTTCCATTTATCTGAAGAACAGCAGCTCTGCAAGAAAATGCATAAACAGACAAGCAAGCACCCCAATTTTTGCTGGAAATCCAAGGAGCTGCTGCAGCACTTGGAAAAACATTATGGAGACAAAGAGGCTGACTCTGCAACCCAGCTACAAGGTCTGTGCTGCTTACACCCCAACACCCAGAGGCAGCAGAAGCACTCCCAGAAATACAGGAAAACAGAAAAAAAGACTGTCCTAATCTTCCCTCACTCCGCTGAACATCACCAAGACCCAACATGTAACCTTTACAGTCCTATCCATCACTGGGATAACAGGATCTCCTGCTATCATTAATTTTTCAGTCCAAGTGGTAGTAGTTGCTGCTGAAATGCTTAAGGAGATGGATGAAAGTCCTATAGGTGACAGGGAAAAGGCAATTCATAGCATCATATAGTACTCAGTTTAACTTTTTTTTTTTTAAAGAAACCCAGAAAGTTCTGTTTTTAAACCAATGCTTTGGTTTTTAAAGCGATGCTCTGTTTTTACAGCAATGTTTGCAGATCCAAGCATTATGAAATACCGGTTCCTCTGGAAATGCATCCCCACTCCCACATGGGCACACATAGGGGACATAGCTTTGGACTAGCATTTCTCCACAGGAACCTGCCTCAGTCAATGTACAGACTGAAGAATGAAAATCAGAGCAGCAACTAAATCCCTCTTTGACAAAGGCTGGCTGGTTTTCGAATGTAAAATTAGCAAAGACATATAATTTCCTCAATTAACAAAAAAAACCCCAACCAAACAAAAAAAACACCAAACCAGCAGTTTACTACAAAGGAAATGAATTTTAGTTAGTTATTTTTTAAAATATTTTCCCCAAAAAGAGATGAACAGGTAGAGACAGCCTGACCTTGAAGTGTTACACCATTATCTTCTGTGATATCCAAAAGAAATAAAAACCCACAAGTTATTTTATAGGCACCTGGCTCATTATGTCTTACAAATTAAATCCTCATTTATCTATATGCACCAAACAGTACCTATTCATCGCCTTCACTTAAAAACACATTGCCCTTCTTTCTAGCCTTGTTAATTTCCAGATGCTAATTAAATTTATACTCATAAATGTATCTGTTTAGCATGCATGACTAGATCATCCCTCAATATCCATTATCCATTGTACATTCCAACATGTTTACCTACTGCTTTTGTTTTGCTTTGTTTTGTTTGGATCCATTTCCATCAGTTTAAAGGAGGGAGCTTATGAACTTAAGTTTCCCATTTTGATGCTGGGTGGCTGGATTCTCAGGCTTAGTGCTTTTGTAAACACCTTTGTCTCAACCTAATGTGAGGCAGAGGTATTTTCAGATTACAGCATCAGACTATGGAAGAGCAGAATGGGAAAAAACACTCTGAAAAGCAGCATTTGGGGCCCTTTATTGGGCCTTTTGGTAAAGGCAGAGAATCTTTTTCTCCCCAGCGCTGCCCTGCCCACCGCAAAGCCTGGACGCGTACTGTTTTCTGGATGCCCTGCTCTGCTCAGTGCAACTGGCACAGCCCAAACTGAGCCTCATCAGGGACAGACTGGGACTGCCGTGAGGGAAAACCGTGCCTGAGTTCTGGTCCGACTCCTCTTGCAGGTTTGCAGGATCCGGCCAGGAGGACGAGCTAGTGGCACTGCCGAACTCTGTTGACTTAAAACGTCCCCCTGACAGGCAGGTAGATGACTCTCCGGTGACTTCTGTATCTGACCGCGGCGCAGAGCCTCGGAGATAAGTCTCAAAAAAAGAAAACCTGAAAGATCCCTAAACCCTGGCGCTGCTCTTCTCCCGCACATCGCAATAGCGTTCGCCCTTCCCTGCCCGGACTTGCAGACTGGGCGGCAGCAGCCCAGCCGTTGCTGTCTGTCCCTGCTCCTAGCTCCTGGATTTCCCCAGCCACCGTGGGGCCCTTAGGGGAGGGACAAGGAAAGGCACGTATTTCCTCTTCTTTGTTTCCAAGCATGTACCAACTCCTCAGTCCCTGGTTCTCTCCACACTCTCCATTTTTTGGTGTTTTGCACTTTTTTGGCATCAACTAATGCCATTAACTTTGGTCTGCAACTTAGTGACTGGGATTTATTCTCATGAAGGATACTTGTCCCATGAAAAATCCTGAGATTTCGACAATCATTTCTATTTCAAAATAGGGTTAAAAATCTGGTTTTTTAGCAGTGAAGAGCATTTTGAAAGAACCTGCAAGTTTTTTTCCTCTTCCTTCTCCCTTACTAAAATCTCTAATTTTGTTATACTGATTTACATCAGATGGGGAGGGCTTCAACCCTATTTGACATTTCACAGTGCAGGCTACGTATCGACATGCTGCTACCTCATCTCAGTGAAGTTAAACCTTAAGTCTGTCTAAGACTCCTAAGCATCTCATCCCAGGCTGTCCCTACTCCCCTCCCACACCCCGTCACCCTGCACGGCCGCAAAAACCCATGGCAATGACTTCCAGCCTGGCTCTTGCAATCGGAGAGCTCTGTGTAGCATGGGAAATGCACTTGGCCACGGGGTCTAGGTTCAGAGCAGCAGTGGACCACAATGTCCCCAAATTTCCACTAGCAGAGGTCATTGCAGCTGCTCGTTGGGACACAGATGAATGCTGATTCGATCCCAAAGCTATCTGATTTGATTGGCATCAAGCGTATTTTGAATTAGATCAGTTTAATACAAAACAGAACCTACCCACCATTTTCTCTGTGAAAAATATGACTGTGCAAAGCCTGCATTTTTCTGTTGAGAAAATAGAAGTGAAAAGTTCCCAGTGAGGAACTGGTAGACTTGAAACTGTGATGCTCACTTAGGCAAAACTCCAAGTTGGTTTTAACTTACCCCTAACGCACATCCCCAAAACCACCAAAATGTATCACTGTTCACAAACTTAATGAAAAAGATTCCTTAAAAAAACCCACAACTATTCCAAGGAGGATCACTTGACGGATTTATTTAGCTTTTAAGTGTTACAGAAATAGCCTAGCAGGGAGAAAAAAGCAAATACAGCTCTCGTTACCAGTAAGGAGAGGAGACTCTCACCCACTGTAAGAAATACCTGAGATTCTCTACGCTGCACAGTGCAAAGGCAAACAATGCAGGCTACTGGTTAGCTTACACACCACCGAATCAACGATTTGCTTCGGCACAGGATCTGCAGTGATATTTCATTCACTCTAACACAGACAATCATTATCTGCATGTGGGTGCTGAGAGGACAAGGCACAAGCGTGGAAATCAAGGTCAAGGAAGCAAGAAAAACTCCCTCATTTATCCCATGGAACAGTTATTCTATTCTGCAATAACTCGGGTTAACAAATAACGTAATAAAGATTGGCGTGCTGCCAGGATGACTGAATTGATTCCTACACTGCACAGCACAAATCTTTTGATCTCCCCATAAAGAATGGGAAATTATTGCCACAGTGGGTACCTCGCAGGAAAAGCAAATAAAAATGAAATGAACATTTCTAGCAGTTTTGACCTTGCTTTGGGGAATACTGCTTTAAATTTGATTGCCCTGCCCACTTATTATTTCACGAGAAGACACAAGCAAGTCACAAAGACAGTTTTTAGTATTCTCTTTGATGAGGCAGAAAACTGGATAGTCTTCTCCCACCCACTTTTTCTTTTTGTTTTTTTTTTTTTTTTTGGTTCATATACTCAACAGAAAAGATTTTATCCAGGCTTTGATTTAATTTTCAGGATTTCTGGTGGGAAATTCTTACAGCAGATATTTTGCTTCCATTGGGGTTTATGGTGCTATTCTGTCTAATTATTTCTGGCATTTTGCCCATCAAATTGTGAGTTTCTTCAAAGGAACAAAATGACAGGAGGCCTCCTTTAGAGCAATCATGGACAGGGTTTGAATTTTGTTGTCTTGGAAACAAGCTAGTTCTTGTCATTGAATATATTCATAAAATAATGGTTGAAACATCACTGATAATAATGGGCTCTTTCCTTGTCAAAATTCATGTTCTGGGGACTTTGCTGCAAAAGGCTCTGTCAAAGAGTTTTTGCAGATGTTGAAGCTAATTTCAACACTTCTGTTTAAAAATCCCTGGCTCAGGTGTCCCACCCCACCACACCGGTGGCCAGCTCGGGAAATCCCCAGCATCCCTCCGCGCCCCCAGGAGCGCTGGCTAACCGCGTCTCTGCCACAGAGGCACCAAGGCACGTACCCTCCCGTCCCTGTTTGTCAGCACCAGCTGGCTCTGAATTGTGGGACCGGCACCCAGCGTGGATAACTTTGTCTACGTTGTGCCGATTAGGTAGAAAATATATCTTTCCCCCTGCCTGCTGATATAAATCCCAAGGTTCAGGGTATTTACACTCTGTGCCAGGGCTCTTACCAGCTTCTCAGAAGGTGCTTCACTTTTTAAACAGATGGATATTGATTGATGAGTAAAACCCAGAGACAGAGGTGCGGTTTTTCAGGAAGGCTATTCAAATCGGGAACCCGCTATCACTCTTTGAGCCTCCGTATCAATCAATCCGCCTTCGGTTTTGGTTTTTCGTATAAATTTAAAACCAAGAAAAAAAAAGACCCTGCATCGAGATGCTGCTGGTTTCTGAATCGTGTGAATTTAGCTGAGAGCTGACAAACTCCTACAGCTCCCTGAGACTCCTGATGTGTCTGTGTGGACGTGCGCGCGCGTGTGTGCGTGCTTGCGGCACACACATATCGGGGAGCGGGGGGAAACTATAAAAAGCCACCAGTGGGGACAGGTCATAAAAAGCTTCCATTCTGCCAACTTTTCCATGAACCGTTTGGCTGGATATAGTAAACCTGTGGGACACTTGAGAAAATTAAAACTCTAAATTATTACTAGTGAGACTAGCCATAATAGATCTGCTGTGAGAATCTTACTAGCAGTTTTACGATTTTTTTCTGTCCTTCTCAAATCACTACATAATGACACTCAATACTCAAATGTCTAACAAGGCCGTTTAACATAGCCTGCAGAAGAGGATTCTCCTGTGAAATTTTACTACAGCCTCTTTAGCACAAAGCTTTCTCAGATTATTAGTAATTTGCATTAGGTCTATTTAATTTTGAAGAGTGCCAGTTCAGTGACCACATGCATATTAGAGCTTAGCAAGTGCATGTGTCTAAAAAGTTACCAAAAGGTCATAGGAATTCTACAAGGCAATTGGGATTTTCAAATTTTCTCTTTGTTGCAGCAAGGAAAACCAGCACGAACCCTTTCACAAGGCCAGAGCCTCTCATCTGAGGCATGATGAGCTGCAGGCACTAGCCCTGCGATGTGCACGTTCCTGCAGCAGAATCCTCTTCCGCTACGTACAAGAGTCTTTTAGCAAAACTTTCCCATTTCACTGTGAAAGAATAGCCTGACAGCAGGAGAATTCCTTCCAGGCAATCTGAAGGAAAAGCACGGCTTTTCCTGTAAGCACTGGTAAGAGCCACCTCTTTCCAAGCAAGAAACACGTGGACCGCTGGTGTGACGTATACGCTGCCACAGAGTCAGGAGTCACTAGAGAAACTCCATAGTGCTTGAAGACAGTGCTGCCAAAACAATCAAAAAACCAAAGGATAGCAGCAAATAAAAACAATATAAAGAAAGGTCAGTTTTCTTTCAAGAAGGTATTCCTACCTTCTCCTTCCAAAACATCCAACATCATGCTCTGAGTGCTCCCAAAGCCTACGACAAGCATAACACCCGTAGGAACAGGCATGATAAACCCTGGACGTCACCTTGGCTTTTTTGAGACCCCAGTTGCTTGATAACTGTGTTTCAGCAGAAGGGCCACATCCTGCACCCAACTTTAAGGTCATGCCTCAGTGGATTTAAAAACTGGTCTCAGAGCCATGTAGTCTCCTGACACAAATGCCAGATGATGAACTGCTTCTTCACATTGGTGAGATGGAAAAATGCCCTCACGATGTCTGCTCTCCTGTGCACCAAGGGCAAGTAAACTGTTCATAGCCTCACCACTTTGTGAGTATATTTTTATGCCTTGACTATTTTACACACATGCAATATTTCAGACTCCTATCACAGCCACCCAAGCACCAGAAAAAAATATGATTGTCCTGGCTCAGGAAAGCAGGATCTTGCCAACAAAATTAGCTCATCCTTGTGAGTCAGACACTCCAATCAAGATGATAGAGCCTCCTACAGTAAGTCTGAGAGGGAAACGCAGCCTTACAAGGACAGAGCATTTCAGGTTGTCCCACATCAAGATTCAAAAGTGATCAGTGTTATCCTTCGTACCATTGCATTAGTCTGAATGCATACTGAAGCATGGGAAGGTGAGGAGCAGACAGGAGGGGGAAAACTCTTTGCAATCTGTTCTTCATAAGTCAATGATTATGAATCAGATATCTAATGAAGCAGTAATAGGAATGATGACTAAGTAAAGTAGCTAATAAAGCTAATTTATGTGAAGTTGAAATTTTTAGTACTGTGCATTAAAGCAAGCATGATGTCTCAGCATAGTAGGGGCAATGTTAGTGCTATATATACCAAGCGCTTGCAATGCTTCAAGATGATAATACAACTAGATATGCTGAGCTTCTGCATTTCTGATTTAAAGCTTTGCTCTTCAGCACAGTCCAACCTACTGGCCTTTCCATGCCACCTGCACGCTTGCTGGGAAACGCACCCTGCTCAGCAGTTCTGGGTGCCAGCATACCTGCGCAGCCCCACCAGGAAAGAAAAGAAAGAAATGAAGGGCCTAATAAGGCAGATGTTTCTGCTATTACTAGTGTCTCCATTTTCCTTTCTTTTTTTTTTCTCCTTTTTTTTTCTTTTTTTTTTTCCTTTTTTTTCTTGTTTAAAAAACATAAGACCAAACACAAACGTCTGACTAACCTTGACTGGAACGAACCTGATACTCTACAACGTGTATAGTGGGCAATAAACTATGGCACATATAGCTTCTCAACACTGCATTTCCATTTTAACTGCTCAGCTATGAGAGTATTTCACTCATACTGTAACTCAAATGATTACAGATTACTTTAATGCAATTTGCTCTTTTTCTGCTTTCATGGATTTTAGAAAATTAATAGACATGAGCAAGCTTGCCAGGAAGTTTGAAGGCAGAGACAAATGAAGGTCTTGGGAGCCCAAAACACAAGCTACTTAGCTACTCAAACTATACCCTTCTGAGAAAGGAAATGTGTGGCGTGATATATTTGTTTGCTGTCATGGGCAGGAAGGCCTGCCAGGATAGCCTCACTGCTCTGGCATGTGGTCAAGTTCTCTCCCCATACACAAAGTCAAACCAAAGCCAGGGACACAAGGACACCCCGGGGCTCTAACTGCCTTTGGCCTAAGAACACCTTTCCTGGTGGAAATGTAGCTGAGGTGAATCAAAAATGAACATTTGGGAGAAGCCTTCACAGTTCAGGTTCCCAAGCCAAGAATCTGAACACACCCACCAAGCCGTCGGTTCATCCCACCACGGAGCAAAGGGCTCGGCAGTGGGTGCACGGGGAGATTGGACACCTGGGACCCCAAAGAGGCACAGCGGCTGGCAGCTCCTGGCACCGAGACACAAAGGAGCATGTTCAAGAGCCCTGACCAGACAAACCAGCCCGTATCATCCCTAAAGCACACCTCACCTCAGCCAAATGCCATCAGCTGCCCCGGAGGGACTGGTATGCAACAGATGGGGTGTCCGCGATGCGGGGAACACCAAGGCGCTTGTGCACGGCTCCCTGCAACCCAGTACCCTCACCGCCCTCAAATGAGAGCACGACTTTAAAAGTTGATTTTTCGTACTCGTATCAAAAAACAGATGATACTTTATTAAGATGTAATTCAGGGGCAAGAACGATCAGCCAAAGGCACTAGCCAAAGGGCTAATATTTCTGAACACAGGCATTTTATTGCTTATCATTTCTCCTAACCACTCTCTCTCCCTCTCTGAGCCTCCGCCCATGAAATTGAAAGATTTCTAGTAGAAATGCCTTTGTTGTATCAGCTTGGGAAATATGGATTACAGTATTCTGTGAAAAACATTTATTACTCTGAACTGTGACTCGGACATTGTTGCATTTCTAGGGTTATAGATTTTCTTTCAGCTAAACTAAGGCTGTAAGTCACAGTGACAGTTGTAATGTGTGTAATACCACAGTACCAGATTCTATTACATACATATTTTTGCTGGAGGTTTACGATGTTAAAAATATTTCTTCTTTTCCCAATACTTTTCCCTACCTGTTGTGTAAATATATTGGAACCTATAACACTGAAGTCAATTCCAGATTAAATGTGCATGGGAACAAGTAGTTTGTCCTTTTTCAAGAAAAAAAAACAAGGGTGGGGGGAAGGGAACACTGCATACAAACTAATTATATTCAAGCACAATATTGAATTGTAATAAAAGATGAATGAGAGAAAGTGTGTGTCATTGTGAGGAATGGGGAAGGTTACAGAAAGCTGAGACTAGGGAAGGATTTATCATGTGTGATGCTTCAGGCATTGTGTTGAAAGATCTGCAGACTTATTTGCAAGAGTGTTTTACGGGAAAAATAGAGCAGTCTACATAGGAAAGAATTACTATGGATTTTTATCTTTTATACAAGACAAAGATACAAAGATAAAACACTGTTTCTATTAAAAAAAAATCTATGGAAGAAATCCCAGTTGCAACACAGAGGGGGAAACCTTTCAAACTGAGCTCTGAGGCCATCAACTGCATAAATTCAGGGAACAGACATTTGTTAAAATACAGCTGATCCATAATTTTTAATGTAAGCACAAAAGTGTGCTGCGTTTAAAAAAACCACCACAACACAACAACTGCGACAACTAGAAAGCTTTCCAGTTTTGCTTGCAAAACCTCGGTGCGCATATACATGCAAACAAACCTTTTGGCTGGTTGTTAGAATTCAGCTCTAGTACAGTCATAACACAGCTGTGGAAGCTGGAAAAATAATGGCATTCGGGGTGTATTAGTATGCAAACGGGCATGCCAACACTTCCACTTTGCTTCCAGAATTCCTCCAGCCTGCACATGTCGTGTTTCAAACCAAACGGGTGGAAATCAGGAGGGTCAAGTACAGCTGACATCTCGTCTTCCGTTGTTCCTCCTCAGCGTAACGCCCAGCTGGGGCAACGCGAGTCTGCTCCGCGCCGTCTCCAAGCAGAGGTGGGATCAAGACGCTCGAGCACCATTCCCAGCAAGTACAAACCTCCTGTTGGTGTTGTGTTTAACGACTATGGGAAGGCTCTGGTTGGGCTGGGGTGTGAACCAGACCCACAGAGTGGGCTGGGAGATGAAGCTCCCTACTGAGAAGCATGCTTTGCTCTTCCATCGTGCTTCCAACCATGGAGCTCAAAGCCCTCTAAAACAGCATATCTGAATTAAGTTTCAGGACATATTTACCAGCTCACAAGGGTATTCTAGTTTACAAATGGAAAAACTGGGGCACCGAGAGGTTAAGTAACTTGCCCAAGGTCATTGAGCTGAATCAATTTCAGAACTAGGATTAGACTGAAATTCACTTTGAGCGCCTGATCACAGAAACACAGACAGCATTGACTTTTTTTTCCAAAAGAAGCTACTTATATGCTAAGCTATTTAGGGTTGAAAGGCAGAAGTAAAGAGCTTATTTGGGGAGTGTAAGGATCTGTTTTTAAGGAGTTTAAATTCAAGGAAGAAAGAAACAGGAAGCCACTGTACAGCATCCCCTTCGGAGCTGGAGCCTCCCCTTGGATACCCAGCCAGTTAACCCAGTCCTTAAACCCGAGGGCTGCATGGCCCATCCACACACCAAAGTCCAAACCATGGCACCCCAAACAGAGCCATCGGGGCAGGGAGGACCGGTTCCACCACCTGGGGCTCAGCACCCCCGCGCATCCCAGCGAGGGGAGGAAGGGGACCACGACCTCCAGCCTGGGCCTCCGGCTCCCGCACAGCAGCTTCCTCAACGGCACCGCGCAGGTCCGAGCAACACCAGCAGCCTCCCGGCCCACGCCAGCAAAGAGCTGGGACGGAGGGTCTGCCCTCACCCTCTCTGCCTTCCCCTTCACAGCCCATTTGAATGGCACGGGGGCACTGACATTTCAGCTCCTTTCCGGGAACTCCACTGCATTCAGATTTCTCTGTGTGGCATTAAAAATAACATTAGGAGAGAAGGCTTACCAACCACAGAAACTCAATTAATAGGGCTGTCAAAGCTCTGGCAGACTTCAGTGCCACCAGGATTTCAGATGCAATCCCCATGACAACCTTAGCTTGACCCTTCTGTACGTATGAGCTATGATAATATCTACACAGCTTTAAAAATATTTCCCTTTTTTAACCACAGGCAAGTGCAGCTGGGCCCATTCCCACGGTGGATCACATGAAAGGGGATGTAGCACACCCTTCTGGGCTGCTGCTCAGCCTTGTATCTCCTCTGCAGCCTTGGAGGATCCAAAGCTTCAGCTGGGACCATATGAGTTGCATGAGCTCTTAGGGGAAGAGAAGACAAGGGTCACTAGAACAGCAAATGCCCCCTATGTTCTGCTGCTAGTAAATTCGTGTCTATTAATTGCAAAAAATTATCAGGTTATACCGGCAAAGTGACACACAAGAAGTTCTCAGAAAAATAGATAATGACAGGAAAAACAATCAGGCTACGGGTTTTGTTTGCCATCCCCCAGGAGACTATATAAATTAAAGCATTTTTTCTTATGCAAAGAGCGGCACCACATAAAGAACAGTATTTGCAAAACTGCTGATAGTCATATGGAGTATGAATACGCATTACAATTACAAGACCAACTTTTAACTGCCAGCACAGGAGTGACTCCAACAGCAACAGCAGCAACCGCAGTGATGCCTCGAGGCCTGGCAGAGACAGGCATCCTGTCGTACCGATTAGTGTACGACCACAGAAGGACATTCTTAACCTGAAGAGCATCTCATCCAAGATACACTCAGAGATCTAGCTTCTTCTGCTGGAGAGGTTTTAAAAATACTAGTGTGCAAATGAACACTTGCAGACGAGCGTTGGCTTTCTTTCTGTGTTCTGGAAAACGTGGGAACTTTTTGAAAATTTCAGTCTCTAAAGTGAGATTTCCCATATATTTAATTTGTTCTGGGGCAAATTTTACTTAGTGTTTTGCAAAACTCTTTTGGAGTTATGGAAAAGCAAAATACCTCACCATTTTTCTGTGTAAGTAATGTTTTAGATACTGGCCTATGTACAGTTCAAAAAGGGGTTGTGAGATTACAGGCTGAGCTCCACAGGTTAACTAGCAGGTTTAAAAGCTCAGCTGTAATGTTACATTAACATTGATTTTTGTACTTAACAGCCTACTGAAGTCTAGAGCACTGGTACAAATTCATTCCATTTTCCTTTCATCACAGAAAGCCTCCTGTTTTCATCCTCTTCCTATGGCTACGCCTATGCGGCCATCACCACAACACTGCTTGTCCCGCAAGGGAAGTCCATGCACGTGGGGTGCCGTCGTGCTGCAGCTGGGTTGCTACCAGGGTTTGCATTGGCCGGGTGAGTGCAACGGAGGCATTTCCCTGTGGCTGCAGCGCAAATACCTTCTCAGACCGTAAGTTAGAGTTGTATTACATCCTTTGTGAAGCTCCTGACCACTGCACGTAGGAACAGACCAAGCGACTTGCTCAAGGTCACACTGGGAATCAGTGATGTAGCCAGGGCTGACCCTAATTCAGAGCTTCAGCGGGTCCCTCCAAAGCCCTAGACCACCTTCACGCTGCCCTTCAAGGTGCCCATGTGGGTGGGCTCCTCCTTCACCCATTCGTTTGGGAACAAATGGCAGAGAGGATGCTTTTGCAAACCGGACTCCTTGAAAAGAGCGTTCTTCTGGATCCTAAGAGCCAGCCCCGGGAGTCGATCCAGATCAATAAGTCTAACAAGCTTTTGGAAGCCCTTCCTTCTAATAAAAAGCTTTCGGGGAGGAGGGGGAACACGATGCACACAGCAGCAATGCAGAAGTCGTATGTGCTTTACAGAAAAGAGTAGGAAGAGATTGTGCAGCACTAGTCAAGAGAGTCCGCCTGCTCGGAGATCAGAGCATGCCACGGTGCTCTCCGGCAGCCGTGTGCGGCGGACTGGTTTAATTCCCTTTCTGTGAGCAGGGGTGTTATTTGTGAGAGCTTTCAGCAGGGAGTGATCTGCAGACACCTTATTATAAACTTCTGCAGAGGTGAAGTCAGTGCTGAAAAGCACTTCTCGTTCTGTCTCCTTCCTGCCTGCCTTGTTCCTCACACATCATTTTCTTTTATCAAAATGGATGGCGGTATCAAAATTGAAAGGAAGTAGAAGCTGTGAAAATAACAGACCCAGGAAAAGAATTTTTAATTTTGCCTCAATTTCTTTGATGATGAAACTAGTGTTGAATATTAAGCAAGTCCTGAGAGTTGAACATCAAGAACAGCTGAAAGTTTTGCTTCTGTCAGAAATGTGAGCAGAATTCCTCAATGACCCATTTCAGCTTGTTATTCAGACACAGTTAAAACTCTCCTGAACTTCAATGGGCAGACCCTGCTGTGCTGCCTCCATGCCCCCATCCTTAGACTTTCCCGTGGCATCACAGTTAAAGAGTTTGTCTGCATTTTTGCTAGAAAGGGTGGGGTTTTTTCCATTTAAAACTAGGGTAGATTTTTATTTTACTGTGCAAAAATAATTTTCAGAAACTTATCCAATAAATGAAAAAAACTTTTTAAAAATTCTATGATAATGATTATTCTCTGATTCTTGTTTGGTTTATGAAAAAGTTAAATTAAACCTTAAGGCCTAAGGGCAGAGGAAAACAAATACCATTTTTCTTTTTGACAAAACCCAAAAACACCGTGGAAGAAATTTTCCAAACTAGATTACAGTAATGGTCTCTTCTAGCCCTAAAAACCTCTGAGCCTCCCTTGATGTGATTAATAATAAAATCGTATCTAGAGCAGCTATACAAACAAAAAGCTCCACTTTGCCAGCCCTGTGCAGGAGAGAAGTAATTCATAAAACCTGAGGCAGAACCACCACCAGAGGCAAAGTGATTGCTTCCCAAGAGGGGCGCAGCAGAATCCTGCCGGAGGGGCGAGCTGCACCTCCCAGGATGGAGCAGGGACGTGGGGCGGCAAGGGGAGGCGGAGGCACCACCGGCCGCCCTCCACACTGGGGAGTCGGTCCTGGGAGGGAGAGGAGCCACTCACTGATGGTAGGTGAGGAGAGGACTTGGTTGGGCGAGATGTCCCAAACACTTCCCAACACAACGAGTTTGAAATCACAGAAACTTTCTAAAGGTCTTTTTTTTTCTTTTCTTTTTTTTTCTTTTTAGGTTGGAAGGTTTACAGTAACGTCAGTGACTCATTAATTTACCGAACTTTGGAAATTTAATCCTTTCTCCTTTATAGGCGCTTCCAAAGACTTGAGAGAAGTTCCGATGAGAGCAGTGGGCTTCTCACAAATTTTGTCAGTGCAACCTGGCCTGCCTGTGGATGTTAAAAACAAGCTGATGGGAAACCCAAGGTTATTCTAGCTCTAACTGTCTCTCTTTTTTTTTTTCCTCCACACACACAACAAGAAACAAATAAATCCATTTCCTGATATTTAAAAATAAAACACTGTTTCTCTGTTATTCATTAGAGAAGCTCTACATCATAAAAAGCTCCGCAAATCTTAACTTTTCTACGTTGCTCTATTATTGCAAATAACCAGACAAAAACCTGCTAGCCTCCTACTTCCTTGAACATTAGATATAATATTTGCTAATATTTTGGGTTGCATTGCATGTTAAAGAACATCAGTTATTAATTTTTAATCCAACTTTCTGAGGCGATGTGGTTGATATGGCAGTGCTGTCTGTATCTGCCAGTTCTGCTTCCTGCCAGTAATATCAAACCTGTTGTCCAGTTTTAACCAAATCTGACATGAGCGTACTGCTTCTGCTAAAATGAGTTTCTAGTGGGAACAAAACTGTATCATTAGATGCCAGAACATCTACACTGGGGATACTTTATACATGCCGTAACCACAGGACAAGCTTTGATCAATCTTTGCATTTTGTTTGACAAGAGAGAACCCCACCACAAGATGCAAATCCATAGCAAATTAAGTGCAACAAACTCCACTGCTCACTGAACTCGCAGCACAAGAGCTGCAAAAGAGAGTCCCACTCCACTCCCCCGTGCAGGAGGGAAGCGCCCAGAAGCACCGAGTCCTCCTCATCCCACCGCCTGAGCTGCACCAGCTCAAAAGAGCTCTTATCAACCTCTCCACTGCCATCACAAAGGATCTTCAGTCTCACGCAGGGCTTTTCAAGTGACACTGTTATGAAATACGCTGAAGACTGGACAGGGACTTCTATGGACGTTAAAATTTGACCACTTTTGCTCATGTCTTGCTCACCAGCAGGAGTGATGGTGAGCTGAGCACCCAGCACTTGCTCTCGTGAGCCTGGACGTCAGGGCACACGTAAGAAACATCTGTGGCACTCAGGAGCAGAGACAAGTGAGAAGAATTACCTGAGTATCGTGCCACTGGGGGAAATCGCACAGGCCAGCTGCAGGCGAGCGTGGCCGACCCCGGTGGTCCCTCCACGGGAGGCAACCACGGTTCAGGACCAGAGTCCAGCCAGGCTCTCCGCAGTGCGGCCAGGGTGGCTCACGCTGCAGAGGCAGAGGAGCCAGAGCCGACAGGCTGATGTGAGCCTCTCCGTGTGCCTTTACTCTACGGACATTAACCTGGGGCTAATCCATCAGCTCACGGCCAGCGCTACGCTTCCCATCCCCGTGTCCAAGGTCCTCCCATTAGCTTCCCCTCCCTCCCTGAGCTGCTTCTGACTATCCGGTGTGTCCTGCTGAGCACCAACCTGCTAACCAGCTGCACCCAGCCTCAGGCAGGAGAGACAAAGCAGCAGCGTGGCGACCGCGCTTCGCCGCTGGCAGTGCCCACACTTCCCGGCACGGCGCGTTAACCAAGCAGCGGTGGGAAAGCCAGGGCCTGCGACAAAAAATATGTTCTGACAGTGAGGATGGGACCTTGGATATCAGAGGTGGGGTGGCCCGGAGCAGGAGACAGCAGGTAGGCAGCGGCTCAGGAGAGTGCTGCCTGCAGTCCTTATGCAGATGCAGACAATGAACCGCGTGAGGAGGCTCTTAACAAGCCTCCTGCCGTAATTCCCTTGCCCAGCTCCAGAGAGCGCTGGGATGGCGGGCCCTGCCTCCAACAGAGCTGCCTTGTCCCTGAGCGCCACTAAATCATCCCATTGCAAACCTGAAGCTGGTGAAGACACTTCTCGACTGTCTTTCATTAAGTGCATCGGGGCTAAATGGAGAAAGCAGACGCTGCCGAGCCCTGCTCCCTACCTTCCCCCCCTCACCAGCTCTCACGCTGCTGCCCCTGCACCGGTGTCCCAGTGTACTCATAGACTTTGGCTGCTTTTTGGGACCCAACATGACTGTTTCCTGCAATCGTGCTTACTGTAAGTTTGTTTGTCAAATACCTTCCGTTCTGGCTGCGACAGGACTCACGTTTAAGGGAGGAAACAACACACCAGATTCCCCAGCCTTCCTGTTTCGCTAGCACCTACTACTGACGGCACGGGGTGGGAGCACCTGCAGGGAGCCCGGCGGGACCGCCGGCCTCTCGAGCAGCGCTTCAGCCTTAGCACAAGTTCTCCACCCGAATAAACCAACCCGCCGGCGAGAAAACGGGCAACTCCGTCGCCTCCAGTGGACAGGCGGCAGCGGCTGATGAAGGGTTTTTCGCACAATACATAATCACAGCACAAAGGAGACTCATCCTTGCACTGGAACGCAGCCTTCCGTCCCCAAACCGTGAGCGCAGTTTTGGCCTTTGTTGTCAGAAATAGCTGGATCATTTCAAGGGCTGACAGACCAGCTTGGGTTGTGCTGGATTGCCCCCTGCAGTCGAAAGGTCGCATCGCCCCCAGCACAGGGCTGGCCTCTCGCATCATGGCACGGCGCCTAAAAGCCGAGCGCTTGCAAGCACCGAGCCCTGAGAAAAGGCTCTGTGATAACTTTAATAACATTTTCCTTCCCGGCCGTAACCAGAGAAAGCTGGTTTGCTTGTTTGTTTCCAGATGTTCCTATCTGATTACAAGGGCAGCTTGGCAAAAGAAATTAAGAAACACTGCAGCCTCCCTTATTCTTTTCTTCTGCTTGTGGATGGCAAACATCTTTTTCTAGGTATTTCCTCTGTTTTCACGATATGACAAGTTGGGGAGAGAGAGGGAGAAGGAAGGGGACAGGGAACAGGTGATGAAATATTTTCTAATCCTCCCAAGCAAAGGAAAGCAGCGTAACAAAGGAGATGCCAAGAAAAGGCTTTTTTTTCTCCCCCCTCCACACATTTCGAAGAGATGCACCCTTGTATAAAACATACAGCGCAGAAGGCTAGGCAGAGACAACTCTGAAGAGCGTGCAGAGCACAGACGCAGAGAGAACAAGGGTGGGCCCCATTTTGTTTAGCAGCAAAGGCAGTACCAGATAATCAGTTATTTTACTCGTGTACTTACTTCTCTGCCTCGCCACACTGCTGTAAAACTTTTGAAGTATCTTGGTTTACTTGCTAGTAAATGCTGGACTTCAAAGGAATAGGAAATGGATGCTGAATGGCAAAGTGACCTTTTATTACTCCAGCTACAGTTTGTAACCTGGAATGTGACAGAACATTTTTCATTCTGCTTTTAAAAAAAAAAAAAAAAATCCTGCTAAGGATCACACTTTCAAAGCAGCTTCAATCAGAGCGTTCCAGAGGAGTTTTGACAAGATACCGAAGTGTATTTCCTGGTTCCAGTCATGTAGCATGGACCGAGGTGACAGGAGGTTATAGCTGTGCCTCAATTGCAAAAGCCTCTTTCTGGCTTCATTAGCTGTCATTACAGGCTCTTCGCTGGCCTCAGATATTGCCCTGTCTCTCCGTCTCCAGATGTTTTCACTAGCAAAAGCAATCTTCAGTTTCTACAGGTAAGCGGCTGCCAGTGTGCAGGGCGGGCTGAGGTCTCCCTAGTGAGCACGCTTTAATTCAGATTTCGTGTACCCAGTGCTATATGTCAAAATGTGGTGGCCATTTCGGAAACATATCTGCTTGCTTGGTATTGTCGCTTAAGAATACTCTCACCATGAGAATAGCCAAAATATAACATCTTTTGTTCATGTGTTTCATGCATTTGCCTTCAGCTAGAATAATGGGAAAGGATTCTGGCAGAGACTGGAGACAAGCGGCTGCCATTTGAGGCTTCAAACTCCGATCAAATGAAAGCAAAAGAGTAGCTTCAGACTTCAAAATATGGTACAAAAGATATACTCACCCTCCTTTCCAGTGTCCACAATATTTATTTTACCTTGGGAACTGACAAGCATGGAAGTTAATATGGGCATATCAGTACAACTCAGGAAGGACAGTGACCATTTGTGCTACTATACCCAAACCATGCTGTTTAAAAAGCAGAAACAGCAAAGACCCCATCACTACCCAGACACTGGTCCCTGTCTCTAAGTCTTGGCAGGATTTCTAGGCTGGGCAATACAAAATGACCAGATGTGATGCTTGTCACATCACCAGTACTCACATTACATTCAACTGCAGCGCCCATGTTGGCAGCAAGGGCTAAAGAAAGATGGGATACAGCTCCCCAGATCAGACCCAGCACAGTAAATCCTGGCATTGCTCCTCGTAGGTCCCTGCCAGTCCCACAGAGACTGCACTCCCCAACCCCGCCAGGCTCAGATGGGAGCTTTGATCCACCCTCACCCTCCCATTTTTATTTTTCTTTAAGATGAAGGCTGCAGGGCCTGACCAAATCCTTTTACGTCAAGGATGCAGAGGGAATGAAAATATGGCATTTAGCAGCAAGCTAAATACGGAAGGAGAACAGGAAGAGCGAGCTGCAGCATCCATGTGATAACAAGCAAGGGCAAGCTGATGAAATACGTTGGTAGAGAGTGGTCAGGACACAGGAAATAAAAAGAAGAGAAAGAGAGAAGCCTGAGAAGGAGAAGAGAAAAAAGACATTAGAATTAAAAGGGAAAATATTCAGCAGTTTGAAAACGATGAGGAATCTAGCTGGAAAGAAACATATGCTAGGAACAGGTGAGGAAGATAGGAAAAATGGATAAAAGGTCACAATTAGAAATTCATATAAATTACATAGCAAAGTGAGAGACTGAATGAAAAGCTCAACAAGCAAAATAGTAACAGGACTGGCACCACTTGCTATAACCATTTCAGGTGTGTTATGACGTGACTAAATGAGGGCGTCTTTACTTTTGTTTTTCCAGAAACTGAGAACAATACGTGATGGCATGGAGAGGTACTCCTGCCCAGGCAGAAAAGAAAACCCAGTGGTTAGGAGGATAAGCCAGGACTTACAAGACTTACCATTTTCTTGTTCTGATCTAGAACAAATGGACTGAGCACAGCAAAGAAAAAAAGAAAGACAATATAATGGGGTTAAAAGGAAAGGCAGGGGGATCTAGAAAAAGAAAGGAAAAAAGAAAAATACAGCTAAAAGAACAGGGCAAGAAGTACTAAGCATGCAACATTACAGATTTTAAATCCTACCGACATTTCGTAATGCACTTTGGAAAAAAATACCGAGTTTAACAATCACACCCTTAGCTTGAGAGGTGTCAAAAGTTCCTCAGCCAAAGGTTGCTCTGATGACTCCTTGCTGGATCCTGGAATAGCTCAGCTTCCTCCCAACTGGCTCTAAGGGTCTCCACCATCCTTGCAAGGGAGGTGGGTACATGCCTAGTTGCATGGGCAGTTTTAAAAAAATCCAGATGAGTTATTCAACGGGAAGAGCCAGAGAAACCCACCTCCTCGATGGAAGAAGTAAAAGAAGGCCACAATGCCTACATCACCCCAGCTGAAGCCAACAATTAGAAACTCCAAATTAGCCAACAATTAGAAACTCCACAATTAGAAACCACAGTCTGTGGTTTTTTAGGGAAATAATTTTAAAAGTGTGTTTCTCTCCGCCTGGTGAGGAATAAAGCCAGCCTTTTGGCTGAACGTCAGAAGATTTGTGAACGCGAGCATGGAACCTCCATAAACAGCTTAAATCAAGGTTTTCTTCCAAGCATGCTGATACCGAGAGCACGTGGGAGGCAAATTTAGACATCAAACAAGGGCCTGCACAGTAGAAATCCATCTGGCTACACTCAAAAATGGGCATTCACTGACTCAGACGTGCTTTTACATTATATACTAAGCCATTTGGATGACAGTAAAACTGAGCCAGTCAGGAACATCATCATGTTTATATCTGCCAGTCCTGCCAGGATAAAGTTGGTACATCATTTATGAGCGTTCAGCATTCCACAAGGCTCACAATATGGGAAATTTATCTACGGCCTCCTGTACATAAATAAATATTGCATTATCTCCTGTGCTGGTACTACTGATATTGTGTAGGAACAGATTTTGTCTTCCATCAGCAGACTGGTGGAATTTAATAACATTTGTGGTCATCCTGTCCAACTGGAAAGACACATCACACGCATCATACTGAATGGCTCATCATCAGCTGAATATATAAATCTGAAAGAGCCGCAGACAGCAATAGAGTGACAGAATCTTTTATTGAACATGGATGCATTTTTCTCTGACAAATGGGAATCTCCAGGAAGTTATAATTTATCGGTTGTGCACCAGCAATGTGCTCAGTATTGCACATGACTCAATGAGAAGATGGCCCTGAAGAGTTTGCACTCCAAGGTACTGATTTTGCAAATGCTCTGGATGAAATATTCACGTGCATAAAATTAACCTGAGGCGTCTGTTGGATCGAGTGGTGTCTAATGTCCATGGAGAAACACAGTAAGTGGAACATAACATGAAATACAGAAGAACTACCATCACAGTTACACAGAATGGAGGTTTCTCTAATGGCAAAGGATACCAGCACCAGGTAGCTAGTTGCCATCAGATACACAACTGTGCTCAGTGTCTCCAGGGCTTTCTTTCAGTGTATGCAATCATTTTTTTTCCTCTCGCTAATTCACAAGTCCTTCGTCCCCAGGATAAATTATATTGGTCAAAAAGACACTGCAAACCAGTTCACAGCCTACTGAGCCATGCAGCGCTCTGCCTAGGACTACGTGGCCATTAGGCACTACCTAAAGGTTGCAGCAGGTTCCTGCTTCCCCTATGGAGGTTCAAACTTGGTCTTGGCCCTGCAGCTTCCCTCTAAGTAGTCCCTCGGCTGTGGTATTTCCCCGTTTTTGCAGGTGGCATTATAAGATAGCTCAAATACTCCCATGACTGCAGATTCTGGTTTAGATGGCAGCTGCCTACTTTTGCCTTGGCTTACACTGTTTCTCCTTGGATGTCTTCCCCAACTTCTGCCTCAGGCTTCCTCAGAAGGGGCCAGTACAGGCTGTGTTCCCAGCTTCCCCCTTATCAGGGACTGAATTTGGTCCTAACCCAGGTTCTAACCCTGAGATGCCAAGGGGACAGTTACTCTTCCACGAGACCCCACCAATGTACTCGCACGTGGCTTCAGCCAAAGTCTCCCCAAATGCCTCCCTTAATAATTTCTTGACCCTAGGTCCACTTTCAGCCATCCAAGGACTTGTCTTTTACCTCCTGCTGCTCTGCTGCATCTAGGAGGAAAATCGGAGGCAGAAAACGAGGCGGAGGTGCTGCCGCAGAGCCTGCGAGGAGAAGGTGGCTCCCGGGGGCTGGGGAGCACCGCCGCGGCAGCAGCCAGAGCACAGCCAGCAGCTGCCTGGGCGCAGGGAACAGAAACTAGATTGAGGGAAGGAGACGGAAAGATGTGATGGTAGTGGAGCAGCTTTAGGAAACACCTAGTCCTATGAAAAACCCTGACAAGGCAGCCTTTGAGTTCAGTGGAAGTATGATTTCACTCCGATTGTCGCTCCGGCACGTGTGTACAAATGATACTGCGTTCCCTTCCTCTCCGGTGAAGTCTCATGTATTATAACTACTCTGAAGTACTGCTCTATTAACCCTGCTCTGGGCGCTGTGCCTGATTTTGATCTCTGTTCTTTGCATGAAGAATGCAACAGAATAGAACGGAACAGAACAGAAGAGAAGTAAGGTCTGTGTAAGTCTAAGGCATTATAATAAAACCAGAACACACCTTAGGTGTAAGAACCGGTTCTAAGCTGATGCAAATAGGAACCACATAAACTTTTACGGGTTTCCCCACAGTTCTCCTACTCTCTCTTTTTCAATCATGCAAAGACATCAGAAAGGCTGCTGAATTTTGATAATACAATAAATCTGCCTTAAAAAGAGGCTGAGTTCTGGGACCATCCCCATTTCCTTTCGAAATCCCATGTGTTATTTCTGAACCTGCAGACACCATTATGTTTTTTTAATTTAATTAACTTCCAATAAAGCTGCTTATACTGGAAACAATAAAACTCTTTCTACCATGTCACTCTTCCTTCTTTAACACACATACAAAACACACAGAAGCC